>NC_092422.1:18282464-18601631 GCF_036169615.1 Heliangelus exortis | reverse complement strand
GATTGAAAATCTCAGCATTTTTAATCACATGCTACTGCAAAATTGAACATATCATATGTCTCTAAGTAAAATAAATTAAATTTGCCTATTTTTCACTCAAAATACCTGCACTTCTGCCCTGATTCAACAAGCTGGTCACACTATCTTGGAGAGATATTTTCATAAGTGCCTGACTGGACTGGGGCCTATGAGACAAAATTCCTAATAAGTAGAAATGCAATTTGTTCATAGATTTAAGCAATTTGAGTATTTCATTTGACTCCTTCATAAATGGCTTTTCCTTGTATGCCATTCACAGCAAGGATATTTTTCCAGAGGGATCTGATCCAGATCCTGCTGGAGTCAATGGCCATCTTTCAACTCATTTTGGTAGGTTCTGGACCCATCCCCAGCTGTGAGCAGGCTGCATATTCCTACCAGCACCCAGCCCCATGGCACCCCCTAAGTCGAGGGGCTGTCAGCTGATGGGTGCTTCACTGTTACATTGAGGGAGCCAAAAAAAGAACTCACCGTGAAGAAAACGGTGGTTTTGTGCTTTTTGATGCTGTAATTAAGGAGAAAATACAGGAATTTTCCTTTGGAGAAACTCCCCTAGCCTCTTAGGACATTTTGGTGCAGAAAGACCCCAGCAAGATGGAAAATGGTGACATTTTTACCAAAAGCTTGCGTCTTGCTGCTGCACCTGGAAAATGGGCTCAGAGGCAGGAACATGCTGGTAGCAAGTAGGGACAGTGCTGGAAGGCAAGGAGATGGGAGAAAATGAGAAATAACTGGCTGCCAATATCTTCCTTGGTGGTGCAAACAAGGATGGATGCAGCATGCCACGGTTACATCCACAGTGGGGGAAGATTGTTGTCAGACAAACAAGTGTTTCTGTGGCTTTTCTCCTGCCTTCACATCTTCTTTGCCCAGGCAGCAACCTTGTTATTCAAGAGCTACAGCTAAGACAGCTGTAGGACAGGAGGCTGTGTATTGCCTTTCAGAAAGTTTTCGGAAAAAATGCTCTTTGAATCCTATCAAGTCTGTCATGGTGTGTGTGCTTTGTATCCTGCACGAAGTCGTGTCAAAAACATACCCTCTCATTCATTAAAATGTCGGAAAGAAAGGTAGAGGTTATTCAAGCACAAGAGAGCTCCTGTTGGATGGTTTGACTGAACAACAATAGAAATCTGCACCTGCACAGGTTCCTGCCAAAACTGATCTCACACAACTGTTGATCTTGATTAAATTCATTAGGCTGGGAGAGATGGATTTCTATACATCTTATTGTGTGTGTTTTATGGGTTATGCTCCTGGGTGGAATATAAGGTGGTTTTTGTTCAGGAGACAGTATGAAAATCATGCTGAGACCCAGACCTGCTTTAGAATTCAACAGATTCAGCAAAAACTTTGGCCAGAAATTATTTTGGACTTCAGTAAAACTCTATTATAGGAGTTTCCGTAAGTTTAAAGGAACTGTCTGAGAGTTTGTATATATTATAAATCCTATGCTGTACAGATTTTGCCTGCAGTAGCAAAGCAGCAACATTTTTCAATGATTCTGGCTTAAGTTATAAAGCTCTGTCCTGGAGCAATGAAATTAGAAAAATATTTTAAAAAACCAGAACACAGGTCACATATTTGCAATATCTTTCTTCAGCATTAGCTCTCTTTGAAAGAAGTTTTATGTCACAGCTGCACAGCACACATGGACTGGTTGCACCTAAAATATGGAAAATAAAGCACAGATTTGTCTACATATTTGATAATATAAAGAGAACCAACATCCTTTCCTTGCTGATACTTATTCCTCCCTTCTACCTATGCTGTGTGGATGTTTCTTTGTATATGAATAGAAAGACACAGAGAAACACAAATCTAATTTCTGCCTTCTCACTTTCCTTTGATTTACTGTTGTGGAAACAAAAGGCTTGAGACCTGATTATAATCTTACTAAGTTAATCAGGCTGTTTATGTCAGCAATTAATCAATCTTGCCTGTAAAGGCTCACAACATGCCCCAAGGCATGTAATTTACTCTTGCCTTTCACTTTGCATCATCAATTACGTCAGCACAAAGGGAATGCAACCACACGTGCTGCTGTATTCTCTGTACACCCTTTACTCATTTTGTGCAGTGGTACCTTACAGGTACATGACAACTCAAAGCTGTGGTCAGTAAAATCATGAAACTGAAATAATATAGCAATGTAAGGAATTTGGTATTGTCTGATGTGAAATGGGACAGTGGCTTTGCCCTTGTCCTTTTGAGAAAAGTCGCCATCCCACTGAGCTTCCCTGCCAGAGGAGCACCAGGAGGTTCTCCTGTCAGCAGATACATCAAAAAGAATGGTAATGGGTGACCCTAAAACACGAGCTTCCCTCTTACCCACATGCTTCATACAGCAATGGACAAGAGGCTACAGCAACACATCTTTTGGTGAGCCCTGCCTTGTTGTAGCTATGGGGAAGTGCATCTGTGGAAAACAAAACAACTCACTGAGGCTGATGTTCTGGCTCTAAGATCCATGGACATGTGTTGTCAATGCGTGTCCCTAAGTGTGCATATGTTTGTGTATCTGTAGGCGTAGGCTGACAGCAAGAAACAAGATGTCACAACAGCAGATGGAGTACAGTGCTGAATATACAGCTTAGTGCTGCTCTGAGCTCGGAGAAAACCATTTATAAGGGAATTACTAATGTAAGGCAAGAATTTCTCACTTAGAACATGGGTATTGTTTGAAAAGAAGCAATAACATTATTAAACATTCCATACCAAGACAGTACCCTCCCTGCTATAACAATGTCTTTTGAAGCAGGATTAATATGTCTCTTCAAACTGAAATTTGTGTGGAGTGGGTTATGAGAAAAGGAACAAGATCTGTAGTGAACCTAGACCTCTTTTAAGAATGTGGCATCAGTATTAGTTTAAATAGAGCTACTGGGTTCTTGAGTTCTGCAAAATTTAACAAACTGGTGAATATTTGTTTTTAAGGAACTGTTTTCTGCTAACATTTTTTTGCAGACTCAGGGAAGGAGGGAGCACAAAATTAGGCAGTTTGCAAGAAAAGGTGCAAAATCATTTTAGCTTTAACACACAGAGATGATCAGCTGAGCAGGGGATCTGAAATACCACAGGACTATATAAAATTAGGACACCTTTTAAAAAAATGGTAAAAGCTGCAATAACATTGTCACATCTACAGGCACTGAGTATTTGTGCCTGATTTTAAGACAAACTTTAAAAAAAAAAAATTTAAACGAAAATCCTACTAGCTCAAACCTTTAATCCTCAGTATGTTGCTTAGGTTTTTTGTCCACATCAGACCTGTCCTTTCCTATTGCTGCCTGTCACTGAATAAAAACATCCTTCAGGCTTTTGAAATGAGAAATAATATCCAGCTACCCAAACTCTGCTTTACTATGGCCTTTTCCAAGGCAGGTTCTGAAGTGATCTCTGAAATGACTTATTGTACATCCAGGTGAAAATGTCTTTACTACATTGTTATTAGACAAAGATGGAATAAATAACCTGGGGTGGTGCTTATTTCTCCTCACTTCATACAGAGACAACAGACTCACACAAAGTGCTTAAATTGCAGACAATGAAAGTCTGAGGTGAGATAAATTGCATATTGTTATGCACTGAATTGTGTTGCCTGGGCTGCACTTGATCAGGAAATAAAGAAAGGCTTCACCCCAAACCTTAATGCATTGTCTGAGAAACACGAGTAAGTTTGGGACAAGAGAAATAACTTGGCATTATTTTGGGATCCCTCCATATAGATGGGGAGGACCTTCTCCTAGAGACCTCTGATCCTAGAATCACAGCACCCTTGGTCAGAGGAATCAGAGGCAGCTGAGAGTATCTCAAGGGGCAATGGACATTAAAGCATCCTCTCTATTTATTTAGAGACAAAACTTCCACTAACAGGTATAGTATAGTTTTATCCTTTTGCAAAGAACATCCAGCAGTGACACTCACCCTGTGGTTACAATGAGGATATGGAAAATGAACATATTCCCCAAACAGCTTCCATATTCTTAGCATATGGCCCATGCACTGAGCCCTTATTTGGGTCAATGAGAGTTTTTCATGCAGAACAAGCACAGAAAACATGCACAGCCTGTGCCTGAATGGGGGCATATGCTTGAAATAGCTAAATATTTTAACGGGAGAAACACACTTCAACAAAGGAGCTGACTGCATGTGCCCAGGCAGGCTTTATTGAGAGCATTAATTTACACAAGCTGTATGATTGTGTTCTCATGAAATCTGCCATGCATAATTACCTAAGATGTTAATAAATAGTCAGCAAATCAGAACAGCTGGTTATGATGACATCCAGCTTTTCTAAGGAAAGCCAGACTTTAACCTCACCACCATTAATACTGTGAAACACACTCTGGACAGTGCATGTGATGAGGTATCCTAAAGAGATGAATATCCATTGCACTCCCTGTCCTGGATAGTGCAAAAAGGCCTAAGGTTGGTATTTTCTTTGATGTGGACCTTCCAGCATAATTGCCTTTAGTTGAAAAAATAAAACCCAAAGCAAATCCCTATAAATGATGCAAAGGGGGGGAGGGTTTCTGTTTCCCTTTGAAGTCATGTGAGATGTTCAGATATGGAGATTGATGCTGCTTGAGAATGTGGCTAGTATGTAGCTGCAGCCAGTTTTTACCCCTTCTTTGATAAGAGTGACCTGTTTAGCTTCTATTCAAACCACAGTTGTGCATACAGAAATTATTCCTTTTTCTGTATACATCATCAAAATGTTTTCATACCTTGTGCACAGGTAAAAGCCACCTCTTTTCTGTTCACCTTTTGTCAGTTCCAGAAGCAGTTTTGGAAATCAGGCCAAGTTTTGCAAGTCTGTGTTCTGTCCATATTGAGAAGGCCAGCAGACCCAGTGTTTGTATTTCTTGTTTTATAAATTACCAATGTATTTATTCTGAATTTACTCCCATCTCAGCAGAACTCTCTGTGTTCATGCTTAGCATGCTTATGAAGTGTGACTACTCAGATGTTGTGTGACAGTTCTGCTTGTCAATATATATAATGTGTCAGAAACCTGCTAGCTTGGAGAAGAACCAAAACTGGGGATAAAACTGGGGATATTGTTATGGATGGCTGTCAGATTTCCCCAGCAAATGAGGACTGGCATTAAGTTCATGGCCTGACATCCACATAAGTATCCTGGAGAGCTCTCCCTGTGTATCATCCAGCCCCTTTTGACAGGTTCTCTTTCCCATTAGCTGCTTTCCACATTTGGCTCACATAGTCAGAAGCCTCTGCTTCCCTTAATGCTATTGCTGCTGTAAGTTTATTTCCTCTACACCTAAAAATAGGCCTAATGAATAGTCTGCTAAGTGTTTATTCCTCTCAGATAGCTAATTTAGAAACTTTAGCTCTGATACTGATGTCTAAATTGTATAAGGCAAATCCCATCTCTTTAGAACAAGGAATAGTTAGTTAGGCAAACTAATAGACTAAAGGAATAGAATAGTTAGGCAAACTGCACTCAATAAGACCATTTTTTTTGGTCAGAGATCCATGTGAGAGACCTTGATCTGATTCATCCAGCTGGGGATTGTGGTGCTGGATGTCCCAAATGCTAGAAGAAAGCCCTATCCATTGAGTATTGACCACCCTGCCTAGCTGCCCCTGTTGCTCCAGTATAACCAGTCGGTCCCAAGAAAAAGCCATCAAAGACACCACAGGGAATTCCCCAGGCCACTTCTACTCCCTGATCAACTCATGCCATAATCCTTCTGTGTGGGTCTCTATCTCACTAAAGTGACTGACTGGCCAAATTGTCTTTCCTATCAGGACTGTGCCCATTGCTCCAGACCCTTTGAAGATGCTTATTTCACCTCCTTTCTCTTACTGGCATTAGCTTCAAAAAAGGCTTTGTCATTGTCAAAACTGAGCTGCTTATTTTTTTGGCAACTTCACCTCCAAGGCACAGAAAACTCCAGCCCAACCCAATGTGCCTGCAGTGGTCCTGCTGCTGGTGAGCTCCAGCCTCCAGACTTGACCCACAGGAGGTGGCTGCCAGCCCCACAGCCAGACTTTTGGGGTCACCAAGATTCCCTTGAAAAAACCCCAATCCCTATATCTCAGAGATGACAGATAACAGCAATTAACTGTGAGAGTATCCAGCCTTCTTTGTAACTGACCATAGCAGCATCAGATTTGAAGGTAAGAGCAGCCTCCTTTGATAAAGGCCTCTTCCAAATGCTCTCCTGTCCCCTCCCAGCAGAAGGACTAAAAGCATTTCAAGAGAAGAAAAGCAATGGTGGGCAACTTACATACCTCAGGAAGTTCATTAGAAGATGCTGCTTTTATACTGTAGTATTTTATTGTTTGTGTTTATATATAAATTTCTGAATTGTAGAATTTGACCTTAAAAGTGCAATTTTCTCTTTCCCTTTAGCAGCTCAGCTTGTACCTAATGGTCCATTGAAAAAGCCACAGGAATATTTTTTTACCTGAAGAAGCACTTCACATTTTTCTCTGGATGACACTCAGAATTATCAGTCCCTTTGACTTAGAATTAGACAGGTTAAATGACAAACACAAATGTTAACCTGTCTTTCCTCAGACTGGTGTTTTCCCTTTTTGTCAGTCTCAGCTCCTTTTTTATTTTATTTTTTTTTTTTTTGATACAGTCAAATATCTCAGTCTACAGATATTCTGAATCTGCTCTTCTATATATCACAGGATATCCTGGCTTTCCAGTACTGCATATGCAACCATCTCTAAAGAGGTTATCATAAATGAAATTCTGATTTCATACAGATCTCATCTGTGAAAATAAAATGCATTTTGTATGTTCTGTTTTTTCAAAATTCTAGTTTTTCAAGGGCTCAGAAATATTTTCAGAAATCATAATCTGCATTGAATTTTTCGTTTTAAAATCTAGACAGTAATTCTGAAAAATAAAATACATTTATGACCACATCTGCACCTGTAATACTGCTTAAAACTTTCCAAATGTTGAAAAATAAGACAGGCAATGCTTTTTTTTCTTCTTAAATCTGTGCTGACTGCTGAGAATTTTATCAAGGCTGGATGTGAAGAATGATCAGGCTGAAAAGCTTCATGGTTTCCACTCAGGGACTGAAGAGAAATACAGCAGAGACTCATTATTTCTCTTCCTACGTCCATCATAGTGATTACTGTCCTCTGAAAATTGGACAGCCTTGCTAAAATACAAAGTTTCTCTTTTTTAACCCATCTCCATACTATAGGAGATTGTATGTCATACCAGAATAGGACTAAAAAGAACCCGTGCAAAAAACCTACTTGTTTATTGGAAAGACTATGAGAATAAATTTTACTGTGCAGTCAGTAAATTATTATTTTTATATTACAAAGAAGTGGGTAGACAGTATATTAAATGACATAGAAAGCAGTGTGGAAGCCCATGGGGAAACTCAGAACAAAAAATAAAGAGAAATAATTGGATTTGAAAGAAAAATCTTATAACGACGCACAGAACTTAGACTGAAATGACAGCTCAGAAAAAAAAATAAAACCCATTATTTGATCTGGAGACAATTTCTAGTGGAATTATAATGATTTCGTGCTTTTCTTTAAATTGAGAAGCTAGAAATGATAATTTAAAAAAATATCAGCATTTTCTGGCCACTTATTTCATGGAGTCCCTATCTCCAGACACAGAATCACACCCACCTTCACTACCCTGTGTGTGAATTCCTATTTCACCTTTCATGGGGCAAGCTCTCCTGCACTATCTTAAAGTAAATATTAGTCAAGTTTATGAGGCTGTTAGTTCATGGTAACTTGTGAATCACTAGACAATGAAAAATCACAGCTTAAAGAAAGCAGAAGTCTGTTGAAAATCTGTGGCCAGAAAAGTCTAATACATCTAGAAGTCAAGAGAGTAACGATCAGAACTCTGTGTTCTCCATATTCTTGTAATTTATTCCATGTTCTGTCCCCTGGACACCCTGCCCTGCTTCTGTGTAGGCACACAGCATTTGCAGGTATTACAAGTATTTCTGCTTTGTGTTAAATAAATCCAGTACTCCTAAATCTTCTCTGTCTTCTTGGTAAACCCATGCTACTTTAAATACTATCTCCATACACTGTCTGAATTTTCTCATAAATCTTCTGGTGACAGAAAATAGATGGAGGTGCTTCTTGTGTCAGAATCTGACTAAATAAAGTTCATTCTTAATTTAAAAAAAAATTGATTATACTGTACTTTCTGACATTATATTAAGAATGTATTACAATACTCTTTGTAAAAAAACACAGACCCACAGAATGCCAGTATGTAACTGTGCTTCAACTTCAAAATGTTTTTTTTAATGTTAAAGAATACCAGATTCATGAGCTTGAATAGTACCAGGTGAACACTCAAATCAAAAGCAGACCTGCAGAAACTTCTGTAATTAACAAGTTAGGAGTTTGCAGCTACCAACCAACAGTTTGACAGTTTCTGTGTTTTCCATGATGTATCTGCAAAGCCAAACTCAGAAAAAGCTGGTGAGCCAGATACACTTTCTACTTATGATGGCTGCATTTTAAGTCATTTTCATGACACTCTACATACTAAGTAATGACTTGTAACAAAGAGATGTTTCCAAATGAGTGAAATATAACCATTATGTAGGTACTAACACTGAGGAACATAACATTTAGCTGTGACTGAATTTTATAAACTCAAGTGCTGTAGCTCTGTCCGTTATTAAATTACAGGAAAAAAAGTCTAGATCACCCCTTTGCTAGGCTGACTTGGGCCAATCAAGATAACTTGTATTCTGAATAAGGGATTTATTGCTTTAAGTATTTTTTTTACAGGATAGATCCATCTGCCTTCTTCAGTAAGAACCTCTGCTCTCATGGAGCCAGTGGGTTCCACCTGTGGAAGGCATTGGGCTGCACGTGCCTCAAAGGAGCACAGAAGAACCTTTCCTTCATGGAGAGAAGTTCATCTCTAGTGGGGAGTGAATCAAGTAAGGCCAGAACTGGAGTCTTTCTCCATTGTCTTGTGCTCTTCTCATTCCCAGCTACAACAGGACAGGAAAATTCCAAGGTCCAATGGGCACATGGAATAGCAGGAAGGGAACCTTGTAGCACCACAGTTGGGTTGAGGTCTTTCTTTTCAGTCCCTGGAGCCAGGGAATTCTCTGTTATTAATTGAACATTCTATGTCATGTATAGGAGGTCCAAGCAGAAATCAGTATGTAGAGACCTACACACACGTAAGAAAAGATGTTTTCCAACCTGCAGAATGAGACAGCTTTTCATCTAGACAACACTGTCTGCTACTGAAGGATAGGAATTACAGTCTTAGTCCATTTTGACTTTGCATGTGCCTTTGTCATGGTTTTGTTCTTGGGGACTCCTCCACTGAAGAAAGAGGTGCAGAAGCAATTGAGGCAGACTAAGCTTTTAGTTCTTAGTGTATTCTCCTTCTAGCAAGCAATATGTAAATTACTGCTTCACCATGTGGTGGAGCTGGTGGACAGCAGTTCCCAAATTTCATTTTTGTCACTGTGGAGGTTGTTGCTATGTTTGGAATCTTTCCTTTTTTATTTTATTTTTTTAACAGTTTTCACAACTATGTTTAGTCTGGTAAACTACCTATAAAAATACTTTTCTTTTTTGCTTATTTATTTATTTATTTATTTATATCATAAACGCTCAACAGTGAGGAAAACTTCAAAGCTTGATTTTCGGAGTGAGAACTGCCAAGTCTGATGACAACTTTCCACATCAGTGCTTAAAGACAACAAATTCCATGAAGAGCAAAGCCTCTGAAGGGATCTGTAGATCTCATTTTTCAACTTCTAAGCAAGAGAAAAACTTCCAGACCACCGCCAAGGGCAGACATCTAAGGGAATGCACACACCATAGGTAGGGCTGGCAACACATCCCAGAAATAGAATACTCTACAATGTTTTGTGTCTCAGCAAATTTCCTCTTTTTCAACATTTGAGGCTTGACAGATATTGAGTGGTTGTAGAGTGGATCAGCTGAATATTTTGTTCTTAAACTAGCCACTGCCTTAGTGATGTGCTGATGTGGAGATGCATCCTGGAGTTCTTCAGTTCTGGTCAGCTCTGAAAGGCTCAAATCCAGGTGCTCACAGTGATTTAGGATCCAAACTCCTCCTGGACTGAACAGTGCTTTGGAAAGTCTGTGTAGGTTTCTGCCTGCAAATTTTCATATAAATCTTTCCAAATCTGGCCCTAAATACATAAGAAGTACCGCAGAGAGAAAAAGGTCTTGCGATTAAAATAGCACAGTATAATTCAGGATTACTAATTATATTCCCTGCATTCCCATTAACCATCTGTGTTGCCTAAAGCAAGTGATGTAAATTCACTATGCCTCAGTTTACTCCTCTGTCTCACCAGCATAATATTTCCCCGTATTATTGCACTACATGTGTAAAAATTCATTTGAAATTCTTGGATAAAAAAGTACTTCAAAAGTATGTGGTAGCACGGTCATTATTGCTTTCAGTCTTCACTTACGTTTTTTCTAGACTGTTTATTATTTTACACTTCTCTCACCTCTCAATACAGTAGTCAACTGTTTCATTCCTGAGAAACTACATTTTAGAACATTTCACAGAGGTGTTGGTGGCATATGGTCAAATTCCAGTATGACCAGTTTGCCAACTGAAATTCTCCCAATAGTTTAAAGTGGATTAAGTATTTTTCTCATCCTTTAATGTGTTCTGAAAGGCTATCCACCATGAAATACCCTTTGCATTTCATTCCTGTGTTGCTGTGCAATAGTGAACCGAGTTTATGTTTCTGAGTGTTTTGACTACAAAGCAATTTGAATTATTTGGGGAAATGCAAGACAAAATTAATAATACTGACATTGTGTATAAAATAGCAGTGTTTGAAACCACATTTGTGAATAACTGTTTTATTTCAGATTTCTTATGGGCTGGTCCTTGCACATTAAAAGAAGACTTATATCCTGTCCAGTGTGCATTTTAAATTATGGAATGAAACAGAAATTCACCTATTTCTTTTCCTTTCCCACATTCCTATTGAAAAAAGCCTCATTTGTTAAAAAAGAAAAAAGCAAAAAACATTATGTTCAATTTATAATGTGGATTGACTCAAACAACAAGCATCTGTTGGATGCTGGATTTGTTTGGGCTATTGCAGAATGATCTTTCAAAGCTTATTAAGATGAATACACACAGCTATATTAACTTTTAATGGGTCACTTAAATTTTTGTTGTCTGGAGGAGAACAGGGTACTTACATTTAAAAATCTCCAGACAAAACCATACCACAAAACCCAGCAATGCTCTGTGTCTGCTTGTGGTCAGTTCTAAGATAAATGATGAGAGTAAAATTCAGATTTAAAACTGAAGTTTGAGTTTGAACTATCAAGCAATTCATTAGGGTTTGGAAGTACTAGCTGAACTGGTGTTTACATAAGCTGCAATGACAAAGTGTATCTGTGGATTAAAGAACGAGGGCCAGATTTTCAGCTTGTGCAAATTGTGGTAGGTCCAGGGAACCCAACAGAAATAAACTGATTTATGCCTCTTATAACAAATAAATTATTTGCGTTATTTGTTTAGGGAAAAGACCACTTTTAAAAATCCTTTGCATATACATTTGCATGGATTCAATTGTAACACAAATGCTTAAAAACTGCGGGTAGTAGCCTCAAGGTCACCTTTGAAAATGTGTTTATTGTATGTGAATCAGCTATGTGTAAAATGAGGACATATTCATACTGTGTAGGAACACATTGGACTAAGCTGCACATTTCTCTGCTCCTTTGATATATATTTAAATGGCTTCTTCCCAACATGACCTTGAAAGGTTAATTTAAAACAACACTTGCTTTTTTTTTTTTTTTTTCTATTTGCTTTAAAAAAAGGGTTTATGTAGAACATGTTGTTCACTTGATGTTAAATCTGATCTTACAAGGGTGTTCTGGAATGTGTTGGAATAAATCTCACCAGTCATATTCCCTGAAAAATAGCTAAATGCTTGTGAGTGCAATAGGAGGTATAGTTCAGAGTATATCATGACTAGAAAAAGCAGTGTTATTTTAAGACTCAAACACTTAGAACTTTCCTGTTTTCTCTCATTGTATCAGTAGGTGCATTCTTTAAAAGCAATCACATCTTGGTTTCTTTAGTCTGCAGAAGCCCCATCTGTGTATGCTTCTGATAGAAACCAGATTCTGCACAGTGGAATCCACCAGAGCAGCGGATCTGCAGCTCATTTGTGCATATTCTCCACCTCATTTACATATAAATTACACTACGTACGGTGTAGGGACCACTCGGTCCCCTCAGCTGGGAGGTTGCTGTGGGAAAAGGGGACACAGTGGTAAAACATGCCTCTGGCCCATGCCTTCCCCAGGGAGGCAGGGGATGCTGAACCATCCCCAGGAGTGAGCAGGCTCTGCAGAGGCAGCCTTGGCACCAGCTCAGCGGGCAGCCTGGACTTTTCCCCAGGACGTGAGCACTGGCAGCTGGTGCAGGACATGGAGAGAGGCACAGCCTGGCTGGGAAGGCAGCAGCCACAGCCCGATGTTGTTCAGGCATGAATTCCTCAGCTGGCACAGTTGCCCTAAAGCCCTTTATATCTGTTTGATCCCCATCTCTCTTCTTAGCTTTAAAAGTACTTCCTTGAGTGGTGTAATCATGGGGCAATTTTCCTCTCATGCCAAGTTTAGATATTGTATATACTACTTATATGTTGACTTGGGTGACATTGTTTCCCAGCTCCCAGTGAGATAGGGATCAGACCACCTCTGTGCAGCTCAAAGACCAAAGCGTTGCACCAGACAGCATGAGATTTCTTCAGAATATTTTGGAAGTGGAAATTGAAGTCATTTGAGGATTAGCATTTTGTTAGATAGGGAGATGAACCCCAAAACACAACATCCTGAGATTGCTCAGCTGTTGTTCATCGCTGAAGGTCTGAAGGCAGAGATTGCAATCTGTTCCTGCTCTCTCTGCCTGCCGTACAGTTTGCAGAACAACAAGCAAGACAGGTCAGCACTGGCCCCCCTTTTCTCTGTCTGTGTAACCTGGTATTAGTGAAAGAAAGCAAAAAGGTTTGAAATCCTACTTGAAGCGGATACTGGTTACTTAAGTCAGCATTATGTTCAGTAACAACAGGCACAGCTGTCTTGACCACACACAGACCATTTTAGCAATTGCCAAAGTGCAACGCTCCTTGTGCAGCCAAGTCTTAAATTATGGCAAGCAATGAAATATCTAAAGATGTTTTAAAAGAAAGTACATCAGCTCCATTAATATGAAATTTACCTTTCAGATAATTCTGGACTTGTAACAAATGAATATTTGCCAGTTTTGGGAGAAACGGGACTACAGAAAGTCAAAAACCACTTTATAAAAACAAGTTCACCAGGGTTTTATATGAACATGACCTAATGATTGTGCAATTATAATTTCTAAGTGCGTGCAATTATTAAAATAGAAACAGACACGTAGTCTTGTGTTTTCTGTTGCTTTTCCTAGGGTATTTTTTGGTGTTTTTTGTTTTAAATTCAGATTTGCAATAAAAACTTGTACTGATCATTTGGTTTGGAGGGACCACAAGTTTAGGCTTCAGTTCAGCAGAAAACTTAAGCTTGTGCATATAACTGACAGTCTAAGCTAATCAGTCTTAGCTGATTTTGAACGCTAAGGGACACAGGTTTTTACAGGAATTTTTTGAATTTTAATGTATTCTGAGCTGGGAAAGGAAAGGACAGTTTTCTATTTGCCCAAACTGCTTGAGTTGTATATGGTTTTGCCATGCATGTTTTTGGGAGGGAAGGGGGAGAAGTTTTTTCTAGGTTCCTTCTACTCAGACTCCTTCTTTAAACTGAAATTACAATTTAGTATAGGCCTTTAAAATGCAAAGAGTCCTGGGGATAAAATGGAGACTAAAACATTACACAAGGCCCCATCACAAGAAAACAAATAAGTGAAAGAGAGAAGTGCAATTCATAGATTTCAAAGAAGCATGTGAAATCCATGTTCTGTTTAACCTGGTCTAAGCACCTGGAAGCACATAAGACCCCAATGCTTCTCTAAATCTGACTTTCCTCCTCTAGCAGCCCTTTTAATTCTCTCCTTCAAGATGGACCTACATCTCTCCTTCAAGATGGACCTTCAAGATGGAACTACATAGCATCAAAAGAACAGTGCCAACTCTTTGTCTGAAAAGAAAGGATATTGTAACCTCTGCATGACCAACAGAAAGTCCATCCCCTCTTCCTCCCTACATTCCTGCATGAGTTTTATCTGTCAATATTAAGCTCAAGGTACGGTATAACAGCCCATGGAGGAAGACATATTCCACCAAAGAGGGCCAAGTTTGGCTTCTGCCTGTGGCCACTGAGTGGAATAAAAATGCAGCAAAGGAATAGTTCATATTTTGAGGCCAAAATTTTCCCCCTCTCATTCTGGACTTCTTGTACTTAGCTGCACAGTGCCAGGATGGAAATCTGTCTACATCTGCCTCACAACTGCTGCCTTGGCCTCAGGCTTTCTAAGAAGGAAGAAGATGTTTCTTCAGTGGTATGAACTGGGTTGTAGATCAACTTTTACCTTTTACCTACAGAGGTGAGCTGTAGGTGCATTCTGCATGGCAGACAGTACTTCACTTGCATTGCTGAGAACAAAGTCAGAGTTTTTTAAGCTTCTCTACAGCCTTGTTCACCTAGAAAAGGGACAGCTATTCCTCACTGCCTTGTACCTCCTTTGTAACCTTTTAAAGTCTGCATGATTAACTTCCACTACTGCTTCCCTTGAAAAGAAGCAGATCTATTAATTTTCTAAAAAAAAATTTCATTAATGAAAAGGAGTACCACAAAAAGCATCCCATCAATGCTGAAAATAAAACCAGATCCTTTGCATACTGTTTACAACTGTTGAAAAAGTGCAAAAGAAAAAAATATGTCATAAAAATGTGTCTGTACCTGCAAAAAGTACAACTTACTTACATAGAAGTGCTCAATATTATGTATTGTGACAGTTGCTATGGTAATAACTTTTCCCCCTTGTATAGGAAAGTAATTAGTTATGAAAACCTATGGAAATTGTTAGTAGGTGGGGCCTTGCTGACACTTTTGGGCTCAGGTTTTGTTTTTCCCATGGCACATTTGTCACACCAAATGTAGTCAGCCCTGGGCAATCTGACAGTGATCATAAGGTTTACCATGGGGGACAAAGGGAAAGAGGAGATGTGGTGAGGTCCAGGAAAAAACACATTCAAAAGACAAACACAGCCCTGTATTTTCCCATACTCTCCACCAAGCAATGATCATGGAGCAAACCCTGCCTGACATACAGCAATGAATCTCTCCAATGGGTTTCCAAATCAGAGATGTCTGGGGAAGGGTGTACAGGGTTCAGTGTATGTGGTCTTCCAGTAGAGTTGACTCTAGTGCATTCCTACCCTCAGCACTGCACGCTGTAAAACCGAGAACAAAATAGACCCAGAAACAAATTATTTCAGAATTTGATTTTACCAGTGGGAACTTACACTGTGGCTTTTCTACAGTAACTAGACCTGGATGCATAAACAGGCTGAGGAGGAAGCTTTTTAAAGCACATGGTCTGTACAGTTTCACCTTTGTGAGACACCATCCACACAGGTCTATTTGAGCCTTCCTATGTTGGGCCTTGTGCTTTGAATTTTTCATTTTTTCCGGAAGGCTGCAGTGGGGTTTGTGTCCATGCTGGCCCAGAATCCAAGGAAAGCCCTGTACCTTCATTGCGTGGTGCTATGGGTTTGAAGTTTTTCTTTTCAAAGATGTTTATCCTTGGAAGTAAACAAAAAAAAAAAAAGATTGCAACTTTATTTAAGCAACAACTCATGGCTTTATTTATGAACAGAAATTTTCAAGTGTAGAAAAAATTGTACGTTTAGGTACATTTCGTTGCTTCATGTCTGGCAGTGTTAGAGGCCCCTGAACTGCTGAAGATTCTTCATGTCTACTCACCTTTTGTATACTGCCTCCCTCTCCAGAATCTGGGAGCCTAACTGTTTCTCTCTTTCCTTCAGTACACTCCCTAAAGGAGCCAGTTAAGGACCCCATCGAAAAATAAACAAATGATCTACTCTCATTCGTCAGGCAACCTCCTGTTCCAGCTCAACATGCGACAAAATCCAGGCGATCTGTCGCATTGTCCCTTCACTGGTTTGGTTCAAGCTTGAAAAGTAAGTTTGCCCTGAACCCAGGCCAACAGTGAGTCCATTAGTGGCTTCCATGTGAAGTGTCTAGTAGCAAACAACTCACAAATTACACATAGCTTTGCCTGTAATTAAATTTCTTAAATTGAATTAAATTAAATCAAATTGAGAAAACTGGAGGAACAGATGGGGGTAAAAGTACTGGTGTCCTGAAAAGAAAAGAGCATCCATTGTGGAGGAGGATGGTGCAGAGCCAGTGGGAAGGTACTGCAGGGTCTCAAGGAAGCCACTGGCAGGAGGGGAGCAGACGGGGAGCAGCCCCATCAGGGCAGGAGGTCAGGACAAGGACAAGGCAATTGGCATGGCTGTGCCTCACCTGCCAGCCTCTGGAAGTCAAATTGTTGCTTACTCACCCCTCAAGTGATCCTTTACTCCAGTTTTTTTCGGGCTGCTTGTGGGAATTGAGCCCTGCCATTTTAAATTAGAAGCAGTTATGTGAGCATCACAGGCATAATATAAGGATTTCAGTGGAAGTACCTCGTCCTACCATGGGGATTCTTTGATATGTACTTCAAGATCACACCAAGTGCTTGGTAATATTGCAGGATTTAATTTCTGCATGAGTCAAAGTCCCTACTGGTGTAAATAGACACAGTCACACTCACTGCAGTAGGATTCAGTGTATTTATATCAGTGGGGATTTTCCTTCCATTTAAAGGAACCTTTACCAAAAAGAATAGACCAGGGGAAAATATGATTTTTCTCTTGTTTATCAGTTTCTAAACAGAAACTTATTTCCTCCAGTGCTGTAGTATTTTAAAACCAGAACAAAGAGCTGGTGAGAATAAGCACAGCTATGTGCTAATTTATAACTACTCAGAGTAAAAGGCAGCTCCAGCTGACAGTAGCTTCAAAAAAAATAGCGCCTCTTGTAAATTAGGGTAAGGGAACTGATCACTGAAGGTAAACAGGTGATGAAATACTTCATTAGTACCTCATTTGTAATTTATGTCTGCTGAAGTAGTTGACAAAGAATCAAAACCTATGTGGTAGATTTCTCAGAAGTGCAGCCTTTGAGGTCACTGAAGTGGATTAATTATAACCCAGTGTAAAGCACAGCCTGTCTCTGTGTCAATTACCAGTATTTGATAACTGAAATTATGTCAAGCTCTGTTCTTCTTCAAGATGCAGCCACACATTTTAAAATCATTATGACTGTAAGCATGAGCTTCACATAGCTAATGAGTTCAGCTCGTTTATTAAAGTTCATTTTGACTTAGCTGATAGTAGTTGAGATTCAGAGGGGAGTGAGTGGCAAGGGATCCAGTTCTGCAAAAATAAACGCCCTTCCTTATCCCCTCTCTCAGTCCTGTGCGGGAGAAACAAATCTAGTTCACTTTAATCATTTAAATGTACTCTAGGAGAAAGAGTTGAGGGAGTAAACTGCTATTAAATATGACCTGCTTCTAATGGCTATCAGAGCTCCTATTGTTAAGTGAAAACACTGGACTTAATGGACAACCTGCTGTCTGTATTCATAATACCAAAATGACTTACAATGTACCTCCACCACAATTTGGGATTTTTTTCCCCTCTTCCTCCTTTTTTTACACACTTCCCTGGAACTACACAAGTATTAGGTAGGGTTAGAGAACACCCTATATATATTTACACATATATGTATATATTTATTTAATATTTACATATTATAATAATTACAAAAATATATACTAAAATAATAAATATGTAATATTAATATATTATAAAAACCTACCACATGTTTTTCAGAGAGTAACTCTATCTCTCCATGGCCACACTGTCTGCAGCTTGTGCACTACTCCCTGCATCACTTCCTGCACTGCTCCTGGACCTGCTGCCTGGATCACTCCCTACATCACTCCTTGGATACCAGCCTGCACACAGCCAGCTAAATTTGAAAATAATTATTTTAGCCCTGGTTTGGTTTTCTGATGCAGAGATCAGCCGGGCTGATGGGTTAACATCAGTAAATCGACCACCAGGAGAGCAGCTTTGCTCTGCATCTCACATGCAGGTTATACTCTGAGTAGCTGCTGCACCAGGGCCTGTGAGCAGCCATGGCTGGTGGGCAGATTCCCACCTCTAGGAGAAATGAGGTCAGATTTTGGATGTTCTTTCAGAGAGAATGGCTCCAGCTTCAGCTGAGGCCAGACTTTGATCAGAGGCTAAGGAACTATTTTTGGTGTAGTGAGATTTTCTTTCACCTTTACCTGCTTTCACCTGAAATATCTCAGATGTAAGTGGCTCCTACTGAAGTAACTAGTAGCAGATGATCCTGATGCATAGGTAATTCCATCCTTTTCTTGCTCTGACTGAATGACATGCAGTCTGGGGTCAGACAGTGGTTTCAATGGCATCTTGCATTTATCATGGCTGGAACTTTTTATAGAGCCATATTCCAAAATTCATCAGCAATTTTTTTAGATAGCAATGAATTAAGTCTTTGAGGTGGGCATGCATAGTCAGAAGATTTTCTTCTAAAGAATAAATTCCTTTTTAAGATTAACAACATGTGGCATTAATGTTTAGAGTACAAATTTTAGTTTGTCAGTGCAACTCATCATTTCTTATTACACATTGTGAAATAATTTTAAGATTCTTCATGCATCTTTAAGCCAAAAGAATATCTGAAAACCACCCAAGACCTCTTCTGTGGAGTTCAGGGCAAGTATACAGCTGTGACCAAAACCACAGGTATATAACCTGAACCTAATGAAAATAATTGAGAAAAAGATTTATTTGTGTTTCTGATTTAGTAATACCCTTTTTCAACAGAATTGATCACTTCAATGTGCATCAGATTGCAGTTCATATGTTTAGTACCAGGATAGCATGGTTGTTAAGTTTAGTAGCACCTAAATGAATTAGGTATGTGAAGAGAGAACTAGAGCAGCATATTCACCACAGGATGGCTTTCTGGCCCTACTGAAATCAACAAAAGTTAAAACATCTACCTCAATGCATACGGGATTTCAAATCTCATATTTTAACTTCCACTGTTTCAGGGAAAATATTTTACTGGATAAACAGCCAGAGTGTTAAAACAATCCCTCCCTAAATATTTTACAGCAATAATGACAGTGATTTCTCCATGGCATCAATCAAACTGGAATACTTAAAATTACTCATTTCAATATAAGTAAGTGAAAATGTGCTACAGATTGGAAATGAGGGAAGAGAACTGGTATGAAGGATATTATAAGCTATGTCTAGACTTACCTGCTAGGAAAAATGATGGCTCCTGTCCAGCCTACACCTCCAGTTTTCTTTTCTGTGAAAACCAGATTGTGGGAAGGTGGGAGGGAAGGAGGAGGGACAGCTGCTGCATGCCTGTGTTTTGTCCCAGTAGGGAGCTGGGATGTGAGAATATGCAACTGGAAAGTGGAAAATTTTCTCCACATCCCTCATCTAGGTACAGCTAAGTACCCACAGCGACCAAGGAAATGGCTTTTTCATAGGAATTTAAAAGTGTTTCCAATTTTTTTTTTCCACTCTTTTGCTTAAAAATAGCTTTGTACACTCAGACTTTTCAAAATGCTGGGCAGTAGATGGGACTATTTCCTAGTGTGCCACAACTTTAGTACTACATTTGACATTAATCTGATGACTCAAAGACTGTCTTTTATGGAGGTACAGGAGCATATGTACAATCTCCTTGTTTTCTCAAATGACCTCCTATGTGACATTAGAGTGATGGGCACGTTGAAAAAAAGAAAAAAAATCCAAAAATCGCACTGCCTTCCAGCTCCAATTCTGCCACTTGAGTTCAAAGTTTCAATAAAATGTCAGCCCTGAAACTTTTGAGGACCTACAAAAACAAGTTTCATATTGATATCTGAACGAGACGCTAATTAAGAAAAGCAGACAGAACAAATTACAAACTGATTTTTTTTTTTTTCTGTTTGATTTAGGATGCTGCTCATGCTTTCTGCCCCTTTTAGCAGCTATATATCCATGGCTGGTAGGAATGAGTGTACCTCTAGAAAAGGTGTGTGTCTACACCAGCCTGGAGAGAGGCGAGACAGCTGGCCCCATGGGATGGGTCAGGCAGAAGCAGATGGCCCTGAGTGGCCAGGCTGGCGTGGGGACAGATGGCAACACGGGACAGCTCAGGAAGGGAGACATATGGCAACATGGAACTGGCAGGAATACAGGTCCTTACGCTGGTCCCAATTATGGGCTTGGTGGGTCTGGATTCGCCTGGGAGAAGGTAAAAGGGCTTTTACATCTTCCTGTCCCTCCTCAGACAGTCCAGACAGGGATGTCACTCACTGCTGACTGCTGAGCCTTTCTGAATATTTTCTCTGCTGCCACTTCAACATCCAACAAGTTTTCACCATTCTCACCACACTTGCATGTTTTGATTTTCATCAGCACATGGGTCATCAGAAGTAGAAGAGGATGAAAGGCAACATGTGCACTACTGAGATTTAATGGGCTGATTCAGCATTCTGTTATGTCCTTTGAGACACTGAAGACAAATGAATTTGCCTGTTCATCATCTTAGAGAGCTGACACATAGTAAGTATCAAAAATATTTAACACACGGAAAACCAGAAAAATGTGAAACCTCAATATAACCGTTGTATATCCTGCTCTTACTCTTTCTTTAATTTTGGGAAGGTAAAGACACTAACCAAGAAATTTGCCACTATTCCACAGAAGCTTTTTAAAGCATAAATACTTTTTCAGCACTAACCACTAACTACCACATTGCGTATGTAGAGGATAATTAAGAAGAATAATAAATTAGGAGCTGGATGTCTTCCATGTCATTTTGGATATGGCAGGAAAAATTGAAAAGCTTTACACAGTGAACATTGTGGGATGTGTTTATATAGATGAACCTAATATTTCTCAGGTTGCTTCCTGTATTTCTTTGCCTTAATACAAGCTGTCCACCCAGAATTGACATCTTTGGGACATATTTTTGATAGATGTGTGGGGAAGTCATTTAGTTTGGTCACATTAAACCACTGCAGGGCCTCCCAGGATAGCTCGTAGAGCACAGCCTGCTTCCCTGGTGAGAACAGGATGAGATTTTTTATAGAAAACATTAAGTGTATTGAGCAAATTGCATTCACCATATTATGCTGTACCTTTTATAACTATTGTCATTGCATTTTTCACTTTTCCAGCATACTTTTTCCTCTCTTTCATCACCTCTTTTATTGAGAACACTATGAGCAAGGGCAACATCCATAAGAGAGGTACAGGAGTTAATTAACTTGCACCAGTAGTGATTTCTGGATATGAATATAATGTATTTGGTGGTCATATCACTGAGACTAATTTCTTGCCCATAGACAAGAGTATGCAATCACAAAGTACTACAGATTGAAGCTCTTGTTAATAGGATTAATTTCCTTTATTGGGGAGGAGTGGGAAGAAAGTAGTGATAAAGTAAAACAAAAAAAAGATACTTAATTTTTGGGAAAAGGTTTCATTTAGTATGAAAGAGACTACCCTAAACTGAAATCCATGCAGGGATGTAGATCTAGACTGCTCCAAAAACACTGCAGTGTTCAGAAATGGATTTTTGTGATCCTTTCTTAGCTAGACAGAGATTCAAATTTAAGATGTACGTTTGCACTCTGAAATCCCTCTGAATTTTACTGATGTTTACTATTTCCTTTTACTTTAAGTGAAAAAAGGATTTTTAGGGTCACTATAAGGAAAAATGAAGAGTTTTATAATGCAGTTTTTGTAAGGAATATATATTTACATGGTGACACCCTGGAAGACTAAAAGTTAGTCTTGTTACATCTGCTTTGTCAAACAGGTATCACAAATATGGATGGGTTGGAAAAACAAACAAAAAAACAAAACAAAAAAACCCCCAAAGATCTGTTTGTCAACATTGAATATCATCTCTGAGATGACATATATCCGTATAAATATTTTATTATCTTTTTATCAGACTGGTATCCAAGGAGTGAGAAGTCAGAGTTGCTAGTGATAGGTGTTGGGATACTGGCACTCAAAACAAATGGAAAATGGAACTTCAATGACTGATAGCCACTTCTTGACTGAAGATATAAATTTGACAATTATTTTGTCTGATACAATTTATTTTAAAAGTCAGATTTCTTTGAAACAGTCCATTCTCATTGCCTACATCTCCCAAAGGTTTTCATCGGGGTCTCTCCAAACTCAGAATATATTCTGTTTTTTTCTTTTCCTTTTTGTGCAGGAATGTTTTCCTATTTTGGGGGAAGATTTTTATTGTATTCCACAGCTGTGAAATGTCTCTTAGTAGAACTGTCCTACTTGTTACAAATGCATTTATTCTGCTTCATTTGAGTGACCTTTGGATGATACCATGAAGTTATAGAGTTTATAAGGTAGAAATCCCTCTGTAGAAACATCCTGAATCATTTTGCTATGGGAAGAGGGCTTCTCCACCTGTGATTTTGATAAGAGTTTGTTGCCTCAGGAGAAAGGCAGAGAAGATCCATAATTTATTTTGGTAGTTTGAGGCAAAATTCTGTCTACTACATTCAAAAGGCCTAAAATCCACAAAAATATAAGAATGAAAATAAGTGTTTTCATAAGCAAAGCATCATGGTTAGTCACGATGCTTCCAATTTGCCACAGCCCAGAAAGATGAATGACCTTACTTATATTTGTTATTTTAATTTTTTCTAAGGGATGTATGATGAATGAGATTTTCCAAATGCATTCGTGAATAATAATGTCATTTTAATGATATTGCATCGTTGCATGCAGTGGATGATTATAAAGAATGCCAATGGGGACTGATAACCAGGTCCTGTAATTGAAATCATGTCTAGAAGAAATACTATAGTGTGGCTTTGCACATTTCAGGACTACCCAGAAACCAATATCTTTCCTGAAAATGGTAGACTGCCTACAGCTATCATTCCAGCTATTTCTGAGTAATTGTAATAGCTTGGGAATGACATCTGACTTGAAGCAGTCAGGTATTAAAATACCAGACAAATACAGCTGCCTGTACCTGACTGTACTACAGGAGCAGTGATCTGTGGCAAACTGCCATGGTAATATGTCCCTTTAAGATGTAACCTCTCCAAAAGGCAAAAGTTCAAGTAGGTCTGATATTGGTAAAGCATATTTTCTCATATCCAGTTGTTTTCCTCTTCTTTTAGCAGTTGCATGAGTAATGGTGAAATACTGGGAACAGGAACGTAAAAAAAAAATATATATAAAAATGTTATTCAGAGCATCTGAAAAGTAAATATGAACTCCTCCATAACCTAATGTAATGTTTCTTACATTAGAAGAAGAGCAGATGAAGATAAAAGTGTGACTATTTAACTTCTTTGAAGGTAATGGTGAAAGTCCCAATGATGTTATTTTGTTCAGACTGTTCTTTTCTGTCCTGAGTAACTATTGAGCTTTTTTTCCCCCCCCCTTTTTCTTTTCTCTCTCTCTCTCTCTTTCTTTTTTTTTTTTTTTCCCCAAAAATAATGGAAATAAATTAGATGAAATTAAAGCTTTATTTGCTTGGGCATAATCCACAAGCCTCAGGAATAGCTGATGAAATATCCTTGCATTTTTAACCAATTGTACTAATCCAGTCAACACCATAATTGCACTCAGAATCCCTTAGGCCTAATTTGAGTGTAAGGAAAAGCTACTGTGCTATTGTTAAACTCCTTGGGTTTAATTTTTTACCAGCCAATAATTACAAAACACAGGAAATGACATGGTGAATGATGGAACTATTTTGAAGTGCAAATTTATGAAGCAGCTGCAGCAAATAAAGTGGTAATTTAATTAGGCTTATGTCCTAAAGCTGAGGTGTAGTGAAGAACATTTCTGAGATACAAGCTAATTCAAATCTGGAATAGTAATCCCATATTTAGTAATTTCAGTGCTATAGCTCAGTTAATTACAGCATATTAGCAAAATAATGAGATAATTAATCTTCAAATGCAGTTCTTGTCTACATGCATATTACAGAAGAATTTGACTTATCCTTTCTTTGTATGTTTTTCCAAGAACAAGTTATGACTAATTTAACCTAGAGAAACCCTTCCTTACCAAAATGCCTAGATTTTTTTTTTTTTATTATTTTTCAAACCTATCAGGCTTTGGACAACTCATTCTTTGTTTAAACGAGAAAATCCTTTCTTAATAAAATCTGTGAGAAGAATCTCAAAAGGTATTAAATTAATTTTGGTTGTCAATTAAATACTATTACACCTACTGCTTTTGCTTTTATAAGTGGAATATATAGACTGTTGCTGAGCCATTTAGTCTGTCCAACCCAATTTTATTTGTAGTACAGTGCTTCTGTCTGTACTTTGAAAACATGTGCTTTTACAAACAGCTCTTGGCACACTGCATGCAATATATTTTATGCATTAAAAACGGTACCAGAAAATACCTACTAAGAAATGTTGAAAGTCAAAGCTTTAGCAGATTTCTCAGTGAGGTACATATTTTACATTTCATAAGTATTAAAATATATTCTAATTTTATATGTTGATCCTTCCATTTTGTCCACAGAATACTCAGTATCACTTTAAATATATAGTTTTCCTTCTTGCTTGTATATATACTCACCTACAAAAGGCAACTCTCATGTGACAAGTGTCCTGCATCTTTTTACACCACATCCAAAATGCTCTGCATTTTTGTAGGTCCTGTCTATTGCAATAGATGCATTTTCTAATTGCTTCATCATCTTCTTCACTTGTCTTGAAAATGTGTCAGTCTGATTCGATTGATTTTAAGACTGCCATGGACAATTTTGAGTTTTCGACATTTAACACTTCCTGTTACTTTTAACACTGGATACAACTGAATGATCTTTTCACATCCTGTCCTTACTTCCACACTAAATCCAAAACCCATGAGCCTCAGGAACAGCTGATGAAATACCCTTATAGTTTTAACCAGTTGTACTAATCCCATCAACACCATAATTGCTCTCAGAATCCCTTAGGCCTCATTTGAGTGTAAGGAAATGATGAGTAGGGTTTTGCACGCTGGGCACATAGTCACAAATATCACATTAAATGAATTATTTTTAGTTCCTTGAAGGCTATTGTGTTAAGTAACTGCATAAACAAAGATTTTAACCTCCATGGTAGGCAAGGAAATATGGAATGCTGGCAAAACAAAAGAGTAAAGAAAACATCATCTGGGAAAGAGAGAGATTTTGTATCTGTTGTTCCATCTTCCCTTTTTTTAACTCCTCTTTGATGAACTGATGAGATCTACTTGTCCTAAAAACAGTGGCCCGAATTCAACAGACTTGAGACTATGTGCTTCCTCTCTAATAATAGGCAATGGCACAGGTAGAACGTGGCTTTAAATCATTTTACCTAAATGAGAATTGCATAGTGTTCATTTTGTGTAATTGCTGGCTTTGTAAAGTCAGCTGAGAACTGCTATCTGTACGGGAACTCTAGTCCAAACAACCCAGATGTTTGTATTCAAATCATGCTTCACTGGAAATCTTGGTGGTTGATAAAAAGCCCTATATCCCTCTGCAATATTCCTGTCTAACAATGTAGATAGACAGGCATGAATCCATGTTTATTTTAAGATGAGGGAGGAAATGGTAAAAGGAGAACGTTGACTGTTGTTTTTCCACTGTCCCCTTGTGGCCTCTGTCACAGCCTGCATAGATCAAATGCTCTGTAAGTGTCACCACATCTGTAGTCCCCTCTTTGCCCAGTGGGCCACACAGGTTTAGGTGCTGGACATGGCTCAACACATAATAACTGCAGCTTCCCAGTGCAATGCAGAGATCAGGAGACTTTATTCCACTACATGCTGTGCTGTCCTCCACTGCAGAAAAAAAGAACAAAAGAAAAGCATCAGCTAAATGCATCACTTCACAGATATATACAATTTTTTTGGGGTGGTTTGTTTGGTAGTTTGTTTAAATTTTGAGATCCAATAAGATTATTTTCCTAATCTGCACCTTTCAACTGGAGGGAACTCAATTCCTAAATTCATATTTGGCTGTGACAGTGACTCATGATGGAGAGAAGAGTGTCTCCTGACTATATCTGACTGTAATTTTTTCTCTGAAGCACTAAATTCAGTAATGAAAGTTCTGAAGTAGAGTAGCAGCCAGAGGTTCAGAACAAAGGAGGAGGTTGGATTCAGATAGAGAAATCCACAAGACACCATACTTCGGGAACATAAAAAAACCATTTTTTCCTCCAGTTTGTTCACTTAACAAAAGTGTGTAGTGATAGCTCCAGAGCAAAAATTCAGATCCATCCACAATCCCCCTTTTCTGCCCTGTGCCAGCTGCTGGGGGCAGGCAGGGGAGCACAGGACACACCCAGCAAGCCTCATAATCTTGCAGAAGGCTGAATTAGGGACAGCAATAAAATGTGGTCATCTTCATGTGGTAAGAAGCTTTCTCCATGAAGCCTTTCCATCGAAGATGAAAATGGGAAACCATAGCAGGAATTTCAATTTTCCACCATTCCTACTGTTAAAAATCTTCTTCACGCCTTCATCACTGTGTGTTGCCCACACAGCCATATAGATTATTTGGGAAAGGCAGGCTTTTTGGAGAATCCTTGCCTTAGTTTCTAGTTCAGAAATTGCAATGTGGGTTGTGGGAAGAGTCAGGACAGATCTCGTGCCACTGTGGTGGGCTGAGGCAGCATACGAGCTCATCTAATTTATTGCTTCTCTAAAGCTTAGTGGTAAAGTGAAAGCAGTTAAGTTCAATTGTGGATTATTTTAGCCCAAAGCCTAAAATTAGTAATAAAATAGCCTAAAATAAGTAAAGCACTTATTTGTTTTTCTTTTACTTGAATGCTATGGGGGTTTTAATTGTTTTTCAGTGATTTTGTTTCAGCT
Organism: Heliangelus exortis; assembly: GCF_036169615.1. Taxonomy (NCBI): domain Eukaryota; kingdom Metazoa; phylum Chordata; class Aves; order Apodiformes; family Trochilidae; genus Heliangelus; species Heliangelus exortis. The sequence continues at coordinate 18,574,611 of NC_092422.1, read as the reverse complement.
GTAGACTGGCAACAGAGACCTGAGGAGGATTGCCCATGGGATGGCTCTGGCACAGGGCATTGGCTCAGTGGTTTGCAGCATCCCCTCCACTCTGCAGCACCTTTCTCCACAAATCCAACAGAAGCCTGAATGTCCTTCACCCTCCCAGCAAAGGAGGCCCCACACAACAAAAACATTTATGGCTACTTTGGTTCTCCAGAGAGGGTCAAGTTAGATGGGTACCTTTGGTGACTGCCCTTGGCAGTGTGTTTGATTCAGTAACCCTATAGTTCTCAGGGAGGTGTCAGACTGTTGTTACTAAATCATGACTTGCAGTCATATGCAGGTTTTATGAAAAAATTACTTAATACCACATATCTTGCTAATACTGGAGCTTCATTTTCTTCATTATGCAAAGTGATTTTAATTACAGAAAATACTAAATGTCATTTTTCTTCAATACAGTGCAACATTCATTATTAACTTTTCCTCAGAGATATTTATTGTAATATTTAAAATATTTGGGGAGAAAGCCAGTTCATGATTGAGATTTCAATCATGACATCTGCTTTCTGTTTCAAAAATGAGGAGGGTTTATAATCTGGTTTACAGCAACTGCCTGTGACTCTCACTTTTGGTCATTGAGGCATCCAACTAGCAACATTATTAGAGGAAAATGTCTTTTTAGAAGTATTTATAAGAACTGTATGGTTGTGTCCCTTAAACACATCCTTCCTCTCCAGAAGATACTTCTCAAAATGCTCTAATTCTTTTTGTTTTGCAGATCTCTATACTCTGGGATAATTTTCAATTATTCCTTCTCTATTGCACCACACATCCAGTCACTTGTCCATTTTTCAGTTTTTACTTACGTGGCAGAGTTTTCTACCTGAATTTAGCTATGACACGAAGAAGAGAAACAAGCTTCAATTTTATGACAAATAATTTTTTTTTCTTCAATTTTGCCAGACACTTTATTCACCTCTGATGACCACAGTTGGGATTTATTTTGGAGGGACACTTTGCTATCATTAGCATAAAGTGGAAGATCACCCTCTATGGATTCTTGTGTTTTCCCACAGGTACGTGAACTGAACACAGCTCCCGAAATAATTTGGTCCCTTATGGTGTCCCCAGCCACCCTGTGTTGTCCAGAATGACTGACCTTGATTAGAGGAAAGTAAAGAATTGGCACAAAAAAACCTGAGGTCTCGGTGTATGGTAGAGGCATAGACTGTTTATCTTGAGTCAGTGCATTTCCTTAATTAAATATATAACCAACTGAATATAATGACACCTTGTAGGGAGTCTCAGGTTTTCTAATGAAAGACTGTACTTCGATTCTAGATCTAGTCTCAGGAGACGTGTTTCTGTTTCCCTGCTTTCAGCTCTCTGTGCCTCCATTTCTCCACTTGCAAATCATAGGCAACAATTCATTCCCCCTTTAAAAACAATCTAAAAATTGCTGTTGTTGCTGTTAGTTAATTGTACTAAATCCACACAGTAGCATATATTAGAAAATATAAAAATTACAGAACCCCTCTGGAACCACTTCCAAATGTTATCCAGGAACACAAGCAGAAGCACACAATCCAAACCAAGGTAAGCAAACAGAGATATATTGAGGGATTATTCTTTGGTGGCTTTACAGTGTAGTTGGACGTTATCTTCTTAGAAGCAACTTTCCTTCAAAAATTAAAATATTTTCAGTCACATTTGCACTGGGATTGATTTTCATGCAGTACATTGATTTTTCAGGGAGTCTAGGAGTGGAAATCTGATACCAATGAGATTACAGTGAGCTGTTTTCTCTCCTGGGTGCGGCAGCAATTCAGCAAAGTATTTAAGTACATAGCTAATTTTAAACATTTAAATAGTTCCAAATCAATTTCCTGCAGAACTCCTCCTGAACACAAAACTGTGGAGAATAAATATCAAACTGTCCCACCCAGATCTATTTCTCATTTCTCTCTCTCCTTTTTTTTTTTTTTTTTTCTTTTTTTTGGGGGGGGACACAGGAGGGCAGAGGTTGGTTGGTTGGTTGTTTTGTTTGTTTAATTCGTTGGTTTGTTAACATGCAGCAACAGCTTTTTACTTTTATCTGTGGAAAGTGAAATTTAAGTAGCTACACTAGCAGACAGGTTCAGCAGGAGACCATGTTCAGTCCTAAAGGTATTATAATTACAGTGGGAGTGGATACTGTTTAAATACAGGAGACAAAAAGATTGCCCAAAACTTTCTTCAGATATGTCAGCTAAAAGGATATTAAACGATACAGGAAATTACATTATGCAGCAGATGACTTTGTGTGACTGTGACCAGGGAAAATCCTGTGCCTATCTATTTTGTCAAGACTTGTATGATCCAGGAAACAAAAAGTTACTACTTTTTTTTTTTTTTTTTTTCATCAACTTTTCCTCAAAGATTCTACAATGCAATATGTTCCTCAAGTTTCTCTCTCTTTTCCTTCATACCACATCAATTGTTTTTTTTCTTATTTTTTTCCAAGAACATAAATATCTGACACTTGCTGTAATTGAGCAAGCATCATGACACATGCTGCATTAAGTCTTCATAGAACACTGTGTCCTAGGGTGGATTTTCCACCATAGCCACTACTCTGCTAGCACAAGAATCTGTGTATCAAACTCGATTGATTGATTTAGAGATGGCTTAAGAGAGCTTGCATGTGAAATAACAAACACTGTAAGCACCAAAGATGCTTGGACAGCAGCTGCCTAATGGGCCTGAAACCCTGATCCAGTCAATAACCACAAGATTCTCATTAAACCTTTGTTTACTCTGCTCATAAATAAGTGTACTCACTTAAACAGAGAAGAAAACTCCATTTTAAAAGGGAATTAGAGTGTGAAAACATACTAGGCATGAGACTGAGGAATGTGGTTTCTATGTTCTTGCTCTGAAATGGGCAAGTGAAAGACATTAAAGATGTGTACTGTTCCTAATTACTTTTCCACATACAATCACTATTGTGTGATTCTGGTACCCTTTGCTGCTTCACCAAGACACACTACAACCTGAAAGAGTCACACAAAGGACAGAAAATTACAAAATGTCCCAGAAGGGCAAAAAAAAATTCCAAATGCATCTCTTAAAACGAGGGCCCAGCCCTGAGGTGTTTTCTGTAACAGAGCTCAAACCTGTGCTCCTCAACAACACAGCACAAAACTGCAGTACTCCAGCCAAAGAAATATCTTGGTTTGGTGGCAAGTGCAGAAGGCAGTTCTCTTCCATCTGGATCAAGCCACAGAGATCTGATGCATGCTGAGGACGTAGCAAGAACTTCAGCTAAAATAGAACATTCTGAAGAGCTTGGTTTATTCATATTTAAATGGGATCCTTCACTATGCAAAGAATTTTTTTTTCTATGCTTAAAGTCTCCAAACATGTGGAGTATGGCAGTCTGGGAGTCACTAGAAAGGTGAACAATAATTTGTCAGGTAGATGAGCACATTGGTGTATAAAGCAAACTGATTGGAGTTGGAAAGGTGCCTTTGGATTTGGCTTTGCTTTCAAAGATACAATAAGGTTTGGGCTTGTGCTGATGTTGACTGCCTTGCCAAAGGCTATTTTTACAGGGAGTTACTGTGGAAAGAAGCCAATTACACATAAAAGGATATTTAAAAGTGAAAAAAAAAGCCTTCAGTGGATATGAGGAAAGGGTTCTCTCGAGAAAATAAAGCACATGCCTCATCATTTGAGCCATATTCTTCCCTCAGGTGCAAAAGTGTAAAAACAGATTCTTTCCAGAAAATTTGAATAAATTACTCTGCTTCTAATTTGGAGCAGAATCAGGCTTATTTTGTTCATTGGACCTGTTTAAAAATATGAAGAAAGTGAGCTTTATTGCCAAAGATGAATCTGTGATGGACCACCTCCTATGTTGGCTTTCTTTATGTAGGCAGCAAAAATTATAACCCCTTTTTCTCTGTCCCAGTTTGTTTCTTTTTAATTAAAAGATGAAAACCACAGGTACACAAAATCTGGCTAGGAGTATGTGGTGACTGCTTTCTGTACATGAAAGTAATTAAATTTTATTCTCTCTTAATATACAGGATGATTGCTGCTGTCTTCACTGGTAATCTTGCTAATTTTTGCTTAATTTCGGCTTGTATTTATTTAACCAATTTACAACTGTATTTACAGTGGGAAAAGAGTTTGATTTTTAATGCAATGTGGGACACTTTTGATGTGGATTTCTTGCATGTTTGTGTGAGTGTGTGTATGTACATACACACAGAACGCACATTAACAAGTAATAAAAGATATCATTTTGGTTCATTTACACAGTAGAGATCAGATTATGAAAGGTTAAACCATTAAACAAATGTTAATGCATTCTGATGCCTGGACCTTGTCCAATAGTACCTGCAACAGCTGTCAACCTAATTAAGCCAGATGTGTGTTAAGTGTAAACGGACCTCCCAGGAGGAACAATAACAGATTTTTGGTCCTTAGGGGGCTCAGGGCACCAATGCATATAGTGTTTCTGAAGGAAACATCACCCCTACCTTGCGAGTTTTCTGTTCATTTGTACCATCCTGATTGTACTCTTCTGGGAACAGGCTTGGGGAGAATTCTTTTTTCATTCCAGCTAAGGCCAGCAAGAGTGCTCATTTTCAATTGATTTTGGCAGTCATGACATTTACTCAACACTCTGATCTATATTTTCTTAACCTCCACTTTACTCTGTCTGTAACATATTTTAAAAGTGACATTTATCCTATGCCAAGTTTGCCAACCCTTTAACTTTATGTGCAGACCATAAGCTGATAAAGAGGATCTTAGTAAGCCTTTTAATGTAAACAATCAATAGAAATATATAGAACAGGGAAATCTGAGGTAATAATGAGCATGCAATGTACTATAATATGTCACAGTAAAAAAGAAAATCCTTTTACAATGTGAAAATATTATGGAAATTAACAAAAAACACTTAGCAATATTTAAAGCCTGCTGAAACTTGCAGCTGAATGGTATCTCTTTTGTGCAGTATGCCTAGAAAAGATGCTGGAGAAGTAGACCTGCAGAACTGCACACCTGCCCAAGACAAGACAAGTCTCTTTCTCACTCACTTCACAGGCAAGCTATGACACCTCTTTCCAAAGAAGCAGAAGAAACCCATAAAGCAGCATCAGAGAATAAAATGAAGTGTGGTTTCACTGGGCCAGATTATCTGTGATGAACAAGTAGGCCTCTGCTCATTTCCTGGGAGGTCTGTCCACCTACACTGTCTTTGCATCTAGCCCTAAATTCTCCTCAAGTAACCCATGATGATCTAATAAAGATTTGTGGTGCCATGTTGCCATGAACAAACCTTCACCCAAAAATGTTCAAGGTTTTTTGCTGTTTATTTTGGTTTGGTTTTTTTTTTGTTGTTGTTGTTGGGTTGTTTTTATTGTTTGTTTTCTGGTTGGTTGATTGATTGTTTTTTGTTTGTTTGTTTTTATTTCATTTTGGTTTGGCTTTTTTTTTCCTGGCACTCAGCATTCACTATCTATTGAACAATAAGTTGAGCTACAGTTTTACTAAAATAAATTATCGTGTACTGGCTAGAATTTCGAGTATATTTGAATGTCATACCTATAACAGGCCTTTCTAATGAGTTTTCCCATCAGGTCACATTTGCGAGACCTGAACGTATTCCTCATGTTGTAACTGAGCACCCTGGTGGGGTTATGAATTGTTGAGCCAGTCTTTCTATTCAGTGATACAAAAAACAAAAGGGCATGGAAGATCTTGGAAGAGACCTGGTTTCTCCTGTTTCTCCATTACTGGGCTGTTGTGTTAAATACACTGTGGATTTGTGCCCTTAATACTGCATTTCCTTGGCTTACTGATAATAGGATGGTTAAACTTATATGCTTCCTTTCTGAATGCTGTAGGTAAATTTTTTATGGTACATTGAATCTCTGTGTTCTCCATGTTGTACTTAGTATCCTCAGTTCCTACACAAGGAGACAGGATCTGGGACTCAAGCTGCCTCTGTGTGTTGCAGCTGTTGCCGTCTGGGGCCCAGGACTTCAGGTCCAGCAAGTGCCAAGATGCAGTCAGGGTGATGCTTGTGATTCTTCCAGCCCAGGGGTCTGCAGTCTTTGCAGGAAAGGGAGACTGGGAGACTACTGCCAGCAGCTTGCCCTCTGGATCCCCTTCTAGGAAAAGGAAAGGTGGCTCAGGCTCTCCCCTCCCTCTTAGCACATTGTCTGCCAGGACAGGAAAAGAGGCTGAGACCACACTTTAGTCAAAAGCATTAAGAAGTGCATTTTGTTAGGTGATTCATCCTTTCAGTATGCTGGGTACATTTTGACCTTTTCTGCTGTGCCAGGTACAGTAGGGAAATTGCATAGTGCATAATGCACTTTATTAATATACTACATATATATATATATACACACACACACTTAATACACTGCGGTACACATAAATCCCTGAGATATTACCAGGATGAAGTTTATTATGATTGCATCTGTGTGGTCAAGTACACAAGGTAATTCTGCTGAACTGATGTGCTACCTTACTCTTGCCTCCCCTGGGGATGTCTATTATGATATTACTGTGCCAAGTAAATTGAGTGGGGACACAACACCTATTTGGAGATTCATCTGAACATCACAGTGCAGATATATAAATCTGAACATGTCTTCCTGTACATCCTGTATGGTGACAGGAATAATTGCAACACCTCCATGCTAATGCAGACAACTGAAATAGATTAGAGGGATGGCCCTCTAGAAATGCCTGCTTCTCCACGTCAGCTGCAGAAGTTGTCTGGTTTAACTGCTCAGCCCTTCGCCATGACAAGTGTCTAGGGTTACATGAGAGGAGCTCTATTTGCAGTTTCTAGAATGAAATAATTTTGGTAGATGTGAGCTGGATGCAAAGCCCTGTCAGAAATAGGTCAGTTCCTGTAATGCCCCCAAACAACAGCTCTAAGCAATTAAAGAGCTGCAAGGTCAAATCCTTTGGTGCCTTTTGGAGTCTAGTGAATACAAGGATGGGTAGTATCTGAGCACGACAGGTTGGATTGCTGATTTGAACCTACTTTGCCAAATCCCACAAAAGGAGAAAGATGTCTCTTTAGGCACCTAAATCCTTTATTTAATGAGGCTCCAACTCCTTTAGATACCGCTTGTGAAACGTCTAATAAAGTAGCACATAATTGCAGTGTGCATGTAGCAGAGTTTGATCTCTGATCAGTATATTTCCAGTTTTAATATATCAGATGTTTTTTTGCACAATGACATAGAAAAATGTTACACAATACAGTGATAAGATGAAGATAATAAATTTTCTCACCCTGAAATGATAAATTGTAGACCTGAAAAAGGAATGACATTTATTTCAAGCATGTTTAATCCAGAAGATATAGGCTGGTGTAATATGCTTTCCAGTAACCTAATTTCTCTCCTGTGAAAAGAAGACTAATATCAGTGGAAATGCTGAGTGTATTCGGAAGGCTTCGAAACCAATTAATCACCTGCAGAACTTTTCACAAAACCTGATTTCATTTGGGACAAAGTAGGAGCTGAAGTAATTTAAGGATGTCAGATTAAAAAAGTTTTCACAGGTAAACATGCAATTCCATGAGCATTAGAATTAATGACTCCTTCTTTCCAATAGATTTATTTCTTGTGCCTATGAAGTGGCACATTGATTCAAGCTTTCCCTGCTTTCAGGGCTGGCACTCCTCACCATAGGGATTTAGGAAGGAATCTGGGCTTGCAGGCTGGGTGAGAGGTAGAGTACACTGCAGTATTTTAAATGCTCTGGACAACTGGAGCTAGGGATAGAGCCATAGAAATAGTATCTGCCTTGCAGCTGAAATAGTGTATGTGAACTACATGAGATTATGGCCATTTTGATTCTTTGCAAACATGTAATGTGGTTTAACTGATGCATTTAAGTTCACACCAATATAAATTTTCCTATATTACTACTTAAAAGGGTAAACAATGGAGAGGGAATTAAAAAAAGCATGGGACCCTGTTCAGTCTTCTGGCTAAGTGGCCTTAGTATCAGGTAGGAAATATTTTGTGTCCATGAAGTTGCAGGTCCAGAGCTGGTATAATCCTTTGAGCAGAAGAAAGATAAACTGAGATCAGTTTAATTTATTGTCTGGATTTTCTTTTCAGATAAGACCACAATAACTTAAATATATTCCATTTTGTAGGGATGCAATTTAGCACATGATGTGTTTCCTCTGAGTAAACTCCAGAGATATACAAGATAGCAAGGTAATTTTATTGTTACTGGACACATTTTCTCCTTTCACTTCTGTTACGTACTCAGCAAAATGTCTGTGGGCAGCAGTCTGCGGCTCCAAAAACCCACTGTAGCCCTCCATGCTCCTTCATACAACATTTGCAAAATGAGTAGGGCTGAAACTCTCAACCATAAATGCATCATGACATCAAATGGCCTGCAATAGCTGCCCTGGAAACAGTGTATTTATTTACATGTCTTCCTCAGTGAGGACTTTCTCTTTAGGATTATACATCCTAGGTGTTGCCTTTTCAGTATGATAATACTTGCTTTAGTACACTGGGCAAACGACAGAAGGAGGTTATCTAAAGAACTTTGCTGACTCATTTGCCAAAATACTTTCAGATTTCACATTCCTGTGAACAAGCTCGTAAGTTTTAAGCTCTTGAAAAAAAATAGGTTAACCATTTAAATTTTATTAATATTAATTTTCACCTACTGCTTTTTTTTCCCTTCATTCTCTAGCTTATATTTTTGGAAGGCTTTTATTTTTCAATGATACAATGATTTGGGAGAGAGTGAACACAAACTAGTTTTTGTCAACACAGAAATACAATGTATTTGTATTTGCTTTCAAATCTCATCCTTCCTCTATTTGATCTAAGGATACAAGAAAAAGAATTAAGACAAAATAGGCTATTAAAAACTTAGTTTACAACTTCATTGATTTCATCAGTGTGTACCCATCATATAACTGGATCACATGTGCAGGGAAAGTATTTTTTTTCTAAGTGTCAAATGCAAGGATTAGGTTACAACTGCAGCCCAGTTGCTACTTTATGAAATGCAGCTGTTTTTTGTCATTTGATAGCTAAAACCAATCATGGAATTAAATACTGAAGAATATTTTTTGTTACTTTTTCCTTTTAATCTCACACTGGCATTGCTTGTGTGCTTATTTGAGGCCCTTCCACCATGGGCATACACATTATTTCTGTCTGTCATTTGATTCCCTCCATCTAACCACCATCTTCTTCCTACCTCCCTTTTCTCTTCTCACGCTTTCCCATCTCCTCATCTTCCCTCTCTGTTCCCACAGTCTCTTTGCTCATCCGTGCTTCCTGCCCATCATTTCTTTTCTCTCCTCTTTTTTCTGGGCCACATTTTCTACATGCTTCATTTCTGCCTTTCCTTTATTTTTCTTCCACTCATCAATCACTCAGCCCTGGCTGAGCTTGCACACTCATCCTCCTGCCTCTCTTTCCTTCTCCTGCCCCAGCCTTTGCCTTGGGGACCTGCTCACCTCAAAATTACTCTTTGTTACCCACATCCATCTTCTCCCATGGATTCCCTCTCCTGCTCTCTTCACACCCAGTTTGACTCCTCTGGTCACAGGATCTTCTGTCAGGGCACGTGTGAAGGCACTAAGCCCAGTACCATAAGGACTGTAGGTATATGAGGATGGCAGGTACAGCCCAACCTGGCAGCAGTCCCCATGGGGATTTTGCTGATGCTACTTAAGCTCACAGAGTCTGGTATGGGGCTTCCTGGACTGACCACGAGGAAGTAGCAGATGGGGGAATGTTATAAGGTCATTTACAAGACAATGCCCTTTTTTTTCCCCCTATTTTTTTAGACATAAAATATTTAATATTCTTGTTATTAGTATTATCTTGATAATAAATATAATAAATATCTGATACTATTCTCATTTTGTATGCCACTGTTTTGTTAAACCTCAATGATTTTTAAATCATATGCACACATACATCTAACACAAAATCTTCCTTTGAGATCTTCACCAACTAAAAATCTACTACTGCTCTTATGAAAGCTTACTAAGGTTTCAATCACCTGCTTTAGAATTGGTGTTCACATCATAAAAGCTGCTGATCCTATTTGAAAGGACTTTCAAAAATCTCAGTGTAAAAATAAACAGGCGGATACCTCAGAAAATGGTAATGGAGTCATTTTCTTCCTTGATCACTTGAGTCTTTTTCCCCACTGATCTTCCTTTGTGGGACCAGGGGCAGAGCTGATCTCAGTGAGTTTATATTGGAATAACACATATAAATAAACCAAACTTGGGTGATTTAGGTAATCAAAACTAAACTCAATGCTACAAGAAAATGGAGACTCAGAGGTACTTCAGCACTGAAGACAGGCAAGGCCTGCTCTCCTGGTATGTAATCTAATATCCTCTTCTAAAGCTGGACAATAATCATCTGTTTACTTAACCATTTCACCAAGGCCTCTGTTTCCTCATCGATGTCCTGACACTGGCAAACCGAAGTAATTTTGAGGAAACAGAGTGATCATCCTTAAAGTCACCGTAAAGCCAAGTATGCACATTAAGCATTGTTCACATAAAGTACTGAACTTAAATCTCTCAACTGTGCCTTATTTTTAAGGCTATCGTTCACTTTTATACAATGTCTTATTGACATTTGAGGCACATTTAGTGCCCCTTCGCTTCACTTCAACTAAAGAAAATGTGTTAGTCCTAAAGAAAGAATTAAAAGTTATTTATTTTCATCTTACTGAGAAACATATAATTTATGAAGACCATCGCACCTGTGAAACGTCCCACTGCCTCAGTAACTCTGTAATCAGTGCACTCTGAAATAGGCACAATTTGCCCTCATTTTTAACTAGCTTATACCTGAAATGTCTACATCTGAGGGGAAAATACAGATGGGATGTTTGCTCAAATTACGCAATGGATAAATCCCTTTGTAATTATGCTGCACACTTGTACTTCCTGCTACGGACAAGGGAATGAAAAAATAATTACAGTAATTTGCCAAATAGGTTTACTAGGCTTTTGGAAATAGGTTCTAAGAAAATAAGGCTTGTGTTTGAAGTTAAATTCCTTAGCTTTCACTCTGTCAACATATAATAACAAGCTAGTATCATATGAAAGAACTAAGAAGGTAAGCAAACCACATCCCACTCCAGCATTTTTTCCTTACAAAATAGCATATTGTTCTTTTCTATTATAAGTTGAAGTGCTGATTTCAGACAGTCCTTGCAATAGGCTGAGTGTGTAATCAACCACAGAAAACCAAGAAGCTTTCTGTGAAAATTAATTCAGTCAGAATATTTTTGAGGGTAAGCTCAGAAAGCAACGTGCTTTTAATGGCTCCTTGCAATACATGAGACAATAGATGTTGTGTTAGATGCGATACATGAGATGACAGATTTTGTGTTGGGTTTGTAGTTTTGTTTTTTTTTTCCCCTGAGTGGAGTGTCCTAACTCAAAATCCTCTGCTGCAGTTGCAGCCCAGCCCACTCTGATATCTGTACCTGTGCTGTGCAGGAGGCTGTCCCTGGGGATTCTAGGTTGGAACTTTGCTCAGTGATGGGCACTACAGACACCCCTTGGAAAATACATTTCATAAATTTGTCCTTGAGATATCATGGCTCATTGAGCAGTTAGTTATTAGCCCTTTAGCTAGGTAAAACTACTGAGCTGTGAAAGTGATCCACAAACTTGTAATATTCCTTGACATGATTTTACACAAACTGATAATGGTATGTTGCCACTGGACATTATACACAGCATGATATCTACCAGCATTATTTTTATGGATGCAACATCCAGTCACCAGTTTCATTCCAACATTTGAATGAATACAAAAAAAGTAGTTTCCATATCATTATTAACAGCAATATCCATAAAAGCATTCACTGAACATTTGGAAAATTAAAGGCTTAGGATGACTTCATGTTTCTTGTTCGAATCTGGCACTTTGTCTGAAGGAGCCAGAATGTCACTGCATAACCTGGAAAAATAATTTACATTATAAAAACAAATAACTATATTAATAAATAAATAAATTTGACTGAAAACTGAATCCTAATCTGCTCATTCTTTCATTGGCATGAAACCCAGCTTCTTCACAGTCCCTAGCAGAGAGCACAGCATATAAATGTAAATTAAAGCAGTTCTCAGAGTAAACACCTATGGAATCAGCTCCCCCAGATGGTGCTAGACTAAGGGACACACATGTAGGCCACGGTACATCATGCTGCCCACAGCCTCCTGCCCTATGCACTTTTCTATTTCATGGCGTAATTCTGATGATTTCACCAGTCTCCTGTTCTCAGACAAATTAATCAGTTTCATGGGGTCTTCAAAGGACAACGGGGTGTAGCATATTATCCTGTCTCATGACGTCTAAGGAGGTGTGACTCGGATATGCATGTAATTTAATGAGTAAGACACTTCTGGATGAGATTGTCACTGTTTTAAGTACCATACAGCTAATGGTGGAAAAATTACGTCTAAAAGGGAAAGCTACATCTCTGTTGCTCCTATGCAGAGCTGATGTTGGTGGCTTGGTTTAAAGAAATGTCATCACTTGTCCGATGTCAGTGCTAAGTTAACTTCTTGTGATCCACTTCCCTTATCTGGCCTGCCATGGCATTGGTGTCACCTACCTAACCTGTAAGGCTGATGGTGGGTATCCATATGCTTTATACTGCCTGTGTATAATTTTTCATAATTCATTTTAATTTATAATTTTTCAGTTTTCATTCCCAGATTATGCACTAGATGTGAGACCAAATCCGCAGCTCCTCTAAGTACCTTAAAGCCCTCCTTCAACTCAGTGTGGTCCTGATCCTGGGTGTTGCTTTGTCCGGAACATAAAATATTTCCACCAACATCGGGAAGATCCATATTATTCATATCTACTACTATGATAAAAGTAAATGAAGCATCAAAAGCAAACCTTCCAAGAATGTTGATAATTACTACCACAGTTGTACAGAGGGCAAAAGAATAAATTTCAGTTAGTTTTGCATCAGCAGTTGAGCTTCCAGGAAGTTTCTGAATCTGATTACAGACTCTTGCTGGCTTCTTAGGATGTACATGTTACAAAATGCCTCACTGTGCACCAAAGCTCTCAGACAGACAGTGAGGTCCCTGTGGACAGCCATGCCACAGCTGGACACAGCTCACTGCAGAGGTGCCAAAGGAGCCACTGTGTTGCTGAAGTTGCCTAAGTAGATATCTGGGGGAAAAAAAAAATAATCTCCATAAATCTCATGCTGAGACATTGTTCTTTTCTGAATTAAATTTCTGTGCTGTTTTATGTGGGTTAACAAACATGGGGAAGTGCCTTTATTATTATATTTGTCTCCCACTACTAGCTTTCTTCCCTTCTTATGCCACCTTGCTTTTTAACTTAGGTACTCAAGAAACCCTCAAGAAGGACACATCCTCTACATACAGAGTGATGTTTTCTCAGAACGAAAACAATTGCCTAAATAACAGAGATAGGAAAGGGGTGATTGATCCAACTGAGATGAATTATGCCACTTACTGCCAAATTCTTCACTGAAGTAAAACAGAAACCTGTTGGGTTTTTTGCCTTTTTTTTTTTTTTTTTTTTTTTTTTTTTTTAAGACAATGATTACTAACAACAACAATAAGAATAATGTTATTCCTCAAGGTTCCTTCATTTCTGGTGAACAATCGGCCATACCGTAAGTTAAAATTAAAATTGAAAATATTACAAAATATACAAGGCAAGAATGCAGAATTGTAAAGGCACCAATGATCACTGAAAAAAAAACCACTTTAAATTAAAAAGTTTTATTTACTAATTTTTAAACAAGTCAATAATATAATCACTGAGAGATCAGAAAAGATTTTGTGTATTTGGCACTGAAAAGGCTATATATTCAAGTGGGGCTTTTGCCATCCAGAGCCCACCCATTCCAGGCAGAGAAGGAGCAATCTTATGTCATGGATTTTAGATTTTTTAATAGCAAAAAGGCCTATGGAGTCTGATACAAACACAGTCAGCGTGGCTGCTCAGGATTTGGGTAGAAATCTCAGAGGCCTATCCTCACAGCTCTTTTGCCATGGATGTGTGTGAGCTTCACAACAGTAACTTTATCATGATTATTATTCTTCTTATTCTACTTGTAATACAGTAGCTGCAGAGTATGTCAGCTGCTGCACAAAAGGCAAATAGGAAAAATAGACAAAGAGGGGGATGGAGTGTCTTGCTGGCTGCATGAAAGGTGGCAGGGGCAGAGCCAAACCACCTCATCCTCCCCCAGACCCATGGTGTGTGCTGGGGCTCCTGCAGAAACATCACAAACAGGAAAGTCACGTGTATTTTCAGTCCATCTCTTTGCAATAGCAACTGAAAATCAAGCAGTGCTTGTTCCTTTAAAACAAAAGCTCCAAAATAAAATGTTCCAGCTGTTTCAGGTCGTAAGCTCTGCTTATACTAATTTTGAAAGCACTTGGTGATTTCTGCTCTTGCTTTTATATCCCCTTTCAGCCATTCTATACCTTCACCCTCCACACTTTTCCCAGTCTCTGAGAAAACACAAATAATTACCTCTCAGCCTTTACGTTACCTTATATTGTTGTGAAATTCAGTCCCAAGCAAAGATTCTTGGATTTTGTTTCTGTGAGTGGCATTCTCAATTCCCCACCACTTGCTCCTCTGCTTTATTTTAGCCATGTAAACATTCCAGGTGAGCCAGGGGAAAATAAACATGTCTTCAACTTTGAACTTAAAAATATAAATAATCCTACTGATGTCAACTGGGACTATCTAAAAAAATATTAAAGCTTCAAAGACTTCTTGGCTGCTTTGCTTTTTTTCTTGTAAATATGAAAATATGGGAGGAAAATTCCCAAACTGTTTAACTGCTTAGGAGTTCTGCATTTTTTTGGGTTTTGTTTGGACTTGGTTTTATCTTTTTGTTTTGTTTTGGTTTTGGTTTTTTGTTTGTTTGTTTTGTTCTTGTTGTTGCATTGTGGTTTTTTGTGATTTTGGTTTTGTTTGTTTGTTTTTTCTGGAATTACATGCTCAGTCTTTGCTCCTCCATCCTGGTTTCTGCCTTTTGACCTCTCATATCCCCATGAGTCTAGATGAGATCACAGGTGTCTTGACTCCTTTCATAAGATCATAGAATCATAGAAATATAGGGGTTGGAAGGGACCTCGAAAGATCATCGAGTCCAACCTCCTCTACCAGGACAGGGTCATCTACAGCGGGTCACCCAGGAAAGTGTTCAAGTGGGTTTTGAATGTCTCGAGGGAAGGAGATTTTGATGAGGTTACCCCTCATTCTCCTCTTCTCCAAGCTGAAGGGACCCAGTTCCCACAGCCTTTTCTCATAAGGGAGATGTTCCACTCCCTCAATCATCTTGGTCACCAAGGGCTGGACTCTTTCAAGCAGTTCCCTGTCCTTCTTGAACTGAGGGGCCCAGGACTGGACAAAGTATTCCAGATGTGGCCTCACCAGGGCAGAGTAGAGGAAGGGGAGAACCTCTCTCAACATACTAACCACCCCCCTTCTGATGCACCCCAGGATGCCATTGGCCTTCTTAGCCACAAGGACACATTGTTGGCTCATGGCCATCCTTCCAGCCACCAGCACCCCCAGGTCCCTTACCCTTCCCTGATCTCCAACAGTTCAGTCCCCAATCTATACTGGTGCCTGGGGCTGCTCTTTCCCAGATGCAAGACTTTATATTCTGCCTTGCTGTAATTCATTAAATTTCCCCCTGCCCCTGCCCTGTCCAGGTCCCTCTGAATGGCAGCACAGCCTTCGGGGGTGTCAGACACTCCTCCCAGCTCTGTGTCATCAGCAGCCTTGCTCATAGTACACACTGCACCCTCATCCTGGACACCAATAAATATATTGATTAGTACTGTCCCCAGTACCGATCCTTGAGAGACCACTAGAAACAGACTTCCAACTGGGCTCCATCCCATTGACTACAGCTCTCTGGCTTCTGTCCTTCCTTTGCCTTGGATGTGCCCCTCAGATGAATATAGCACAAAACCAGTAACTAACCTTGCCTTGGAGTCATTTCTCCTAACAAATGGCAAAGACATACTGCAGTTGCCTTATGCCATTCCCTCTTCCCTACCATAAGCCAGATATAACAGCCCCAGGAAAAGATACCATCTTCAAACAGCCCTGGCCATGAGGGAAAGCTGTGGACTTTCTTTTTGGGAAGTGGGCATGTGTTTCCTGGGCATTCATAGGGACCATATATACAGTGCATTCAGGCTCTACAGACTCTGCAAAAAGTCTTTTTGTTAAGATCAAAGTCTTTGCTGGGCAAATGCAAAACTTCAAGCAGTTTGTGGCCCAAGAAAATGAGGGTGGGTTGCACTACAGTTCTGATGTCACTAGTCAAAGGTTAAGTATTTTCTTCTAAGCACAGGTTTGGAAAAAAATTTCAAATGGAACAAAGAAACTAAGAAAAATAAGAAAATACCCCAGAATCACTTAATGTTGAACATGTATGTCTTTCTTTAGCCTTGTTTTCAGAAAGGGCTCAGCAGAATTCAAATCTTGCCTCAACTTTCAGCTTGGTGCAGATACCTAGCACAAAAAGATATCAGTGGCAAAGTTTTAAGTAACTGAAGCTTGCACTGCAAAATGACACAGTAGAGTCAGAAAAGCCTCTTGTTTTGCATCTGTTCTTCAGTTCAATGTGTCCAACATCTGGAACATTAAACTGCCACTCTGATTTTGTAAGTTTGTAAGTTTTGTAAAATTAGATTTCTTGTGTGTTTTTTTTCTTTAAGATCTCTGAGGGAACATTCACAGTCTTGGCAGCTTCTGCTATCTCAGCTCTAATAATGCCCATATTTTGTGAGACAAAATGTATGTTGATCATGCCGTGGATTCCTGTTTCACCAGATGCATTGTTTCAGGTCTTTATGATTTCATACTGGATATTGTCTCTTCTGAAAAGAAAAGAGAGACATGCAGGAGAGGTTCAGGAACATTTTTCCCATGGAGATGTCTGTCTAAAATATGATTAAAAGGGCCTGCTAGGGGGAAAATACAGTATTTTTATTTCAAAAATTAACATGTGTTACAGCTAGGTCAAAATTGATTTTTTTGCATGCTCAGTTTCTTACATGTTTCTAAGGAGAGTATTTTTGTGCTCATTACAGGAGCAGAGAAAAGTGATTCCGGCTTAATTGCTCTCCTTCTTGGGAAGAGATTTGGAATAAGAGCCTTAAAAAATTTCCTAATTATCCTGAACTATTAGGGTTTTTTTCTCTCCAGACTAAAGGCTGTGAATATGAAAAATGAATAAAGATGTTGGTTTGAGGAGAAATCAATTGTAATATTTGGTTTTTGCATTCAGAAAAGTGAGATATTTGGATTACTACTGCAAAAATGAGGGACGAAAATTATAATGTCTCTCTATTCACCCAGAACTAGTGGAAATCTGTCTTGCAGCTCCTCTCATATGGAAAATAACCAGTCTGTCAACAAAGCCCTACTTAATGAAATTCTCATTTTGTGCTCCATATTGGCTTTTATATGAAAGTGTTGACTGACAAGCTAATTCAGTGTTAGTTTAGGGGTTTCCTGGAAGGAAATAACTTGCCTGAATTAATTCTAAAAATTAACAAAATATAAATCAACAACATCCAGTGGCAAGACTGGGATAACAGCATTACTCTGGATCACACAGCTCCAGCAATGCACTGAACCTCTCTGAACTCTCAGCATCAGGATACTGAGCAAAGGAAGGGAGGTAGTAGAAGCAGAAAAGTATAAATATTCCCTATATAAAAAAATGTATATAAAAAAGATATATATATAAAGCTATCTTTCCTTTCCTTTCCTTTCCTTTCCTTTCCTTTCCTTTCCTTTCCTTTCCTTTCCTTTCCTTTCCTTTCCTTTCCTTTCCTTTCCTTTCCTTTCCTTTCCTTTCCTTTCCTTTCCTTTCCTTTCCTTTCCTTTCCTTTCCTTTCCTTTCCTTTCCTTTCCTTTCCTTCCTTCTTCCCTTCCCTTCCCTTCCCTTCCCTTCCCTTCCCTTCCCTTCCCTTCCCTTTCACTTAATTTGGCATTTATCTGCCATGACAAGCCTCATTTCTCCTTTTAAAAGAATGCATAAATGAACTATGAATATTTGATCCTTTTTTAAACACATATTTTGGCTTGACAAGCAGCAGAAGATAAGAGCACCCAAGATGGTAGCCAGCTGCTCCAGAGGCAGGAGCGTAGGTAGGGTGGGGGTTGGTGTTGGAGGCAGCACCTTTCCCAGACACCACTTGGAGGCTGCTGCAGAAGGCAGCACAGGGGCCATGGAACCCCTCCTTTGCTGCTCCAAACCTCCTGGGTTTGTATAGACTGCTTCAAAGCTGTTGGTGATCCCACAGATTGGTGCTGAAGGATGAATTCTGCCAAGCCTGGCCCCACTGACCTTCTTCAGTGGAAATGGTCACTGTCTGTAGTCACATATCTCTGTGTGTCCTTCCAGGATCAGAGCTTAAACAGGGCAGAGTTCTCTCTGTTAGGATTTTTAGGGGGTTTTCCCCTGTGCTACTGAGTAAATTAGCTGACTCCATCATCAGTTCAAGTTAACTGCTTTATAAAGAAGTTACCAACCTCAAACCACAGCCAAATTGAACAAATGAAATTAAGGAAGGGCTTTTTTGGATATGCATTTATGGTTTTTTTTTTACATTGTATTTCAGACTTAACAAGGATATTGTAATTTGCATAAATGATTCCTGGGTATTGTACTCTGCTGATATTTTGAGACAGTGACAAACAAGCAGATTTTTAAAAAATGCTCACCTTTATATGTTTTGTGGTGGGCACGTGTGAAAGTGGTCTTTGAAACCAAGCAACTCTAGACGGTTGTATGTCAACTTAGATAAGGTGTTCTTTTTCTCTTTAAAACCTGTCTAAAATATATTATAATGGGATAATACAGCTAGTTCTAGGGGATTTTTTTATTTGTCACTGGATTAGAGTTGAAAATTGTCTATTTGGGGGAAAATTTCAGGATGAGAAAAATAAGAAAATAAAACTATTTTCACTCCCTATTTTACTTTTTCCACAGTTGCTACTATAAAAATTTTAAAAAGAGCTATAGGCAAATTGCCTGAGTTTGCATCATTCACCTTCTGTCCAAAGATAAAGGGTCAGCTTTATTTTTCTTGGTGAGAAGAAAAAACTTAAAATGTTGCATTAGATTAAAGTACTTTTTCAAAGCTGGGCAGGCTTTTCTGCTATATTGTAAATTTACACCATGGAGAGATAATGCAAGATTAATTGGAACCAATGCAAGGTGCCCTTGACTTCAGAAGACATTCCATTTGGCACAGGAGAAAAAAGGGTTTGGGCTGTGGAAATCTTTTTACTGAGTTGACTTCTTTCCCATGTGCATTTTTTTTTTTAACTGTAGGTTTAAATCAAGCAACATTTTGAACATTAGGCAAAGCTGAAAGTTACTGATAAGCACAGGATCAGGGAACAATTTTATCACTGCATTAAAAACCTTGTCTGGGATCTGGGACAGTTCTTGATTTCCACCTAAGCCACCAGCACAAGATTCATATCCATCCAGTTTCCAAATAGAGAGCTCCCCTGAGGCATGCATGAGCAGGATGGTCCTGAGAGCTGGAGGTGATGAGCAGTGCCCTTCCTGGACCTCACCTCACTCCTGTGGTGCCACACACGTTTCTAGATCAGCTGAGGGAGGACATGGGCAGTGGGGTCAAAAGTCTTTATTCCCTAATGTTGATAACTCATCATAGGCATCTTGTAGGAACTTTAAGTAGTGGTTTTACTTTAGATGTGTATCTCGGTGATTAGGGGCCCTGAATAAAACATATTGAATGCATAGATTTGCATTCATGTATAGATTTGAGAACATTAAGATTAGGACTCAGTTATCCTTCAGGGCAAAAAAATTGCAGCCCATAAGCAGTATAAATGTCACAGAAATAGGCTTTCACTCTCTGCATTGTTTGGGGGGCTTTAGTGGAAGGATTGTGGGTTTGGTGGGAGAATATGCTTTTTTTAATATATAGTATACATTCTTTTGTATTAAGCTTCCACAGATGAAAGTGCTCATGGTAATGTGCCCTTGTGACATTCTGTTTGAAAATATTACTCTTTCTTCAAAGAAGAGAAAGGGAGAAGCTGTAGCTTTAAATTGTATGACCATGGGAAAAATCAGACATGGTAATAAAAGTGGATGTTTGAGTGTGTCAGATAAAATTTATTAGATAGGGGTCTCCAGCTCAGTGCATTCCTATGCAAAATTCTTGGTAAGCTGCCAGAAAGTGAAGTCTGAGCATTAGCACAGTAGAAAATATTTATACTGGTGTAAGGCTGCTGGCTGTGATATGTTTTTGCTCTTTTAAAATAGCTTGCCACAAATTTAGAGACGTCAATAGAGGTCAAACTGTAGGGACCTACACAATTTAATTAATCAATTATATGCTTACCAGACAATAAGTAATACTTCTGTGGAAAAAATGAATTATTAACTTGTGAAAATACTTTGTGAGCTGCAACAATAAATACAGTAGCAATCATAGTTAAGTTTCTAAAAATGTTCAGTCTAATTACTTTCCCAGTAAAGCAGTAAAGTCAGCACAATAGATGTGTTTTTCTCCTTTTTTTTTTCTTTTTTTTTTTTTTTTTTCTATCTCCAAACCAAATGCCTGTGTGAAGACATTAAGACATTCTTCAGCACACCTCAGCACTTGCTTCACTTACTGCTGCTGGCTCACATTTCATTAAAATTGAGCTATGAGAAGGACTGTTAAATAATTTTCAAAAATATTCCATTGTTTTACTTTATTTAGATGCAGAATTCATATAAGTAATAGTTTCTATTTGCAATTAAAAAGTTGCTTTGAGATCAATCTTTATTTTTCACTTGAATTTTGGCTCAGACTCTGAGAGTTAGTGCCTTTTCAAGAAAGTTTAAAATCAGTCCTATTTGATGGAGGTACCTTTCCTCCCCACACAGTGTTAGCATGAGCTGCCTTGAGCAACACTTCCCAGCAGTAGCTCTTCTCTCCTTCCTATGATTTGCTTTTGCAGGTAGCATTTGTTGATGATTCACAGCATTTGATCCTTGACACTTTGTCTTTTAGTGACATAAAAAATATAAGAACAATATAAGGCCTTGATTACCTTGCCATTTTCAGAGTAGAATGCTATTTTTTTTTTTTCCAGTCCTGGTTTCCTGTGATTTTTTTTCTTCTTTTGGCTTACAGAGGTGCTCACTTCAAATCTTCTTTATTTTGCACTAAACAGGACAAGAAAAAAATTTCCATCATGATTCCCAGCTTCCACAGAGTATTTGTATCAGTCAGACTAACACCTGTTTAGTAAATATAGACTAATCACAGTTTTCCATTTATTCAGATTCTGGAATTTAAGAAAACATGCAGCAAACTCTCATTTAAAACTAACATGCTCATTTCATAGCAACTTTAGAAGTATGCAGGCCAGACACAAACGGAAGACCACGTTCCACATCTGGTACTCAAATTTTAGAAAAAAGGTGTAAGTTTTCACTGAGGTTGAAAGGACCATCCAAAAATAGAATCTGGAGGTATGTATAATAGAGAAACTGTGCTGAATGATAAAAAGTACACTCTCCTTGTGTACTTTACTGGATCAATATTAATACTTCAAATGAAAAATGAAGGTATAATGCATCAAGTTCTTGAACAAGACTGTCACTGGTGGGAATAGAACTCATATCTAACACTGCCAGACGTTGATGTACTATAAAGTGTTGCAAGATATTTTCTTGCTGTATTTTAGCTGCAGCACATTAGTTATTCAAATATCCAGGCTTCCTTAAGATAATTCAGGAGGAGTCCATCAGAAATTAATATATATCTAAGTTACCATGTGCATGTTGGCTATTCTGCTGTGGCTGGAGCACAGAATTTCTGGCAAACAGGGAGTAAAATGTTTTAATTTAAATCTCTGTCACTGAAGATCAAGTTAGCATGTCTTGTCTCACAGCTGTATCAAGAAAACAGAACTTCTTTGGACCATTAACACTACTTCTCTCCTCTCTGGTAACTTGTTAAATGTATTCAAGCTACAACTAAAACACAAGAAGCAAAAAAAATCAAGAAACTATGCTCTTATACTGAGGACTACCTTACTATTCTCTCCTCTGTTTTCCCTCTTGATTTGCACAGCCACAGGTAGCCTGTGTTATCCCCTCCTTAGAGGAGATACTGTTCTCATCAGACAGTCACTTTAGGGATAGAAAACTCTAAATATTTTGTGTAGGATGGTCAAAGATGTGCATAGAGATCTGAAAAGCTTAGATGCCTCTTTCTAGAATGAGTAAATCTATGAAGTGGTAAAATTCACTCTTGCAGAGAAATTTTCCTCCTAAAGTGTAGGTGAAAAGAATTTTGTGGATGATTCTGTAGAATTCCATGATCTCATGTGAACAGATTTTATTTGTAAAGGCATAGTGAATATATATGCAAGGAAGGATATTTTAATTTCTATTTGTAATAAACAAGATTTCTATATGTTGTTTCAAAATGTTCTCATTTTACCCTGTGGCAAAATGTCTAAATGGCAATCAGCCTACTTCACTTCAATATTTCATGCCCCAGTATTACTTTTTCTGGGTCTCCTGAGACATAGGGGTGTATGGAGACCTAATAGAAGTTGCAACCACATAGGACTTTGTGTCACAAAGGGATCCGTTTGAACTAGAGCAAATATTCTACCATATAGTCAGAGGTACATTTCTTCTAGGCTGGATTAGAGAACTGAGTGGCACATCTCTGTAAACATGAATCTGTGTACTAGGAAATAGTTAATCTTTTATTACATTGGATAGCCCTGTGGGATTGCTTTAGTGATTCATTATAGAAATCAAAGTAAATTCTACAATATTGTACAGTTTGGCTCATCCAATTGGAAAAACACTAATGATGAAAAAGGCATGTGTTCTTACTCAGATATGTTTTATGACATGGCTGTAAAATGTACCTACCACAGTTTTTCATTGTTTCACAGACAATCAGCACAATCATTCTCAGGTTTCTATTGTTCAACAGCTGAAGCTGTGAATGTCCCCTTGGTCATCAACATAAGTGACAACTACATTTAGATCTACTGAAGAGTCATGATAAATTACTATGTTTCATCAACAAAGTTTATTCCTTAAATCTATAGAAATTATAGCATTGCATTTGAGACATGACTCTGAAGAATATGTCAGCTTTTCAACCATAAACAATAATGTCTGGGAATATATAAGTTGGCAGGAAGGCCTTTTTGAGCTAAATCTTAACATGTAGGCCAGTTGTCCAGAAATAAATTCTTTCCTGAAATCTGCCAGTCAAACAAGGTAGTGCCTCACCTTTACAAGAAATTCTGTTCAGTTCAATGGCCATAGTCAGGTAAGAAAGAGATTCTGGATTATTTAAGAAGTTGATTTCTACAGTGTAAATATATTTGTCCTAGAAAACAAACCTGGAGGGAAAAAAAAAAAGATGTTTTTCTATTAGCAAACATTTTTAAAGGAAACTTAATGCAGATACAACAAAAGGTGAAATTTCAGTCCTTCTAAAATCCAAATGAGTTGTCGTATTGAATCCTACTTTTTGTTCATATCAGTATTTAAAATCATGTAGTGACCTGTTGGTAGTTACTTTGTATTACTGAGATGTTTTTTTGTACACAATCATTATTACTATTATATCTATTATTATCATCCTCATCATCATCACACTTGAATAGGACTCCAGTAATAATGAAAAAGGTTAATTCCTATTATGCCTGAGAGAATAGAGGTTTTATAGAACCCAGTGGAATTATAGGCAGGATCTTTCTTACAGGAGTGACTATTTGTAGGAAGGGTGAAAATCTAAGATTCAGATGGCTAGTCTTAAATTCCCAGGTCTTTAAGTTCCAGTAGTTCAATTACAAAAATCCCAAATTTTCATAGCCAACAACTATCATGTGGTCAAAGAACTGTCCATCTTGTATTATAGCAGACCTCTCTAGACACCACTTGCTTCTTGTTTTTTGGAACTTCTTTCTATTCCTTTCCTATTCTGTGGACATTTACAAACCACATTTTCCTAGTCAAACCCCAGAATACACACTGAACTCACATGAAATTTTGAGTTGCCACTCAGCCCCACAGCCTGCACACCCACAGATTCTGCACAGGTCTTCCTGCATTTGCACTGTGTCTCCAATCTTTTTCCCCATCATAAATTGCCAAAAGAAGGCATTTTTCAAGAGTTCTTGAAAGGCATCAGAGGGCTGTCATATACATTTAGGGACCATTCTACTGTGCCATAAGAAAAGTAATACAATCTATTACACATGGCCAAAACTGAAGTGCTCCATTTTTTTCTCTCAGTGCTTACTTCCCAGTTGTCTGGGATGTGATTGGGTCATCTCAATGCTTTTTTTTTTTTTTAAAAAAAAAAGTATCTTTACCTTACTTTTTATAGTTCAAACCTTGCTCCTCTCATGTATGTCTACTAGGAGAAAAAGTAACAGCTACACTGATGCCAGAATAATTATCTTTCCTACTTCAGATGTTGATCAGGTAGTTTGATTCTATATGAGTGGGAAAACTTGCCTGCGCTGACCTATTTGCAGAAAGGGAAGCTTAGAAGCATGGCATGTCTTTGGTTAGCATTTTACTGTAAAATTAATTGGCCTGCATTTTTTTCTTTTTAGTTTGCTTATTTTTAAGCAGGTGATGAATAGTTAGTAAATGCACAAACTAAAACACACACACTAATGTCTGATCATATGGCTTTCTATGCTGGGAGACTGCAAAATCTAAGGCTTTCCACAATGGAAACAATGCCAAAGTCTGCAGCACCCGTGTCTCTCCTGCTTAATGATGAATTAACTCCAGAACCTCAAGGTGCTTTGGAACACATTTTCTTTTCCACTATAATGTTTCATGAAGTGTGAGTTGTTGCAAAATTTTTTTTCTGCAGATGTTGCTGGCAGAGCTACACCACGTTTTCTTATTGATATGGTAGACGTGATGGAAAAGGAACGTGGAACTGAAGTGGGTCACTGTTCTCCCTGACACTGCAAAAAGTTTACAAGGCAAATATTGCAGACCAACTTCGAATGGCTACAGAACCAGTGCTTTAACATACCTCTAGGGACCTCTGATCAAATAATTCTTTTAAAATCTGTGGCTCTGAGAAGGACACCCATTAATAGCAAGTCATGAAGCCGAGTGTACATTATTGATATTCCAGCCAGCATTGCTAATATTTTTGTCACATCTTTGTTGCATATATGTGGCATATGGTACTTCCCCTGATTTGGTATGGGTTACAGCTCAGTAACCCCTCTTGATTTGTCTACTACACACTAGACTGAGGGGCAGAAAACATCACCCACAGCTTCCTAGCACTGTTGTTGTGGCTATGACTCTGGCCATAGCAAGGAAAAGAGACAAACCCCCAAAAGCAAGGCAAGAGAAACTAAATAATTTAAAGCACTGAATTCTGAGAAGGCATCTTTAGAGATAGGTTTCAGCTCAAGTTTAAAATACGGTTTAGTGTCTACACATGAGCTAACTCCTTGAACTTCCTGACAGTGAATATCCAGTCAGAGCAGCCTGGAGTCCCCACAGCAGCTGGGATCCAGATTCAGTTGATTTATTATCAGAACCTACTGCCAACCCAGGTGTCTTCAGGAGTGGTCTTGTCTGGCCTCTGGCTCCAGTTATGGAACGGGTGAGTCTTCCACAGGTTTTGGATCCATATGTGTCACGTCTGAGGAGGCCTAACAGGTTTGCAGCAGGGCAAGGAAGCATGCCCTTAGGGGGCTGGTGAAAATGATCTTAGAAGCTTATGTTGAAGTAGGTACTGTTGAGATTCACAAGCTTCAGCTATATGTTGAGACTCCCATGAAGAATTCAGCATTTCTCAGTGATAGTTCTCCCAAATTCTTCTAGTTTCTATCTTGAAATTATGCTATAAAGGAGTCTGAAGGAGTATTTCCTACTTGCACATAAAATGCCAGAAGTATCCACGATATGTATATGAAAATGTAGGTATGACATGGGGCTTACAGGAGATATAGAGCCTTGGCCAGCTGCCAGAAGCTACAGAGGTTCTCATTGAGCACCTCTGGATGCCTCTGTCATGGTAATGAACCTCTGTTTCTCCTCTGATGAGTCAAGATGTGGCTCCTCCATCCTATGGATGGGTGGGATGAATCCTGCCCTGATATCTATTCTCAGCACCCAGAGACTGGAACTATAAGGGCAGTAAATGAATTGCCCTTCCTGTTCCTGGCACCCCATTTGCTCATGAAGGCTCCCAAGGCTATTCAGCTGGCATGGCTGAGAGCCACCATGCCTCTGGAGCAGCCCTGCCTTCTCGCACGTCGTTCCTTTCAATCCACGCCTTGCTCAAGCAGCTCCCGGAGAGCAAACTCCAGCTGGCAGCTTCCGCTGGCTTTCCATGCAGCAAGGCAGAAAAAAAAAAAAAAAAAAGGAGAAACTGAGAAACCCAGACCTACTCAAACAGTTTCTCTGTGGTAAATCGCATTTTCAGGGATATGATTGAATGTTAAAGGATGGACTGAAAAGTAGACTTATAAGGGAACGTAATTTCATCCTTAGCTACAATGCAGATAATCTCAGGAATAAGGGAAAGGAAATAAATTTAGATACATTATACCATATAGAAAACTGTAGTAAATTTGAGCTGTTCTGGGGAAATTAAAACAATAAGCCATAAGATAAGTCAATGAGAGTACAAGTATAGTGATAATAGAAAAGCATAAGACCTTTTTTTAAGCTGAAAAAGGAAATATAATAATTCAAAGCACAAGAAAAGAAAACATTGAGAGCAAAAATACATCAGAAAAGGTAACAGAAAAATATTTAGGAATTTAGGGAGGATTGGGTAAAAGTCTGTTAATAGATTAAAAACTGAATTATATTTATTATATTCTTACTATAATTCAAGTTTTAAAAATGCTGCTGTCCTAAACATCTCTGTTAACTATCTTTATGCTAATTTGTGGATTTTTGGTAGAGATTTGTTAATTAGAAACTGGAGTGACACAGTAAAGGCCCCAGTTCCACATACTGCTATAGCAATTATATGTGCAGAACTCAGTTCACAGAGAAGCATCTTAAGGGTTAGGACTTTGCTGACCCCCTGAAAGCAACCAACAGGACAACTGATAATAATGTTCTCCAGCTACTGCTGAACTTCCCTAAATTTTAGGGAGTGACCCAGGCATGGAAGAAGTCAGAGACTGGCAGACCAAACTTGCAGACCAACATTATCTCTTTTCCTCCTGATTCTCCTCTGTGGGTATCTGTTATCTATTGGTTTATACTTTGGACAAAACACAGCCCACCAGGTCTAATTCTCTAGTTAGACACTTCAGCACTGGCTCACAGAAATGTGACCTGACACTGGGTGGATGGAAAGAAGAAGGAAAAAATTCCATCAAGCTAAAACCAGTAACTAACCCCTAGTTAGGAGAAAGAATTCTAGTATCTTTGAAAGCCTCCAGAAGTTTCAGCCAGATAGACTTCAGAACTTCTCTTCAATGACTGCATGAGAACATCAGGTGCATTCAAAAGTTGAGTAGTTCATGAAGTTAAGCTTCGGTCTTTTTTTTGGGACCTAATGGAGCAAATCCACTGAAGGACCAGAAAGATGATTAAAGGATTGGAGCATATTTCATATGGGTAGGGTATGTGAGAGGTGGGACTTGTCAGCCTGGATAAGAGAAGCTCCAGGGGCATTTTATCAACGTACATAAATACCTGAAGGGAGGGAATGATGAGGAAGCCAGGCCCTTCTCAGTAGTGCCCAGTGACCAGACAAGAGGCAATTGTCAAAAAAGTAAACAGGGGAGGTCCTCTATGAACATCAGGAAAAAGGTTTTTTTCCTGTGATGGTTTCCAAACAACAGGCTAGGTTGCCCAAAGAGGTTATGTAGTCCAATATCTTACTGATCTCTCTAGCCCAATCAGATATGGAATATGTGGATAGCAACCCCCAGCACCCGCTGCTGAGATTGTAGCCCAGTAGTAAGAACATTTCCCCGGCTCTGGATCCACCTTCTCAGCATCCCAAAGCAGGTCTCCCTAGTGTGTTTTTTCCAATCTTGCATTTTTAAACTGAACCAACTTGCAAGCAAGAAGAACATATTCAATCTACTCCACACTTTCCTTGTTTTTATCCATAATGCTTTTGGGTAAATATATTCATATTCAAGGGAGAAGGTCTTGGACCCCCTGTTTTTCTCTCTTTCTTTTCTGTACCCTACCACCAGTATAAGCTTTTTTTTTTTTTTTTTTTTTTTTTTTCCTGCTCCTTACATGAGTGGGTATGTACTGGCTTCTGGAGAGATCAGAAGTGAGCTCTTCCTTCAGTTATGAGGTCCATGGTGCCCTTGGTGGTTTGGGCACTTGGCAGAAGTGCAAGTCCCAGCAGTCCTGGGAAGGGCAGGTCCTGTTGTCCCACTGTCCAGTCAGGGGAGACAGATGCTGGCCTTGCTAGAGTGGGGTACTGCTACTGAGCAAGAAACTCCTTCCCAGCTAAAAACTCTGTAAGATCCCCGAGGCAAAGACAACAGCTTTATTCTGTATTTGAACCATGCCTTCCTGCTGCATGTCCTGCTCGGTCCAGGCAATCAGCCCCTCTTGCCATTGTCAGTACAAATGCAAAAAAAAAAAGCTGTGTCTGAAAGCCAATCAGTAAAATGAAAGACAAAGAGACCTGTACAACCCTTAATTTACTAATGATTTTTTAAGCCATAAACTGACACTGATGTCAGGCAGCAGTAAGAAAGGTACATTAGGGAAGATAAAGAAACATTTCTAATGAATAAAAAGATCATACTTAATGGAGAAGCATTTTTGTGACACTGTACACTGCTGTAAATCAAGGTAAGTTTTAGGGACATCCCATACACAACCCGTTTCTTTTCTGACTCACTCTTTCCTAGGTATTCTAAAAGCTCCAGATTGAGCCAGACAGTCTAAATCCTATTAAAGTTGGTAAATTCATGTAAAAAGGAGTGTTCCTGGGATTACAATAAGGTTTCCTATGAATTTTCCTTTGATTGTATTACAGATGACAGTTTATAATAGGACTGCAGACTGTGGTAATACGGAAAATGCTGTAAAATTTAACATTTATATATTTCCAACTGCTTGTCAGACATCAGAGGGGTTTAAAAATTTTAGCAAGGGATTTACAGCTTGACATAATCACATGCGCAGTAATAATGATATAAATATCACTCATAGTCTTCTCCCCTCCTTCCCCCACCCTTGAAAAGAACCAACATTAAAGAAGTATTGAGAAAAAACTTGCACCTAAGGTGAAGCTGACAATAAACACAAAAAGCCACAGGGAAACAATTTTCTCTCACTGTGTGAGGAGGCTCACTCAGTAAATTCGCTGTGTGTCAGTGGAATAACTCTCCCTGAAAAATCTCTGCATAACATAAGTACCACCTTCTTTTTTTTACCTATTGGGAATTTCATACATTGTCCCAAAAACTTTTAAAAGAACTTGAATGCCCTCAAAGAGCAGCAAAATCTTTAAAATACATATTTCATCAGGGATGTTCTTATGACTTAATCACTAAAAATTGTGGGCCTAATCACTTAAGTATTTTTGCAAAAGAGAAATTTTACTCAAGTGAGTAATTCCTTGTGAAGTCTCACATGAGTAAAGTTACTCTTTTGAAAAGCTCTTTGAAGGACAACCCACTAACTGAATGCACTCCCAGTGGCATGGGCAGTATCACTGCATGGAGAACATGCATATTTCTTTGATTTATTCCTACCTTGACAGCTCTGCTATGTTTGTTCAACAAACAGACCCTTTGTGCCTTTACTTTTTAGTAAAGCACTGTTTCACTATATTTTTTCTCCACAGTTCAAAACTCAAGTTAAGGCATTAAAAATCAACCCTGAGGGTAAGATAATTTATTAAAAAATATTCATGCATATTCAAAACAGTTTTATAAATATTTTATACAGATGGAGGCTAGGCTCATGTACTATAATAACTGACATTTTATTTGTATAGATGATATACAGGGTAATAAGAAAATATACAAACAATAGCTAAAAGCATTAGCAAATTGTTAAGATTAGACCACAATATATGGGCAAACATTAAGCTTAAGTAAATATGGAGTTAAAATATCTTATGGACTCCCTGTGAAAATAATTTTTGAGAGTAATAGAATTACCACACAAATACAGTTTGAGAATGGTAATAAAGGCCCTTCTTCTAATCAATCCTTCCTGGTGTTCTAACTAATGCAAAGGGAATGGGACTGTAATATTCTTAGCTTATAGAGACTCATTTTTTCAGCACTTCTGTAGCTAATTCTGAACTGTGTCTTTAAGCATTAGATTTGGAAAAGTTTGCCCCATCTGAGACTAGTCTTCTCATTAAAGTCTTGTTGACACTTTCTGCCCCTGGAGAATTTTTTTGGGCATAAGTGAGATGCTGGGATATGAAAAAAAAAAAAAAAAAAAAAAAAAAGGAAGCCAGCCTCATCCAACTCACAATCCAGACAACGAGGAGCCTGATGATGATGTAGTGAACACTGCAGACGGGGAACTCAGTCTGAACTCTCTTTGCTTCTTACAAAAAAATCTCCACAGGTATGAGAGCAGCTTTAGACTCCAAGATATGATATATATCCACCATTGGATATATTAAGCAATAGCGTTATATGGATTCAGCTGAAGTCCTGTCTCCCACCAAGGAAGAAAATTTTTGATCCTTGTATGTGTAGGGGATGAGCAAGGTTCCCCAGATTCCTCAGTAGCAAAAGCAAATCTCTGGAGAAAAACTCCGGAGAAAAGTTGGATTTTTCACTGAACCCCTGACCAATCTGACAACACTGTGAAATCGTTCTGGGGCTGAGCTGATGGAAGGAGTATGAAAAAAACTCCTGGCACTGGATTTGAAACTTAAGGGGCAAATGTTTGTACAAGAAGGGGTGCAGTGAGAGGAAATGGAAGTGTTACAGAGAAAGGAGAATGAGAGTTTGAATCCTGAAGGCACTTTCTCAAGATTTAGCTGGATACTAGCTCCCATTTTTACAAATGTAATAAAGCCAAAGACAAGGAGTGAAGGTAATTGTTTGTCAGTAGTGCCAGGATGCTGTATCTTTCAGTGCCACAGTACTTAAAAGCTTCTCAGCTTGGCTGGTGTCACCTTAATGGGCCAAGCAAAAGGACCATGGGGGTGCCAGAGCTGTGGTGGCAAAGCCTGGTGACAGGAGCCCTGCAGGCTCATTGTCCTTGGCATGGGGTGAGGACACTGGTGGGAATTTGTGAAGACGGAAAGATCCTTGAAGGAGCGTCAACAGCATCTTCTTAGCCTGGTACCATCATTGAGCCTGTGGAGCAGGAAGAGGTTCAACAGCAACAGAAGACAGAGAATCCATGTACCCCTCAGCTGAAAGTGGGTGTACTTGGTTCAGGTCTTGTCTGTGAAACAGAATGCAAAGAGAAGACCATGAACATATCATATACACTGCTTGGTCAGAAGAGCTCTCTCCCTGTCAATTGCCAATGCACATGTCAGAACCACCTTTTCAACACTAAGAGGATTCCACAACCCAAGTAAGCAAAAGAAACCCCCCCTCTTTCTAAATGCCCTTATTTTTCTGCCAAAGGACAGTGAAAAGAAAAAGAGAAAAATGATGAGTAAATTTTTTGATGTTGTGAAAATCAAGCTAGATCATCTTATTCTGTTCTGAAGAGGTGCATGACACTTTGAAAAAGGTATCCAGGTATCCATTTCTGACTCTCTGTTCAGAAGTTTAGGAAAAGCTTATCAGAGCTATCTTCTAAAACCTGTAATTGTGTTTGAGCATTTATATTCACTGATGGTTGATGTGGCACATTTTGGTGATTTTCTTGACTACTTTTTGGAGGAATAGTATTTGTGCTTGTAAACATATGGACATAACAAATCCAGGGCTCTACCTCATTTAACACTAAAGACAAAAACTTGACATTTTGTTAGGCTGGCAAAGAAATGTCTGCATGATTCAGAAATGAGCTCAGTTTTTGAAACCATAGGTCTGAAAGTTTTCTATAATTATTTCTCTCTGGATATGTTGCCAGAAAGACTGCTAGATCACCACACTTGCAATTACAACTTCTAATTCTCCATAGAAACCAACCTTTTGGTTGCTATTTAGAAATATTATTGTAGAAAAGCAATTACAATGCTGCTGAAAAAATCTTAATAGCACCTTTTCTCTTACTAAATTTTCAATGACTGTGAAAAATCAACTTTATCGGTATAGCTAATCTAATATTTTATCATGTTCAGTGAATTACATTACACAGCAGAATTACACCAGCTGGATATCAACACTATGTCTGCAAAGGATCTGAAAAGATATTAATGAATTGAAATTACAAGACTTATAAAAGCAAAATCTCTTTACTGATTATGTTAATGTATTAACAAAAAATCCCTCAGTAAATTATGGATAAGGAAATATAATAACAATAAATGGCTGGTTAACTTTACCATACAGTGTAAATACCATAAATTCATGCATTTAAATTTTGTCTAATGGCATTGAAAAAACAATTTTCTATTGTTAGCATGATTTATTAACTTGACTTTTCTAGAAAGAAGAAAATTGTAAATTACACTCTGCTGACATCATACAACTCAAAGTAACTACAACCTTTTTTGCTTAGGTCTTGTCAGTATAATCCATAAAAAGTTAATCTAATGTTGGAATAAAGTTACCAAAGTAATCAATCTTTGTCCTTTTTTCAAACCTTCAAACACTTTCAAATTTAATTTTCTAAGGAAAAATCTGCTGCAAGATAAAGAAATAGAAGAACCACAAGTAGATGTCAAAAAGATCCACAAGGATGGTGAACTAGTCCCCTGCTCAATTATTCTGCCATTATGAACTGAGTGTGAACTGATGGTAATTGAAGCGAGAAAGGCACTAAAACACTTTCCAAAGCAACATCTGCAATGAATCAGAGGAATGAAGATAAAATGACAAGGACATTTAATGACAGGATTGTTCC
This sequence comes from Heliangelus exortis, assembly GCF_036169615.1. Classification (NCBI taxonomy): domain Eukaryota; kingdom Metazoa; phylum Chordata; class Aves; order Apodiformes; family Trochilidae; genus Heliangelus; species Heliangelus exortis. Next base: position 18,541,545 of record NC_092422.1, on the reverse strand, counting down.
CCTGCCTGCCTTTCTGCTTAAAAAGGTCTGGCCAAATTCCAGTTAGAAATGATCCCAGCACAATGAGTATACCATTTCTGTGTGATGTGTAACTGGGTTTCACAGAGATATTTGAAGAATGCAGTTAAGTATCTCTTTGAAATCTGGACTTCTCCCAAACTTTCCAGTGCTCATGACACTCTGGGTTGAGCTATTCTTTTCTCTTCTCGTATTTTTTCTGACCACAAAAATTTTCTGTATTACGTGGGAGGGAATGTATCTAGTAATGGATGCACATTGGTATTAGAACTTATGAAGAAATCAAGTGTACACAGGACCACCCCAGGCCCTGTGACATTTGGTCCCACTCCTCAGAGTCTTCCCTGTTGAGTCCTCACCCAGTCATATTAACCCAGTCATTCACCTCGAGTACTGTGTTCAGTTCTGGGCCCCTCAGTTCAAGAAGGATCGAGGTCCTGGAGCAGGTCCAAAGGAGGGCAACCAGGCTGGTGAAGGGACTCGAACACAGATCCTATGAGGAGAGGCTGAGGGAGCTGGGGCTGTTCAGCCTGGAGAAGAGGAGGCTCAGGGGAGACCTCATCACTCTCTACAACTCCCTGAAAGGAGGTTGGAGCCAGGTGGGGGTTGGTCTCTTTTCCCAGGCAGCTCTCAGTAAGACAAGAGGGCATGGTCTTAAATTGTGCTGGGGGAAGTTCAGATTGGATATTAGAAAGAATTTCTTTACTGAAAGGGTGATCAGGCATTGGAATGGGCTGCCCAGGGAGGTAGTGGACTCTTCGTCCCTGGAGACATTTAAAAAGAGACTGGATGTGGCACTCAGTGCCATGGTCTGGTAACTGCAGCAGTAGTGGATCAAGGGCTGGACTCGATGATCTCTGAGGTCCCTTCCAACCCAGCCAATTCTATGATTCTATGATATCCTCCCATAACACATCACAGACCCTCACCAGCTTTAGCCTCACACTTTGATTATCCATAAAGTCTCCCAAGAAAGACAGAACCCCTTTGAAAAGTAAGCACTTCCAATTTTCTGTTATTTTACCATTAAAAATGCAATTCGTATTCATAATCTTTGATTTGTTAGTTCTCCAAAGTTTCTTTCTCACGGAATTCCAGGTCATGATAAATTCATCACTAAATAGATGATTTCTCACATAAATAGTAAATTCTATTTTCCCCGTTACCAGAGTTTGAGTCTTTCTTGTAACTCCTCACTGGTGTGGGCAAAAGACTCAACAAGTATACAACACTAGAATGATAAAACACCATGAAAAGCCTAACTAATAGAAGAAAGAAATAGTACAACATTTCTGAAATTTTGACCCAAAAAAAAGACAGTTGGAAAAGTCTCACTATCCTGAACAGATTTTGGATTATGCCTCACAGAACCTTCAAATTTAATTAACAAAACTAATAATTCTGTGATCATCAGACAATCACATAGTCAATATACTGATTTTGTGTCTGTTATGTGATTACCTAAAATTAGCATCAGAAAACATTCATAATCCTTTACTGACAAGGAAAAAACAAACAAACAAAACTATTACAAATCAAGGAAGGATGGAGTCTAGCTGGTGAAACCAGACTGTACAAGGAATTATAAAGATGAGGCATTTGATCTGCACTTCCCCCATTGCATGGTTGTTTTTGCATAAAAAGGTTTTGGCTTCCTATCAAAGCTGAAAATATTTACAGGTTTGCAGCTCAGCTTTTCTAAATTCCTGCTGCCCCCATAGGTATATTTTATGAGAAAGTTGTTTTGTCTGCACTACTCTCCTCCCTCCCTAGTTGTCCATTCATAACCTTAGAACATAAATTTTTGATCTCCTGTTTTCTGGGTTATCCTTGGATCAACATGTCCAGTTGTTACGGTATGAAATGGGGGGCACAGAATTAAATTTCTAAGGCAGTACATGTTTAAGTCATATTTCTTTTAATCATTCTTCAATATTTTCTTTTTTGAGTATGAAAAATATTCAGAAAATTCTTGAATTTGGCACTTCTTGTATCTGACACTTGTCTAAGGAATACTTCCTTTAAACATACAGAAAATATGTGATATGTACAAGACATAATCTGTACTATATTGGAATTATTTTGACTTTTGTTACTCATTTCAGTGGGAAGAAGATTCACAGCAAAATGAAAGAAATAGGTAAAGCTTTAGTTTAGAGCCCTCTGAAGACACTGGGAGATTTAGCAGTCTAAAGTGTGAAGAGATTAGATTTTTAAACTACTCCATTTCTACCAGTTCTTTAGGAAAGTGAAGTGTATTTCCGCTTTCAAAAGCCACCTGTCATGTCATGCATAAGCAATGTGAAGGGTGAGATTAGAGGGTTTTTTCCCCAGTAAACAGAGCAATTACTGGCTTCTGGGGAAGAACAAAAGTAATTGCAAATTTTGAGCAAATTCAACAGATCTGAAAGAAAAGAAAAGGAAAATGAGAAAGTTTTGGATTAGTTTAAAGCATTTTGTTTCATTATTTTTAAATTATCTGTTCTGAGTTTTGTTTTGTGGGTTTTTTCCCAAACTCTGACATGAAATTCAACTCCTTCTGAATGACAGAAAAACAGCTGCGAACAAGAAGAGGATTTGTCAGAACAGGAGATGAACGTAATGAAGGCAAAGGGAAAACAGGCAATGCAACTGCAAATGACAAGAGAGAAGAAAAGAGTATGATCAAGCAAGAAAACTCTCCAGCTAAGAAAAAGGATTCCAAGCCTCAGCCTGTGAAGGTGGCCAGAGCCTGGGGAGCCTCCTGCCTGCTTCTCCACATTTCTCTACCCATGGTGTTTGGTATCCATGGTGTTTTGCAGGACCTTTTTCCATGTGGTGCCTCTTCTCTGTCAGGGGTGAGGAGTGGCGATGAGGAGCAGAGCAAGGATCATATTTAGCAGCAGATCTCTGAGACATTGCAGCTCCCCAGCACCCTTTGCTACGGGATGAGGAGAAAGGCACAGCTGAGCCATAAGCAAATAAAAGAGAGTAAGATAGTAACTGAAATACAGGCTGCCTCAATGTGAGCCCTTCAAGAGAAAAAAAAAATTAAAATGAAAAATTACAGCGGTCAAAATTATTTGTGAAGTAAGCATATTTTTCCATACTCAAATTCTGTATTTCTGCACCTGAAATTAGCTAGTGTATTGATAAATGAATTTATGTGATTGACTTCACAAAGGCAATCTGTATATTGCTGCCATCTGAGCACCAAAATAATTTAAAAGTACAATATTAAAAAAAAAAAAAAAAAAAAAAAAATTGCATTCTAGACATTCTAAAAATGTGAGTGTGTATTCCAGGCTCTTAAAATTTTTCAACCATATTAGGTTTTTGTTAGAATTTGGTGTAAGATAAGTAGGATGAATCTCTAAACCTTACAAAGATCAGGAAAAAAAAAAAAGATATCAAGCAAATCCCTATAAAAGCAATATCACATCCAGAAGAAGCATGTCTTTTGGGGCCATCCAAATACTTTGAAAAGAATAAAATATAGTTTGGAAAAAAATGTGGTATGCTTTGAAATTCCAGCTGAAAAACCAAGGAACACCTAGTTATTTTCTTTTGTCTTTTTAAACAGCCCTTCTGGATTTTTTTTTTTCCAGATCATTTTTTATGATAAGTTGAATATGAATCATTATTTTTGTTGCTAGGACAAATGAGATAAGTGAAAATGTGAGTGTAAATGCCTACAGAATGGAAACTGTTCCCAATTTTATGTGGGATATGCAATGAAGGCACGGGCAAGCAAAGTGGTGATTGCTGGTTGAGCATTAGGTGGTTTTGGTGGCGATTGACAGAAGAAACAAACCCAACATTTTTAGGGAAGAAAGCAGTTGTTTACAGATTTCACTTGTGCCAGTGGCAGGCTTGTTGCAAGAGATATCTGAGAGTCTCTGGCTCTTCTCTAAATGTGACAGGCAGGAGGTAAATCACTAAGTCACACTTGGTTGTCAATGGTTTTGTGCTTTTAAGTCGTCAATGGCTCTGAAATTTCAGAGATAATACTGTCTGAGGGGTGATCTGCAGCACTAGAAGTGAGGGGGGAGACACCCTCATCCCCCTGACATCTGGATCGTGATAAGACCAAAGGAATCCTTGAGGTCAAACTTGGCCCAAAGTATCCATTCAAACACCTGCATCTTGAAAGGAATTTTCCATCCTTTCAGCTCTCACTTTTCTTGCCAGTGAAGTACAATAAGTGTAGGAACAGGATTCAGAGCAATATTTTCTTAAAGCGATGCACATCTTTCTGTCTCTCTGCACTTTCCTAGTGTTCAAAAAATGAAAGAGTAAAAAGCACAGGTTGGGTACACAGCAATCCTTCCTGGGATCCATTCCCTGCTTCCGGATATTGATGGCTGGGATATTTCATGCACTAGGGTTGTATTCATACTATTACAGATATCTGTCATCAATAGACTTTTTTCTCCTTAATTTACTGAATTCTTTTTGAATCTGTGTGTATATTTTGCTTTGACATCATCTGACATGAACAAATTCTGCATTGTATTCTGAGCTGTGTAAATATACATTTCTTGTTTAAAACACCTACCTTCAAAGTCCTCTGAGTGTCCCTAAGGCTCATGTGAAAAAATGTGAATATGTTCCTTTATTCCCATGACCTTCATATAATTTAATTTCTATATCTCTCTCTTGTATTCTTCTTGATCTTTCTTTTCCAAAGTAGAGAAGCACTTTTAATCATTGCTTTCTTGTCTGAGAGTAACTCCATAGATATTATCATGCTTATGACATTTTCCTTTTTCTTTTCCAGTTGTTGCATCTTTTTGGGCAGCAACCAGGGTGAGAGGGTGTCACAGATCAACATGATGACATAGTAATTTTTTTTTCTTTTCTTATAATTTTCTTTCTTAATCATTGCTGACACTCTGTCTTACTTTTTTTTTTTTTCCCCAGCGTCACTGATCACTGAGTTAGTGTTACTCAGGAATCAATCACAGGGGTCTTCAAACATTTTCTCCTTAGTTGTAGCTATTTCTACCCCATCAGTTCATATTTATCATGAAAGATGCTCTGGCCTGTGCACTTTAGTTTAAACACACTGACCTTTATTTCCATCTTCCTATTAATTCTCAAATCTGTTAGCATTATGAAACCCTGATGCAACTTTTAAAATGAGCTTTAGATTTGACTATAGCAAATAATTTTAACAGAAAACTTAGCTTTCTCATTATTCACATACTTTTATACTTTAATTATGAGCATGCTGAAGATAATTCATGGGTCTGTAATCTCACCACAGAAATTGAATTCTAACTCCTACCCTTAATTTCCTACATCTTAGTCAGTTATTGCTCAAAAAGGACGTTTTCGTCCTGTCCCAAGACTATTTAACTGTCCTCAGTAGGGAATTATACCAAAAGCTTTGGGGAAAGTTCAATTCAGTGTATTGACAAGGAACCCATTCCCCCATGTTTAATAAATCCTTTGACAAATTTTGAAGTGTTTGTAAAGCATGATTTGCCTTTACAAATGTTGTGTTTATTCCAATTTAAATATTTCAATTTTTTAATTGAGCTGTATGTCTTCTGCGACCTTGCCCAATATGGGATTTAGAAATACTGCTCTGTGCTTCCCATAACTTACTGACTTCATATCAAATTTCTGCCCAATCACCCCCTCTTCCATGAGTGCCTTTGCTTGTGGAAAGGTAGAGAAAACCAGAAAAAGCAAATGCAGATACAAGTTCAAAATGTGCCCAGGTTCTTCAAGGTGATGGGCCCACCTAACCATTAGTTTTCAATTGACTGCTTTCTAATTAGATGCAGACCCAATGGGGCAGGGATATTGCTTTTTCTTACACTTTAAAAGTTATATTAAAAGGTGTAAAGTATGTGACATGCTACCTAGACACATCCTACTTCTTATTGAATTAAAAATAGACATTTGAGACTCCAAAGGAAATTATTTTAGCAGATTCTAGTCTGCTTGAAAAAGTATGCTTAAAATAGAGCAGGTAATCAGAGAAGTATGTAATGGAAATGGATGAGGAAAATGAAGACTAAATGCTACATCACCAGCAAGCCACCTCTAACTCTGCAAGCCCCCCAAAATCTTCATGGAACAGTTTCTCAGTGATGTGGCACCTGGCTGTATTTCCCCATTTACTTGTGAAACAAACTCCTTGTGGGAGGGACAGCAAAACCTGAGCTCTGCTATCAGGGAAGAGGATCTGGACAGCAGTAAACCAGCTGTGTTTGTATCTGTTCTGTCTTAAGTTGCCTGGCGCTTGCTTATGCGGATAAAATGAACTCTAACTGCTGTGCAATGGCAGCAGCTCTAATAGAATTTCTAGTGCAGTTCCTGGTTCAAAAAACAAACCTCAGGGAAAGTGTGTATCCATTTTGCTTCATTTCCTAAATGGTAGTGTTTACTAAGGTAGTGAAAAGGGATATAAAACACATTTTTCTCTACAGTTGTGATGAGTTTTTGGATACTACATTAGTAGTATCATATCTAAATGTAATTGTAATCAGAGAACAGACCCCAAGGTAGTTTATACCCAAAATCACATACAGTGTGCACCTATCACAGGAAAAACTGCCCAGCTCATGTGATTTATATCACACCAGAACCAAAGTGCTTTACTGATTTATAAATGATGCATAATTAACTGGCAATGAGTGAACAATAGCTTCAGGATTAATATCAGCAATACAACAAATAAATTGCAGAACTAAACACAGGCCAAAACATCACCAAACACTTGCAAATTTCTTACCACTCTTACACAACTAATCCAGGGAAGTTCTGATTACACACAGCCACTTTAAACCCACACTTTTACATGCACTCCTGTCCACTATTTGTATTACAAGATAAACCTATGAGTGTCCATGGCTGTAGGGAAGGTCCCCAGGTTCACCCACACCCTTTACAGCAACTCTGCTGCCTGTATAGCATTCAGATGGGGAGGCTGTGTGGGCATCCATACACACACACACTTTCTGTTAGCTTCTTGTGGCCTTTCCCTGAGTCATTCTGTGCCAGTGAGAGCCACAACTATGTGCAGAAATATGGATATATATATACATAAAGAGAAGTGTTTCAGCCATAACACTTTTGCAGAAACTCATTTATTCCACACAGGAGCTTTGAAAGGGAATTCTTTGCTAGGGAATTCCTAACAGAAATCTTGGAAAACTTGTAAAAATTCCTTATACTTCAGCTGTCTGTTTTAGTCATTGGCGTAGTCTTTCATCAGTAAGAGTCCCATTAAACAGCAAGAAGAGCAGAAGTTGGTGTCTATCCAAGTTTTGTGGGCTTGAAAACAATTTATTCAGTTTTCCATATATGTGGCTAACATAAACAAAATAGAAAAAAAAATGTATTAAAAAATGAACTGAAAAAAAAAAAGCCTTTGACAGGAGGGGTTTTGCATATGATGTGAATTGGAACTATCCTTGTCAGTCCCTGTGAGCCAGGGCTTCACCAAAACAGGCTGGAGAGGATGATTTGCCATGTTTGCAGTGTGAATGGTGGGTCCAATGTTTTCTGCCTTCAGTGGAAGCCAGGAGGTAGGCAGAGCTTTTAAAATGGTTTAAGGCATGGAAATATGAAACCATAATGATAAACTGAAAAATTATTGAGTTCTGTGGCATAATGGTAGCTGGAAGTACCAGTACACAGAATATTCTTTACTTATGGTTATCTGCTGCATCTTGACCCACATCCTGCTCTGCAGGCAGCTGCCACACTACCTATGTCCACAGATGTTTTTTTTAGACTATTTGAAGGGGGGTCATTTCTCAAAGGCACCTGCAAGGTCTATTTATACCATTACTGCAGCATTTGACAGGGCTGATACTGGGAGGCCACAGGACAGGGAATGCTGAGCTTTTCCAGAGTGCAGAGTACCTGTTTCTGCTGACCTGCTGATGTGAAACCATAGATGGTGCTGGGGCTTTGTTAGAGACCAAGACAATTGCTGGTGGTCAAAATGGCATGGAATGATCCAAGTTAGGAAAGAAGTTGTGGAAATAAGTTTCTAAATCTCTTGATTCAGCATTTCTGTTTCAAAGTGAATAAACAGTGAAGATCAAAATTTAATCTAGATTGCATTTTCTCTGGTATAAAACAGTGAGAAGCAGTGGAGCAATGAATCTAGGGGAGGACTCAGATTCCCTCTGTATCCTTATTTCAACCATGCTTCATTTTAGCAACTGTGTTCGCTTCCTCCATATCGTAAATATTTTATGCTCTTTCAGTCACTGAGTCCATCATTTCAACAGGAAGGCATTTAACAGGGCTGCTCTCCTTCAGTTTAAGGATGTACTTCAAGCACGAGATTAAATCCTCAACTGCTGTAAAACAGTGCAGTCCCACTGGGGCTGGGGGAGCCGCTTCCCCCTGTGCTCGCAGCGGTTCTGCTTCCATTACCTCTTGAAGAAGGAGGCTCTAGGCCCTCCTGGGATCTCCCCTCACCACACCACCTCCTCCCAGATGATTTTAGGGCCGAGCAGGGCCGTCACGCAATGGTTTCGTGCTGAAGTTTTGTGCTCCCGCGGCCCCAGGTGATCCCCGCTCCCGATCCCGCAGCGCGCAGCCGCCGAGCCGGGCTGCAGGGGAGTCGAGAGAGGGCACAGAAAAAGCAGCCAGAGCCCAGATGCCTTCTGAAACTGAAAGTATCTCCTCCCCCAGCCCTAACAGCCAGCACATCCTCACCACACTGAAAGTATCTCCTCCCCCAGCCCTAACAGCCAGCACATCCTCACCACAGGCGAGAGGAACATTATTGGGGTCATATTTACCTGGGACATGCCAGCCAACCTAGCAAGCAAGCAAGCACAGGCTGTAAAACAGCAGGAGCTTCACCTTGTGACTGCTAAAGCAATGTAAAGCAGTTATGAGTCCACAGCACCTGCGATCCAAAGAAAGCTTGAGTGCATTTCTCTTCTGTATTCAAGTTTGGTCCAGAGTTATCCCTATAGAACCTTGGGTAACCTTACCTATTCTAGAGGGATTGCACTGGAACATGTTGGCTCTTTATTAGTGTTACTTGAATGCTAATAGCACAAATACTGGTTCTGCAGAGAATGGATTGAGAACAGCTCTGAGGGGAAGGACTTGCAGGTGTTGGTTGAGAAGCTCAACATGAGCCTGCTATGTGGGTTTGCAGCCCAGAAAGAATCATATCCTGGGCTGCATCCAAAGAAGTGTGGTCAGCAGGTCAAGAGAGGTGATTCTCTCCTTCCACGTCACTCTCATGACAGCTCACCTGGAGAACTGTGTCAGTTCTGGAGCCTTCAAGAGAAGAAGGACATGGAGCTCTTGGAGCAAGTCCTGAGGATGACCACAAAGATAGTCAGAGGAGCAATTCTCCTTTGAAGACAGTCTGAGAGAGCAGAGCCTAGAGAAGAGGAGACTCCAGTGAGATTTTATAGGGGCCTTCCAGTAGCAGAAGGTAGCCTAAAGAAATTTGGGGAGAGATTTTTTACAACGACATAAAGTGATAGTAACAGAGGAAATGGCTTTAAATTAGAAAAGGGTAGATTTACGTTAGATATTAGGAAGAAATTCTTTCTTGTGAGGGTGGTGAGACACTAAAACAGGTTGTCCAGAGGAATTGTGGGTGCCGCACTCCTGAAGGTACTTACAGACAGGACATCTGGTCTAGTGGTAATTTTCCCTGCCCACGCAGGGAAAGGTCCCTTCCAACCCAATCCACTTTATGATTCTGTGATTCTTCGAATGGGTGATGATCCACACACAATATAAAAAAGAAAAAGTTGTATGTGACATTCACCTTGAGTGCTTACCACAAGAAGAGAAGCTGTTCTCTTTAGGGATATTTCCCTGTCATTTTCATTGGCTCTTATTTTCTCTGCCTGACAAAGCCAGGAAGAAAAGAAGGGCTGCTAAATCATATCCACATAAAAATTACAAATATTCAAGCACTTTACAAGTGTACAATTATGTACAAATAGAAAAATGTGCCACATATTCCCTATATTAAAACACCTCTAGTCTTCCAAATATTTTGATCCATCTCAGCCATTCCTGCAATACATAACCATACCCAAGCTAGTTTGGATATTTGGAAATAGCCATTTCTAGCAAGTAGCAACATATCCCATCAGGGTGAGAATTCCCCAAGTCACTGGAGCATTGAGCTCAGTCTGTACTGGCTCTGGAGCAATGGCTTCTAAACAGTGCCTGGAAAGTAGACCTTGTCCCTGGTTTGCCATCGACACAGCCTTGCCACCAGCCATGCAGCTGAATAAAGAACACCCTCCAGCCCTTTCTGAATTCAAGCAGAAAGAAGAAATATCACTATCTGCATTCCTGCTAAACCAACCCTCTCTCTCAAGCCTGTAGGGAACTGGAAGAACACCATAACCCTTCAACATCCTCTTCTCTCTAGTATGTCCATATTTCATGTCCAGCAAACTATTTGCTAGAAAGCCAGGGAAATGGCAAGTTTAGGTTACATTTTGCCACACTACCAAATAATTCATAGTGAACTGGAAGCCATTCAGGGAAGATGAAAATAAGACCAGAAAGATAAATTACTTACAATCATGTAAGCATGTCACAGACAATCTTAGGTGTCAGGAAAAAGAGGAGAAGAACTATTTTCAGAATTGGATGGAGAAAAAAAGGCAATAAATGAAGAAGAATTATTAGCTTTTGTTCTATAAAGTGGAATTGCAAAAAGGGAAAAAGAATACTTTTAACTTACTACATCTGAAAAATGGAAAGCAGCCACAGATTATGAAAGGATTGAAAAATCTCCCTTAACAGATGACTGACTGTAGGCCTTTTGAGTTTTGGAGATTTTTTTTCCCCATTGTGTTTTCCTTTCCATTTCCTTTTTTTCTACTTTGTGTATTGATCCCAGGCTAGAAAACTCAAGACATTTAAAGAGCATGTGAATTCAAAGGAGCATTCACATGAATACGTGTGGGTTGACAAGAGCTCAAAGAAAGGGGGAAGAAGACAGGGTAGGTTGCAAGCCTCTGAAGTCAGAAATTTGCCTTCTGATCTATCTGTAGAGACTACCTTAGTATGGGAAATTGCAAGAATAATTGTGAATAGTTTGAAGGTAAGATTTCAAATGTAAAAATGTGTCATTTGCCTCAGAGTGAGGCTTACACTCAGGGGAACTGGGTAACAGTCTGTAAATGTGCAAAGTGAATAGACCCCAAGGACAGAATACAATTACTTAGGAGGTAATGAGATGAGATTAAGAAGGGAATATTTAGACAGAATGCCAGGAAAAGCTTGAGCTACTTTGAAGTGTTGAATAGTCTTGTGAGGGAAATGTGAAAGCACAATTACTTGAGACATTTAAAACTGTAAGTACGCTCACATATGCTGCAGGGAACATGTCTCCCTTTGCAGGGACATAGACTAAGTGATGCAACCAGGTTTCTACCCTTATATTTTTCTTCCATAGTCCAGACCAGAGTGTGATTTGGATGCCCAAATGCTGTAATAACAAGTAACACAAAGCACACTGCAATGGTGAGAAGTCTGAAGAAGATGGTGGGTAGGCTGTAACAAGCATTAGAGAATTTTTGCCTGCTGTATCACCCAGTTGCAGAGACTAATGGGTTGTCTCAGTCCAGGAACTGTCTCATCTGTGCACACAGATATTATTTTCTTGAATGCTTATGGCTATCACCAAAAGCATCAACTAGCACAGGAAGGTAAAATAAAAGGAGAAAAAGGAGAAAAGGTACCTCTAGGGCTGGGGCATTGCTCTTTGCTTCCAGCTTTAGTTCCTATGAGTTTGCAGCACTGCAAAAGAGGGAGGGGGCAGTGGGAACTGATTATTTTGGATCTTTCCCAGTCTGAGGTTTAGATCTATCTCAGTACAATATGCCACCAACCCAGTCCTGTATGCCTGTCTCAGCACCACTGACTTTTCTCACAGTCTTCCAAGAAGCCAAAGATGTCATCGAAAATGGATCTCTGAGCCTACCTAATGGAGGTTACAGATGCAAAAAAGGAGAGACTGGGCAAGTACTCAGAATAGAAGTCTCTTGAGGATTACTAAATAGGAAAACCACAACAAGCACAGGAAATTCCTAACCTCAAGATAGGCAGAGACTGGAGATTAGTTTGGGGATGTACCATGTACATTTGCTTTGCTCTTTTTCTTCCCTGGGTAGTTGTTGATAGCCTCTATTGGAGTCTGGGGGCTAGATGAACCCCTGTTCTGAAACAGTGCATCTGTTAGCATACTTTCTTGTTCTCAGCTTTTCCAGATCCTGGAAGAAAGTCTGCCGGATTGTGTTCCCCTTTTACTACACATTTTTGTGGCATGATGGTCAGGGAATCACAATAAATAGGGTTGTTAAGTTTCTCTAAATTATTCTTATATTTTATATTATCAAAAAGATACTGGGGATTAAACCAACAAAATGTATTGGGTTTAATCTTTGTTTTGCTTTTCTTCTTTTGTTGTTTTAAAAAGAAGGGTCTGGGCACATTTTTATTAGCCTTGTCCTATTGGCCAGGGGTAATGCATGCCTAATATTACTAAAGGGAGTATTCTTCCCCTCTGATTTTCTGTGAGGTAGAAAATCCTCTGTATAGTGAGAGAGGAGGGGAAGCCACCTGCAAAAGGCAGTTGAGAATGGGAGTAGGATTACCTAGTCCTTTATTTAGTATTTGGTATTTGCTATATATAGCATTTGTTGGAAGAGTTTGAAATGAACAATAACAATGACAAATGGTTGCTATTTTGCTTGAAACAAACAATAGCAATGACAAATGGTGGTTATTTTAGCATCCTTTATGAAGTTAATGACTAAGACATAATTCTGTACTTGTTATATTATTAGCTAATAGCTTTTCCTTTCATGGACATGTCATTGCCATCAGCTTCTAAAATATTAACTGGTTACATGTATTTATACCAGCCCAGAAAAATTTACTTGCTATTTACCTTAAAAAAGGTGTTGGTGTAGCCAGCATTGAGAGAAGAGTAGGTTCTCCTCTCTTTACCAATAACACTGATTGAAATTATCATTAATGTAGAACACTAAAGAGCCTGCAGACCATACCTGTGTGATTTCTCCAGAAGAAATTCACCAAGCTTTTAAAGTGATCTGAATGTAAAAAAAAATCAGATAAAGGACAATGTATTGAAAAATCTTAAACCAGGTCATTAGCAAAAGACTTCTGAATGGAAGTGAAGACTTCTCACATCTCAGAAAATTTAGCATTACTAGACCCTTTTTTTATCCTGGGTTTAAAGTGAATCAAAGGAGGTAATTTTCCACAGATTGTCCATTTCTTGAAAGCATTCATGAAGGTATGAGAAACCAGATTATTGTATTTAAAAGAATTCCAGGCAAGAACTTGAACTAGTGCAGGAAATCAAGGAGCCACAGACCTGGGGAGCTGAGCAACCTTCTGAGCTCCACGCTGGCTGAAGGGACAGTGTGACACCTCTCTGCCAGTTCAGCAGCCCAGTCCTTTCCATCAGGAAAAGTTGTAGTCAGTTCTGCTACCGTAGAGTGCTTCAGGTGAAGAAAAATTTTCATTATTATGGACTAAAAGCTGTCTAGGAAACAGAAAAGAGCAAGAAAGGTGATGAATTTTCAAACCTTAAGCAGATGGTACCTCAAAGATCTCTGTCATAACAGATACTCATAAATCAAGAAAAATAAATCTATTATTATTATTTTCAAGAATAAAAGATTATAAAAATAAATCAGGAAAATAAAAACGAGACTTTGCTAATTATGATGGTTCCCACAATGGGGTGCTATTCTTCACTCCAAATAGAAGGCATAAAACAAGACAGAAAATAAAAGATTTTGTAAGTCTAAACAACATTAGAGGATTTTAATTTTCTTGGTCTTCTCAACAGGTTTCAGATGTGTTGAAAAGATGCAGCTGCAATTTCTTGACCTTTGTTGCTCCTTGCTAGTGAAATGTAGAACAATATAGTTCCTGTTCCAGTATCTGTTGAAGGAGCAAAGCCTTTCAGGCCTTGACCAACAAGAAAGGATTCAGGGTGGAATTCAGGTCTACTTTGCCTTTATGTATTTTCATGAGCCTCAACTCAGTCTCCACCCTGGCCATCTTTTGGTTTTTTGAGAATGGTCCTAAGCAGCTCAAAAGGATATTACTGAAACTCGTGGTCCAGCACAGTGTTGAAGTCCTGTAGTTCACTGGAACAGTAGTCAAAATAGCTCCGTTTGCATAAGGCCAAGTGCTATGGCCCAAACTGAGTGCCCCATGAGGGAATTCATTGGTTAGATCCCATCATCAAGGGATGAACACAGTGTGCAGTGTATGCCACCACCCTGATCCACCAGTCACCCTCAACACTCTTATTAGAGTACAAATCTGTCTGCTTCTGGAGTGAATGTCCCCACTGCCCCCTTCTAAGGTGCCTTGGAGCAAAATGAACTGGGAGCACAACAATGCAATTTCCTGTCAGAGTAAATGGAAAGTTTTACTTCAGGAGGGAATCTGTTCTGGAGTTCCCAATGTAAGAGGGACAGAACTCCTTGAATATGTCCAGCAGAGAGCCACTAAAAGGATCAGAGGACTGGGGCACCTCACCTATGAAGACAGGTTGAGAGAGTTGGGGTTGTTCAGCCTGGAGAAGAGAAAGCTCTGAGGTGACCTTGTAGCTGCTTTCCAGTATCTGAAGAAAGCTGGGCTACAAGAAAGCTGGGGTAGGGCTTTTGCTCTGGGTGTGTAGTGAGAGGACAAGGGGAAATGGTTTCACCCTTGGGGAGGGGAGATTTAGGTTAGGCATCAAGAAGAAATTCTTTCCTATGAGGGAATTGAGACATTGGAACAGGTTGCCCAAGGAAGTTGTGGCTGCCCTCTCCCTGGAATTTTTCAAGGCCAGGTTGGATGGGGCCTTGAGCAATCTGATCTAGTGGAAGGTGTCCCTGCCCGTTCACTGGGATTGGAGCCAGATGATCTTTAAGGTCCCTTCCAACCCTAATCATTCTCTGATTCTGTGATCTGATACAAATCCAGGTACTGATGGGCATTCAGTCAGTTGGGCCAGATTTGAGCTTGTACAAAACGCTGGTCTTCATCCCAACTGGTTTTCCCTACAGATTCCTTCCTGCTGCACCACCCTGTCTGCTAAATATAAAGACTGCAGGAGTACACTGGCACTGCCTTCCTACCTCTCCAGACTTCTCAAGAAAAAAAAAAAAGGTACAGAGAGAGACGGAGCCAACAAGGCTAATGTAGTGCCAGAATATAACCAACATGCAGACTGGTGGCTGTAGGACTCCCTTAACCTGGTGTAGATATGGCCACAGGAGTCACTGGAATGAAAGTTGCTTTAGGACTAAGGTACTAATCAGTTTTGCATCAAAGAGGTGGAATTTGGCTATATTTTTTATTACCCCTTATGCTGTGGTTCTTCCCTATTTGCCCGTAGTTCTATATAGTTGTATGAAGATTATTAATTGTCTTTAGCCAAAATGTGTTAGAAAAAGACAAGTAAACTTCACATTATGTCCTTGCAGTCTGCAGAATAAGTTCACTCTAGGACAGACACATTGCAAAACACACCTATTAGAGCTTTCCAGGTTTTTCTCAATACCATCTTAAACAATTTCAAAGCTTCAGAGAAAAGTGAAAATGACTCTGGAAAAATAAAGGCTGACTATAACTGTATCAAGCTGGTTGTACAACTCATTGAGTAACTTGGCCCTATTAGGAAACATTGATTTCTTTCCCCTCCCTCCCCACACCCTTCAATCTGCTACACAGAATTGCAAGAAAATTTAGAAGGAACAGTTTGGCTATTTCCATGCAGTACAGCAACTGTTTCATTTCATACATTTTATGACTCTGAGTTAAGGAGAGCCATTTCAAAGCAGTATTTAACCTAGAGGCTCTGTAAAAAGGCAGGGATTTTGGTAAATACAATGTGTGCGTTGTGTCTGGGGCTGGGGCTGACATCAAGCCAGAGCATTCTTTTCAGCTGTCACTAGTATGTTCTTCCAACATGGGCCTGATTCTGCAAGGTCTTTTCAAGCAGAATTACATAGTTCCCATTCAGGGAGTTTCCACTGAAGTCCCCATGGCACTCACTGGCATCAAACACTTCTTATGAGGAGCAGAAATTGCAGAAAACTGCCATCTGTAAAAAACAAGTGACAATTGCTTTAATATTTTTCAGATAAGAAAAGAATACACTTTTAGAGCCCTTGAGAAGTACAGATGAATTCTGTGTCATCAAGCATGCTCTGGACAGCCAAAGGCTCTTCTACCCTATTGGAAAGACATTCTGATGCAGTTATAATGCTTCTTCTGGTCTTTTCTGAGCATTTTCCATTCAGCATCTCACCCAGAACTTCACCTTGCAGTGCAGATAGTCCCTGAGTGAACATCTGACTCGAAGGAAAAATAAGAGCTGAATACTGAGGAGCTCTCTCCTTTGCCCCCCCTCACTCTTCCCAGCAAGTGACTTCCAGAGACCCACCCAGCTCCTCTCACATCCCTTCCAAGCAAGAGGCAGTCTTGCTCGTGACAGTCACCGACTTAGAGGTACAAATACATATAATTTTGCCCAGTCAAACTTACATGGGTGTGTGGCTGGTGACCGTGAGGGTGCTCACTGTTGCATGCCGGTAACTGCAAAATTTTGCTCTTCTTATCTGCACAGTTACCACTAATCTGAGCCTCACTTTTTTTTAGCCAAGTGACAGCTTTCATAAGACTCCAGGACAACAGAGACTTCTCTGTGTTGGCCAAGTGTGGCTGAAATCAGTCTATGAGTTCCACTGGTCTTATGCAGGCAGGATCTCAGGTGAGTAACAGATAGACAAGCAATGTAATTCCCTACTAAACCTTATTTCCTTCAGAAATCAAACTGAAAAGCAGTCTGTATTGGGAGGGCTGGGGTGTTAAATTTTTGTTCTTGTTTTGTAGGGTTTTTAAAAATATACACAGGGGTTTGGTTAAAAGAAAGATAGGGAACAGCTTTTAACAGGAATAATTTAGAAAGGTATGACTTTTCTACCAGAAAAAGAGATGACTTCAAGAGGGATGTGATAAAGACCTAACCATTCATACACTTGTTGCCCTGAAATTGTTGTTTGACCCTGTCTTTGCTCACAGTGGAATGACAATTTACCCATCAATCAATTACAAATTTCCAGTGAAAGCCTGAAGGTACCAATGAGCTGAACCATTCTAGCCCAGGGAAAGCTTAAAAAAAAGCAAAACAGAAAACCCAACGAATCAATCAAACCAAAACAAAACAAAAAAACCCCAACCCCAAAATAAAACAAAACAAAACCCAACCAACCAAACAAAAACCCACACAAAACAAAATAAAAAACAAAACAAAACAAACCTCAACCAAACAAAAAGCCCTCAAAAAGCAAAAGGAGAAAATGGGGAACACTCCCAGTCATCATAAAGTGAACTACTTAGCAGTTAGATGTATGTCCCTTCCCTATTTTTCTGCTGCCATCTTAGTGATGCTAAATTTCATGGTTCAGTTTTCACAGACAAGTGTCTTGGCAAATGAAAAGAGAAAAAAAAGAGAATAAGGAAAATGGTAAAACAACAACATGGAGAACATGCAGTGAACGAATTTAAGAGAAAGAAAAGCAGAGAAAAATGCTCAAGTGTGTAGGAGGAGAAGTAGTTTTGCAAGAAACACCTAAATACCTCAGGAGTGTGTAGCAACAGAAGGCAAAAATGAACCTGGAGGAAATGCATGATGTATGCTGAGCCTATGAAAGCTGTAAAGTGTTTATCACTAAATTTAACCAGCTTGTAAAACCCAAACCAAACAAGCTAGCTGCATGCTACCTGACTCTCTGCCTGCCATCTGCACACTGCTTGTACCACTGACAGCCCTGGCAAAAAGTCAGATGTGTCTCAGAGGAATTTGGTCTTTCCTGCAAACTCCTCCTGGGACTGCAGGTAAGAGTGATTTGTGATTCTCTGGGAAGACAAATATTGATAATTTCCTCTCTGCTTACAGAGAGCTGTTATAATTTGATAGCAAATTCTGTAGAAGTGATTTGACCCCTCTGAGGAACTACCCAAAACTGATCCCCTCAGCATGGGAGTAATCTGTACTGCATTGGAACAAACAAGGCTCCATCCATGCCCAGCATTTCCCAGGCAAGCACATTCCTAAGGACCCTGTCCACCTCTGATCATGCCTGCATTGGATACCCAGCTGTAGTTTGCATTAGGTTTATGGGTAATTTCTGCTTCTGTCTCAAAAGTGCTGCTATGCACAGCCAAGGAGCAATGTTAACCCATCTTCCAACCTCTAGCATTCTGTGATCTTGCAACTATAACAGCCAAGGCAATCTATAAGAAACTTCATTCACAGCATGATTTACTCCAAATTTCAGTGAGCGCGGATGGCTGAGCAACCACAAGGAATTCAGACATACCACCTCTGACTGTGGGCTGCTGGGACTTTTTTGAGGTAAGTTATGACAAATCAAGTAAGTGCTTAGACATGAGACATTCAAGGAATGTTTGGATACCACTGGAAGTGGTACTGGTAACTCAGATGGTCAAAGCTTTTTCCCAGTGAGAGAGTGGTCAAGCTCAAAATTACACAGCACAGTGCCTTCTTTTTGGAGATGAGAACAGTACCTTCACACTTCATCATTGCAGCTGTGAGAAAGGAAGGGGTTAGGTCTGGTACACCAGCCCTCTGCTGTGTTTCTGGCTTTCTGTGGCTATTTGTGACAAGAGCCACCAGCATATGAGGGGAGGGTTGTCCAGCCAGCAATCACAGGAGAAATCTGTGATTTAGCTTCTGCAATTTGCACTCCTCACAAGGTACAGAGGAATACAATCAACCTCTACACGTCTGTCTGAAGGAATTATGCTTTAAAAGTCACCTTGCATGTACTCTGAATGGTTAAAGGACTGACCAAACTTCTCTGACATTTGAATAATTTCAGCTGAGTCAGCTAAAACAGTGACATTGCCCAGTAGCAGAGTCATCTTTGCTTTATGGTCTACAAGCTTTCCAGGGTCCATGAGATGTTTCTGAGGGGTCAGTGAAAGGTAACAAATAAAAGACATCGTTTGTGTTTTCTTATTTATGTCCACTGAAATTTTTTAGTTGACTTCAAGTGGAAAAAAAAAGTTGAAAATCAGCTTTGAATTGCATTCTTTAAGACCTCAAAACTGTTATATGCTATCAGTATTTCTTCACTGCAGACTCCTCAAACCCAATGATGGAACAAAAAAGAAGCTGCATCTCAGTGACTCAATGCTGACTCATTATAATCCAGATAAGAACATCAGTGAAGGAATTTGTAATTTTCAGATCTTTGTCACATTGTTCTGATTTGTCTGAAATGTTTTTATTTCTAGAAGAATGGAAGTAAGCTTAACAGAATATCTACAAATTATGACAAATCCCTTTCACTAAGTCAGGATTTAAGCCAAAACTGAATTTTGTTTGCTTGTTTGTTTGTTTTAAATAGACTGTGTAAAATGAGACTAGAAAAAAAACCCCTACATCATAGGACTTACTAAAATGAAACTCTTTGACTGTTTACTCTCTGTAGAGCTCAATTTTCTCTGTGAAAAAGCTCTGCTCTGCTCTGTCTGTGAGGATTTTAGTTTCTAACCTCTACAGCAGTAAAAGTGATAAATAAATAAAAAAAATACAATAGGCCAAAGGTGAGAGAGACACAAAACCCATCTGATTCTTTTCTTTTGTTTCATAGGTACTACCTGAGGCCACTCATCACATAGCCGTGTTAGCCAGATGATGTTTTCAGATATTATGGTTGAAGCAGGACTTGAAAGACTAGAGTGAAGACAGGGCAATGGTCAGGGATGTCAGTTTTCAGGAGGCTGTTCCTCAACTAGGGAACACCATGGGAATGAGGCAAAGATAACAGATGTTTACTATTATACATAATACTTCAATTTATTCCGGCTGCAACGGTGCTGAAATCAAACCTGATGTTTTCCATATGCAGATGAAGACATAGTCTCTTTTCATAGAATCATAGAATCATGCAATGATTTGGGTTGGAAAGGACATGAAAGATCTTCTAGATTCAACCCCTCTGCCATGGGCAGGGACATCTTCCACTAGACCAGGTGGATCAAAGCGCCACCTGACCTGGCCTCAAACACTTCCAGGGAGGAGGCAGAGAGCTTTTATTCCAGGAGACAGAAGTGGAAGGAGAATATCAAGTCCTGGAGAACTGAACTAGAAACTGCAGTCAGCACCTCTCCACAACAGACATTCATATTCCTCCTAGAGCAAAGTTACCATTGCACTGCACCACTGCTTCCCCCAGCTCCTAGACCCTGTGTGCCAAAGCTTGGCCTTGCTGACCAGCAGTGGATGAAACGTGGTATGCAAATGCCATGTGGAAGCTTTCTTGTGTGCCTCCATGTGTGTCTCCTGGACATCAGGAGACCTTTGTGGTGCTGTGTGCCTTCTCCCTCTACATAAGCTGATGCTGGTGCTGTAGGTGGACCCAATGCTGGGATCGATGGCTCTATCTCATGTCCAGGCAAAGGAGTTTTCCAAGGTGTGTCAGCTGGAATTCTACCTCACATTTTTCCTCTATGAGGAAGCTCTGGCAGTTGAAAATAATATTTGTGAAATAAATAATTCATTATATATTTTTCCCTCTACACTAAGTTGTTGAAATACTGTTCACAGGTAGTTTTGGGGTTTTTTTGTTGTTTTGTTTTTTCCATGTGACCAGCTCTGATTAGGAAAACTTATTCCTAGTTCTTCAGCTCCTCAGCTCCCAGCCTCCTACAGATTTTCCTGTCTGGAGCCCATTCCTTCCCCTCATAGCCTAGCTAATTCCTTACTATTATTTTGTATGCTCCAATTATACTTGTTGTGATGAAAAGAACAAGAAGAAACAGATACATTTATTTTAATATTTCAGAACCAAAGACTTGGGAGAGGCAGCTCCATTTTTCAGTATGAGGACACAAAGTCCCACTGCTCTGACTCAGAAACCCTTTGAGCAGGGGAAGTTTGAAGAGCCTTTAGGATAGGAGCCCTCCCACACTGCTTGCACAGATACATATCTGATCTTACCTTTCATCTGAAAAGATCTGCGAGGCAAAAGGAAACAGTTTCATAGCTAAAGCAGTAACACATGCCAAGCTGAAATGCGGTCTCATCCCACTAGAGGGTGGTCTGGTCACCCTGATATTACTGCTGAGGTGTGCAGGCAAAGCCCTTTCAGAAAGCCTATGTCCCCATTATTTAGTCTGGAAAACATCAAAGTGTTCCTGTTCTAAGCTTTTCCAAGTCTCTCGTGTCCCATCATCAACACTGAACCTACCCTCTCATTTAAAAACACCAAACACATTGCACCTTTCACTGAAGACAGAGCACTCTACAAATATCTGAAGTCTTCTACCAGTGCTACAACTATATATGCATGAAAGAGCAAGGTGAGGCTCACTGTAAAGGAGCAATGCACTTGGTTTGATGCCACTTTGAAACCTTTAAAATCTGTTTATATGCTGGATATTTTCTTCACATCATGTTCACAGGAAGCTGGGTTATTGCAACTACACCAAGACAAATTCTTACGAGTTAGCCTGAGCTTTAGCTGCCTGTTACAGTCAATCAGAAAGGGATGTACAACAAGAAATGAACTTGAAGATCTTCCATCAGGTTTGAGAGAGCTGGAGGCTCTCACATCAGCTGCATAAAATTCACCAAAAGCCCCTTCCTCTGCCAAGCCATCCCTCTCCCTGTGGAGCAATGTCACCCCTGCTCCCTTTGCCAGGACCAGCTCCTCATCTCTCTCTCCTTCATCTGCTCAGACTCAAATGGACACAGCCCACCTCCATGCTTTATGTCCCAAACCTTCAAAACTCCTTGTCTTGTTCCTCCTTCTGTGATACACATTATGGTCAGCAACAAAAGGTAATTTCAGTCTGCTTTCCAGTTCATGTCACCTCTGACAGTCAGAAATCCTTCAGGACCCTTGAAAGGAGGATAAAGGTATAGCCTGACATGGAACATCATCCCCAAATATCATAGGGTTCAATCCAAATTCCAAGGAGATTTCAGAGAGTTTCATATTTTGAATAATACAGAAACAAATGTAGTATGGTTGGGAAAATCCATTCTTCATTTGCATGAGTTCACTTTAAAACATTCATTTTAGGAGACATTATTTGGTTTTGCCTCTTTCACAGGGTTCAGACAGAAAAAATGTTAAAAGATTAAATAATTCATTATTAACCTCATGGCATTTGCATCTTGTCAACAGATACAACCCACCTGCCAGTTATAATCAAGAATACCTTCAGCTGTGAGTTAGGATGCAAATCACAACAAAACAGGATGATAAGTTCTGATGCAATGTAATGAATTATTACATCATTCATCTGGTCTGTACAAACACAACAAGGCAAAGAAATAAAGTTCTTTCCCTGCATAAGTGCTTTACATGTCAGTGTCTTGAGGGTCATATAGGATGCAGCATATTGTTTGGCTCCTGTAGTAGGGAAGGAAGCCATAGGGATGGGAAGTATGACTTAGGTCTTACAAAAACTTTTGTTTTCCTGTACTTATTTTAAGTCAAAGCAAAGTTTTGGATGGGTGGCACTGCCTCTAACAAGTAAGTGTCATATGGTTAAATGGTACAATACATAGGTAAAGCTGTCCTCCATAATTTGTTTCTACATCTGGATAGCACTGTTAAAAAGGCTTAGGGAGGAGACACTGCAAACACTAGCATGATGTAGACTTCGAAATTTTAAGTAAGACTGCTGCTGTTTTGCTTATAGTCTGTGATGAAAAATAAAATTGAACAGCACTCTAAATGATGTAAAACTGCAAGAACACCAGCATCCCTTAATAGCTATCTGTAGAGCCGATAAACCAGCAACTTTTTTGGGGGAGGGAAGGGTAAAAAACCAAACCAAAATACCAAATAAAATCCAAATGTAGCTAAAATTAGCAAGGTTGTCCTTCGAATGCTGTGCTTCAGAATCCAAGGCTGTGCATTGCCATTCTTCTGTAACCCCAATTAATTAGCCATTGACTTGTTTTTTCATTCAATTAAAGTATAATTAAATGGCAGAGGTCTGTCTCTGAAAAACAGATGAAAAGGTTCTGGTAAGAATCTGTAGGTTAATCCAGCTGCTTAAAATGTGTGTTGTATTTGACCATTTGCCAAGAGACTCTGAATACATGAGCCAGCTGGCACGAGGAGGGCTGGTGGGAACCTGTCAGCCTTTTAGGACAATGGCTGAAGCTTTTTCAACTAAATCAGTTTTTAAAATACCTAAAAACGAGACACATTGCCCTGGCAGCTCAGGAATTATGACAGCAGTGAAATCCTAAGAATTTTTTTCCTCTTACAATATGAGTTTTGACTCACATTCTGTGAACCTCCGAACCAAGCTGTTTATTTAGATTACTGTTAAATATCTGGCAAAGAAACACAATGCATCAAAGCCTTATTTTTGCAGTGATGGAGCCCAAGTTTGTTATTTTGACAAATATGGACATTCAGAAGGGAAAAACTGTGTTAATGCACTGAATGGAGTTTCATCACCAGTTTCTCTTTGAACCGTGCAGGACTCCAGCCTTGGGTCCAGCTTTCAGGGCATCACTCCTCATCCCACAGGACCTCAGGAGAATGCTCAGGTGCTCGTTTTGCCAAACTGTGAGCCACAAGCACATCCTGGGGGGTGGTTGCTTTGCTTTATCAGCCTGAGCAGGAGCTTTGCAGGCAAACCTTTAGTGCACTGCTTCCCGCTAAGCATTTTAGACAGAAAAATTAGCCAATGACCCTGGCATCTAAAAACTCTTCACTGCTCCCTGTGTTTTTGCTGTTGAATGAAAGGGAGTGATTACAGACAGGAGTGATTTCTGGAGCACAGAGGCAGGGCAAATAGCCCAATAGCTCTTTAAAAGCCAGGCTGGGTGTGTGTGCATGTGGAGGCCGGGGTGTCTGCACACCAGGTGTCGATATGAAACTTGCCATGCTAACAAGAGCCTTGCAACAGGCTGTTACCATGATTTTTTCCACCTGGTGCTTGCTGCAGCAACATGTCTGCCTCACCATGTGAGTTATCTGAGAAGCTGTCAAAAGCCAGGGAAGATATGGGAAGTTTTGAAAAACCTGGCTGGGCCTGCCTTCTCAATGGTAACACTTCATGACACTTTTATTTTCGGTCCCAAACTTCAGTTGCTTCATTTTCTTTCCACCGAGGGAGTCAAGCTCACAACAAAAGCTCTGCGGCCCTTCAACAGGCTCCAGCTGTGTGCTCTGTGGGGTGTCCTGGTGCTCTTTCCTCAGGGATCTTCCCCAGCTTCCAGGCTCCTGCCCACAAGTACAGAACCACCCCACTGTTTGTGAAGAAAAAGAAAAGTGTAAAATGTAAATATCTCTGTAAGTATTTGGAAGATGAGAAAAAGCAGATCTCCTTAATCCATTTGTGAAAGCTTCAGGTGTGTATCTGAATCACTCTGTACCCACCACTTTTGCTGATCTGTGACCTTTGGTAGTCCCCCAAAACAGGAAAACCTGAAATGCAAGTACTAGGTAAGGAATTAACATGAAGGGGACAATCCTGAAGCCACAAAGGCAGTGAAGGAAAGCTGGGAAAATCAGGAGCTGCGTTTCAGCACCTTCTGCACTTGCAGAAGAATTTGCCTGTCTGAAATCCTAGCTGCACATCAAAACTGAACCAACAAGTATGTGTAAGAAAAGGTTATTCCCCCTACTGTACCAGTCCACTTTCTTTATTTCCACTGACCATCAGAGCTGTACCATGTTACTATTTTGTGTGTGTGTGTGTCAGAGACTGTTCCTAATGATGTAGACACTGTGTTGCTCTTCTTTTTTAATGGACAGGATTTTAATTATTTTTTTTCTATCAGAGGGTTCCTCTTCTAAAATAAAATTTCCTTATTCTTAACACAGGCTGGAAGGTATCATGGGAAGGAGAAAGCACATTAATATTTCTTTTTCCCTGCATTATCCAAGTCTGCCTTATTTGCCATATGCTGGATTCTGATTGAACTACTTGCTGGTTTCAATGATTCTTAGCAAAAGGATTTTGGAAGCTCCTGAAATGTTGCTGTTTTTTTTTTTTTTCTGCCTAGCAGCACTGTCAGCTGTCAGTAAGAGACCTCCTCACGGACACACTTCTGAGCAGCCAGGCTTGACCAGAGATACGTGAGCACACAGTGACCTCTGAAGTTCAGGTCAGATCCTTTAACATCCCATGTCTCCGAGCACCCACAGACAGGAACAAGGGACTGTTCATCTCCTGCCCCTCTCACCATCCCACCCAGCTCACACTGCAGGACACAAGGACATGATGGGAAGATGAGGGTACCCTACTCCGTTTGGCAAATGTCTTTAAGCTGTTCTGCAATAACTTGATGACAGGGGCAGGGGTCTCATACCCAGATTGATACAGAAGGCTCTGGGACTCCAGAAATTTAGGACTCTTTTGTGGACTTGAGAACCTACATTCAGTTCACTAGTTTCATCTCCAGCTTCTACAGAAGAAACCAGAAATCCAGGGGGATCCCAGGTCTTTTGCTGGAGTTATGGTGTGGAGAGCTTTGGCTCAGGAGAGCTGTGAGGGAATGCAACAGAGACAAAGAGAGAGAAAGAGGGAAGAAAAACTAGGTTTTGTTATAGTTTAGACTAAACCCTTTTTTTGTTTGTTTGTTTGTTTTGGTTTGGCCTTTTAATTAAATTTCTCATGAATCAGAAACCTGGTTTTTGCAGCACAGCTTTGCACAACAAATTCAGCCGATGCTATCGTATAACAAACAACTTAAATTATGTTAATACTTGAGGAAACAAAATGCTTTCAGCTAAAGATACTCTCAAAATGATCATTTATATTTAATTATGTTCTCCAAATGATCATTTATATTTAATGATATAGCATTCCTGAAAGACACCAAAACAATTTCATTCAATTTGTGTTATTTTTGAAAATATTTTTACAACAGCAATGTCAAACCCAAATGAAGAACAAGGGAGAAAGTAAGGAGTGAAAACCACTCCTGCTCCAAAGAGTTTAAAAAATAATTGAGGACTGAGGAAAGAGGAGTAGCTGAAATACCTGATGAAAGAGTTGGAGGATATTAAAAAGTTAATGGCAATAGTAATATGGGACTGTATAGACAAGGTGGGAGTAAAGTTGTAAGAGATGTGTTCCTCCTGTGTCTCCAGTGCTATGTTGGTTTTGGGGTGTCCCCAGGCAGATCAGTCCCATCTCAGAGCCTGTGTTTCTGGGGATGGGCACCTTGCTCTGAGCTCAATATAGAGGTGATTTAGGGACTTGTTAAAGGGCATGTTTCTTACTGAGACCTCCATCCTGAGGTGAATGATTCACTTCAGAATGGCCACCACTGTGGTTACTTATGGTGTGGTTACAGAAGGACATTCCATTTACCTCTGAGTCTCAGAAGTTGAGTGAAACCCAGCAAACTTGAACAATAATCAGGGGTTGACCTTACAGAGAGGCAGCAGAGGAAAATATTCAGAGACACTGCAATAATGAATGGACAGCCATTAATTTAAAACAAACCACATTGTTTCTTTTACTTAGCCTAGGTAATGAAATAATTAAAAGAGCCCACAAGCTTTCAAAACAGCAACATGAGGTGGATTTCCATAGCTCCAAGATCAAAGCAAAAGGATTTGTCAGTTATCCTCAGACACCATCAGACAAGGAAAGTCTCTGCCAGCCTAGCAGAACCGATTGGGTCCCTCACCCCACCTCCTCCCCTCCCAGCATACTCAGGCACATTCATGCTCACACACAGAGTTTGTATTTACATTGTCTTCCTCTCTTGCTCCATCATCTAACCCATCAGACAGAGCAAACTCCACAGCACCCCTTTTTCAGGGAGCTGGAATCAGCACTCCACCTTCCTTATTTGATAAATGCAGAAAGAAGTGATGGAGAATTTGCTGGCAATCTCAGCACCCCATTCTTCCACAGTTCATTGAGGCATTTCTGGAATTTCTGTTTCTGGAAGAACCTATGGCTTGTGCTGCAATGTTTGTATCTTCAGCTAGAATTTATGTCTGATGGGCAATATTCCACCAGGTCATGAAAAGCGATGATGTGGAAAAATTCAGAGCCTGCTCTCTTGCCGTCAAGGTCTTTTGGGAATCTGAAACATGCAAAAAATGGATGTAAAAAAATTACCTAATTATTTTCAATTTTGACAGGCAGGCTCCTCGACACTTCTGATTTCCCATGTACAAAGGACTCTAAGCCACAGCTCTCAAAATGTTTCTTGCTTTCAAGTTTCAAGTAGAAAAACCAAAAACACTGGTTTTGGACTACTGTGGCAACTGATGATTTACACTGGGCATGGTTCTTCCCATGGCTGCTCTTAGTTTTAGTCTTGCATAGCCACTTTGATTTTCTTCTTCTCACCTTCCACCTTCTTCTCTTCAGATTAACTTCCTTTGGGATATTTTCTGCTCTGTTATTTTCTCTCCAAAGTCCCTTCCCATTTATCTGCCCATATTCTGTAAACAAACCTATGGCACATGGCTCCATTCAGTTAGCGGGGCGGGAAGTTTATATGTTTCGGTTTCCTCAAAATGGAGTCACAAGATGGTGTGATTCAGTCACTATTTCATAATTAAAATTTGCCATAAAAAATGAAGCCTGAGTGATATCACCTTCAAGGGACAACAAGAGAGAGTTCCTCACTCCCTGGGAATCTGATGGGAGTAGACAGTATCAGAAAAAAAGAAGGGAATACCTGTCAGTTTTTCAGCTATCATGACATTATATGTTGACCTCAGAAGACTAGAAAAAAACCCCCAAAAGACTATAGATTTTAATCCCAGAAGATTAATGCATGTCTTCACCATCATTTTACAGAACAATCCATACTGAAGCCCTTAGGTCCAAGCCACATTAATTCTTCCTACTGTAGGCAAAACCACACTGCAGATTCTGAGTCAGTGTGAGCTTGAGCCCCACTGGGCCAGAACCCAGCATGGTTAAAGTGCCTGTAGAAAAAGGGGAACCAAAATAACACCTTGTCAAGTGCTCAGTAGGAATCCTTCTAGGGTATCACCTGGTAAATGCAGTCAAAGCTAAACCAGGCAACCAAAAAAGAAGCTCATTTGTAGTCAAAAAAAGTCACCACAAAGGTGGAACTTACAAAGACAAGAAGAAATGAAAGATACATGATTTATTTCACATGGGCATTGAGGAGAGTATGAAGAGGGCCAGTTTTCAAACTCAGAAGTGAAAGCAAATATTTATCTGGAATGCAGAATACAAAGTGAGGATGGGGAAGTATGGTTGTCCAGAAACAGTCCATATTGATGCTGCTTTTAGTTGATTATGACAGTTTGGTATGAAAACTTTAAAAGACTATATAATAAATATTGAGATAACTGTATTATACCCTGACTGGTAGCCAGCTTAGGCAGAGAGAATCTGTAACACTTAATTTTTTATTGAAAGTACCTGTTAGTCTGCTCAGTGTTCTAGTTCCCTGATGACTTAAATTGGAGAATAATGTGTTCATTTGCAACCGATTACTGAAATACTGCTACACTTGGTTTTTACCCTGGGAAATACAGAATACTGAATGGGAACCACAGACCAGTGGAAAGGAAGTTTGCTGTGCATGTTGCAGCAAGAAGGGATGCTGGTTTGTTTCCTTGGTTATTTTTGCAGGGTTTTGTTTTTTTTTTTTTTTTTTCTTCTTTAAGAGAGGTCTGTGTGAAAAGAGACTCACATGCATTCTCTGGGAAGGTGCTGCAAATTCCCAGAATGAATTTACAGTTGCTGTAGCAAATAGAACATCTGCCACACTTGGATCCATTAAACCAGTTCCTTCAAAACCAGTGCTGCCAGATGAATGCATTTTATGATTACAAAGCGGAAGAGCAAACTCTTTTACGTGGCCACTAATTGTCAGTGGTTTTCTTATGTTTCCCAGACATTCTCAAAGATAGTGGGAAACAGTTTCTTCACATATGGATGTCTTTGAGCTTTTCATTCACAGGTTTTTTTCACTGTGGGAAGAATAATCATGATCTCAGAAAGCTTCACAAACTGGAACTTTGCAAAGACTAATCAAGGACATTTTATAAACTATTTCTAGGTTTGATACTATCTTCAGTAATTTTACAAGATTTCAGGGTTTTTTTTTTGAGGCCATTTAGCAAGCATATCACCATAGATAAGGCTTTGAAATAAAATATTGTTTCAAATATTAGAATGGTATATTTTTCTTTAAAAATGTCACAATGAAATATCTACATCATTAAAAAAAGATTTATTTTTTCCATTATAAAACATCACAGACATTTCAATGTATTGTTTTAATGAATTGGCATGTTTTGATAAAGAATACTTAGCTTCAGAATTCCCAGTCATCCTTAAACTAAATTTATCATATTGCACCACTGCCACAAGAACAGTTCAAGATACACAGTAGTCAGCATCCTTTGCTCTCAAGGTGCCTTGTAAGGACAATTCATTTTTTCTCCTTCTTGATTTTGCAAATCTTTTTATAATGTTTTTGCCATTTCTGTGGCAGAAGAGATCTCTGGGGACTTCCCAGAACCATGCAGATGGCTTTAAGGTAAAGGCAGAAAAAGCAAACAACAAGCACTGAATTCGATTTGCTTGTATCTTCAAATAGCTTGTTTTAAAGGACATTTTGCTTTTGCATCACAGATGCAAGGGCTGTGAATATATGCAAAGAGGTCAAACAAGGTCATAAGCACATCTTCTGCTACACCTCCAACATCCCCATGAGGAATAGAAGTGATGACATTCCTGCTCCCTTCCTCTGCCATTTTCCAGTGCGTTCTCCCACAGCCTTATACTCTTCCCAGGTCAGTAGCCTATGGTTTTTCTTTCTCCTACCTGCAAAACCATGTTCAAAGCCTGAAGTCAGCAAAAGGTCAGTTTATTTTTATCTATGTTTACATTAAATACAACCTGCCCAAACACAACCCCCTCTTAGTGAGGCTAACAAAACAAAACACATTCAGTGCTTGTGGGCCAAGTCATTTTGAAGGTATGAAAAGCCAAAAAAACTTAGGAAAGCATTCCAGAAGTGAAGGGTGGAATGGTTTGAAACACTGTATATTCAGCTCTTATTGATCAGGTGTTCAGGGGAAAAAAAATCCACTATAGTGTTAGGTAAAGCAAAAAAATCTTCATAAGATAGGACTTACTTGGGGTGATTGTTTGAGGCATAGAGATGAACCTGGGTATCCTGCCTGGAATCCACCTTCAAGTACAACTATGGAGCAGCTACTGCTGTTTCATAAAACTGTAAGTTTTGGCATCAAAATCTGTCTGAGGAAAGGGACTAAATGGAGTAACTAAGAAAACATGTGTTTTTATTTTCAAAGAACAGCTGAGATTGGGTCAGCTGGTTGTGATAAAGGAGGCTTCAGTGTTTCTGAACTGTGATATATAGGGAAGGATTATGAGGTCCTCCAAAAGTCAATGGAAAAGCAATTCCAAAAGAACTTAGCAATTCTAAGTTTCTTTGGTATTTGTTGTAATAATATTTGTTACTAAAAATTTATTTGGAACAAAATGTAAACGTTATCTATCATGCTTCCTTTGGTATTCAGGATTGTAAAATTAATGTGCTGGGTTTTTGTTTTGTTTTGTTTTGGGTTTTTTTGCACTGCAAACTGCAATGCTTTTGAGCAGTAAGAACACCATGAAACAGAAGGATTAAGAGGTCACTAGGGGCACATCAAGTTTTGTGCCATCACAGTTATATCTCCAGGCTATCATGACTATATTAATAAATTATAACATAGAAGGGTGGTCAGAGTGAGCTCAGAAGGGACCAAGATCACTCTTACCAGACTGTTCAGCCCAGAGATACCCCTTTAAATTCTATATTTTGTGTTCTCTCTTTCCAGTTTTCATATTTAGTTCCCCCTCTCTTTTGCTTCTTTTCCTTCCAGTATTGTCTTCTTTTACACATTAAATCCTGAACTATAAGCCACTTTCTGGAGGAGTAGCCTAGAAATCAGAGATGTGTACTGGGATGTGAAATGAATGCACTGAAGGTACCTCCACTTAAAAATGTCTGGAATTTTTGCTCTGGTGCAACTTTCCAAAAACACTGTCTGGTTGTGCTTTCTAGTCCATAGGGTAAACGCCCATTGCCACTGACATAAGAATCTGCAGCTTGATTTCATGCCACATCTTCCAAGAATAACTTTTTTTTTTTTTTTTTTTTTAAGCAAAGAAGAGGGAAACCCTTTTCAGAGGCAACCTTTTTCTGTGCCTCTGACTCTGCTTTTCAACAGCTCTGAGGTGGAATCCACCCCTGCTCCATTAAGTAAACGAGTAGACTGAAAGTGTTTCTCTGCAATACAGGACATTTCTTTCCTATCTCTTAGGAATCTAGTTTCTGGTGTTTTAAAAAGCCAGTGCATAAAGAGGGCAGCTTTGGGTATTTTTTCAGGAGTCATCTTTAGACACTGCCATGGATCTCAGTAGGTCTCTGCTTCCCAGGACTCCTGTCTTTCCGTATCCTTTTGGTACATGTGCTCCTGAGCATGAAGGTTTCAGTGGGTGCCCACCAAGGTGCAGAGGGCACCCCAAAGACTCTGATTGGAAAGACCTGTCTCTGAAAAAAGCCCAAGAAAACCCCAAAGTAAATAAAAAAGAACAAACAGCCTCACACACCCGTGTTACTTTCAGAGACAAAGTCTTTCCCTGTTTAATTTTAATGCTCTTAAGATGCAAAATGGTTTAATTTTGTGTTATATCACCCCGGTAAAAAACTTTTTTCTTTAACTTTTGCTATGATGCTGGGCCTCAGCACAGAGTTTATAAGAGCTGTCTTCCAGTGCCACCTGTTTTGTTGTGAACAATTTATGATTTATTTCTACTGAGATGGAAATGCCTCATATGTTTCTTATCCATCACAATCTATCTTTTGTCTACAGAATCATCATGAAGGTCATACTAAAGCACAAAGACAGTCTTAAAGCAGGTCAAGAGGATGAGCAACTAAGCTGTAGTGATGAAGTTTTTTTGACAGTGAGATTCTGACTGGCCTTTAAAAAACAGCCCTGTGTGTGAAATTATGGGAACCTCGTCCTGCACAAAGCATCCTCCATCTCCAGGGTTTGACCAGTGAAAGACTTAGAAGTCAAATGTGCTCTGTGCATCATATCCAATGGATGGGAACCAAATATCTGAAAGTACCAGAGAAAATGTAAAGTGAAGATGAATTTTTAAACCTCATGCAAACACAATTGAACCCCCTGAAAATGTAATTATATACTATTATAATAACGTGCTCTACTGTGACATTAGAAATGAGAGTCTATTCATGCAGTAGCATTAATTTTAACACTTCAGAAAAGTAAAAGAAAAGAGAGATAAAAGTTTAGAAGTTATCTTTGTTGCTTTATCAGTGAAACCCAGGTGAAGAACTCACTGTTTGTGGTAGCTAAATATTTGGATTTTACATGAGCTACAGGAAATGAAACAAGTCACCTGAAAAGATTAACTATCCATTTTCTGGGGCTGATGAGTTGACAGCTCCACAGTGTTTCCCAGATCAGGTTTGAAGCAGCACAATAGTTACCTTATTGAGGAGGAAGTACCACCAGCTAATGAGAGAAAATTGAAAAGTTTCTGTAGTGTGTCACAAAGGAGGATTCTGTTAGACATTCCTCTTAATACAAACAAATGCACCTGCAACGTGCCTGGGAATTTAAGCAGAATTCCCCCTCCTCCTTGATTTTCTTAACAGAAACTGGAAAGGGCTGAAAAGGTGCATTTACAGGAATCAGAAAATAAGGATTATTTGTTACTTAGTAATAGTTAAGTTTCTAAAAGAAACAATATGAGTAAGAGTATGAGAAAGTAAAATGTGACTTAAAGCAGTTACTTAAAATGCTATCTTAAAAAAATCATGTTTTTTAGAAATAAAAAACTTGAGAACAAACATCTTGCAATTTCAGTATTGTCCAGGCATGTAAATTGATCTACAGCTCTTTGTTTTGAGCCACCCTTTAGGCTGTGGTGTGGCATGGAGTATGAATCAGCTTAAAACATTAAGACTTTAGTTGCTCTAGAGGTAAAATAAAGTTTTCTAGAAATGCCATTCTGAATTCCCAAAAAGCTGATGGCCATTCTGCAAGAATGATTGTTTGAAAAGTCTAAGATTATAATGTTAGATTTAAAGACTTATTTCAGTCTCTAAGCATTTATTTTTCATCAGATTAGGAAAACCATTAATTTCCCAGATCATGGCTGTTTTATTTGTAACTTGTGCAAATATATTTTCCTTGCTTAGGATGCTGACTCTGGAGCTGATGGTCATCCAGCAACCTCAGAGGTCGGGCAGGGATCTATTGCACAAGCATGGAGTTTCATGGAACCAGATGTATGTTCCTGAGGCTTTTTTCTTCCTGAATTGTCAACAGAGAAACAGCAAGAACCCAAAAAAACCCATGCTTGTTTTTATGTATTTATAGCTCTGAATCTGGAAGACAAAATCTCGAGTGCTCATCTTAAAAGAAGAAACCAGCAAGACTAAGAAAGTTGAAGTCTTCTTCCCTCCAGAAAATTTCTGCTAGCAGCTAATTTTCAACCCAGTATGGAGTTTGTGAGTTTGGAGGAAGTTTGCCTAAATCTGGATAAATATTGATGGTGCTACTATCTTGCCAAATGCTTTGCATTTTGCAAATAGCTTCTCATTTTGGGTCCCATCCAGCTGCGAATAGCAGGTGAGCAGGTTTTCAGTGTCACACAGACTTTCTGCAGCAAGGAGAGCTTCATAGCAGGAATTGGAGTGTGAATGAAAGCTGCATCTTCCAACAGACAACCTCACTGCTGAACTTTGTCTGCACCAATGCAATCAGAAGGCAATAATAGAAGATCTCAGTGATGTACCACTGATATTTCAAGGGTTGATGTACCACTGATAGCTTGAGGGTTGAGCAGCTAATTCCTTTGGCCAGCATTTACTGTTCGTAGTGTAGGAAATGTGTCATGTATAGAGCTTTGAAACAAACAGTACTTTCAAGTGTGTGAGTGAAGGGCCTTCCCCAGACCCTTTGCAGTCTTAGGGAAGATGCTTCTCTGAAAAGTGCCAGCACCCACCACCCAGCAACGACTTGCCATGGTGTGCAAAAGACACTCCAAATGAGAAAAGTATGAACACAGCATCTTCAGGCACAGCAATACAGCTGCACTCAGAGCTCTGAAATGATTCCTCTGTTAGCCATCCACATTCTCTGACATCCACCTCCCATAGCAGGTGGGAAATACAGTGAACGTTGGTGTGATATCCTCAGTGCAAGGCTACAGTGCAATGATAGATGGCCATTTTAATGATTTATCCCTGAATGTGTTTCTGAGACATGTGTGACATGTCACAGCAAATTACTTTAGTGTGAAGGAGGCTTCAAAACACAGTTCCTTAAATGTCATGGCACTGGTCCAATTTCACTTCATTAAGTTACTGTAGTGTAAAACAGAAGTAAAGCTGTTCTTCTGAGGACTATAATTGCTCCACAGTTTAGCAGTGACCTTCCAGCTACAGTGCAGTGACTCTCAAAAAGACACTTCACAATTATCCATGCTCAATTTTCATGTGCAATGCACCATTTCTTTTTTGTTTTTTTTTCTAGTTCACCATTGCTAAACATGAACATAGATTATTAGAACTGAGGAGGTGTACACACACTTGCTCAAAGAAATGTAAATATTAAAACCAAATATTGTCATTTCAAGATCAAGTTATCCTGTAGTACATAATAACATGTTTTTTTAACAGAGCAGAAAATATTTTAAATAGCAGTAAATGACACAACATATTAAAAATGCAGTTTTTGAATGCAAGTGCTAATAGACTCACAGCTAAAGTTAAGGTCTGCTAGATGTGTTTACTATAGAAATCTGAATATATTTTTCTTCAGCCTCTGGCTCTAATGTCAAATTCAGCTGCCAAAATCCAGGACAGTATTTCACAAGGGCCTCAAAGTGCCCTGCAGATTCGCATGCTTCCTTTCTATTGCCAGAGTACATTCAAAATTTACAGTCAGAAATGTCATTTTTATGCAGTGCAGCATCAATTCAGTAAAACATGTACGTGCATGTTTAAACCTGAGTGGACTAATTGGGGTTTAACGCACAAAAATTAGACTAACTATTGCTAGCAAACATGGCCACTGGAGCATCTACCATAGCTAATTACCATACTTTTCTATTTTTCAGATTATGGTGCATGTATTTTCTGTGAACACTCTTGGGTAGCTCATGAATGGTGTCCTATGGTTTCAGAGGGGAATAATAATGGTAGAGGGATCTAGCCCATCAGCAGGCACCAAGATTTTCTGTGCTTAATGAAGCAGCCTTCCTGATTTTAGAGCTTTCACCTATTTCGATTGTAATGCACCCAAAAGCTCAAGGGCTGAAAGAGATGAAAACATTTGGAAGCTGCCTCTGAAAATTTGGCTCCAAACCTATCTGCTTGTGATTTCTCCACCAGGGAAGCCGGAGAACATTTAGGCTCAGTACTTTAGGGCAGAACCGCTGTGGTGATAAATCAGATACTGATCTGAGGGTATGAGGTAAGGCCAATTACAACAGCAATGGAGCTGCCTCCCACTGGTGGCTTTAGGTCAACATTTTGGGCTAATCACCTTAGCTGGGTAAGCACTCGTAAATCAAGGGCTGCTTGGAAATTGTCTGTTTTTCTCTTTGCGTGGCTGAGATGCTCAGGGCAGCCTGGCTGCTCTTCAGCAGAGCCTCCCACTGCAGGCTGGAAAGTGCTGTGGGGAGGATGGGAACCAGGGACTCCTTAAGGGAAATAGCACAAGTTAGCAGCTGTAACAATACATTTAAAAGGAGACCAGGAAAACGGTATTGCTTCTCATGTAACTGCACCTGGACTCCAGAGCCAGGGCTCCTCCTTCACCCTTCCCATGCAGGGCAGTGAAAAGTCTCCCAGCAGCCAGAGAAAAGAAGTGGGGCAAAAGCTCAGCCTCCAGGAAACCCCTTCACACCCTTCTGCTGTGATGGCTCTTCACAGGCAGGTTTGTGCAGTGCTGTCAGGTTTCAACAGACCTCTTGATCTCTTTTCCACTTCCCAGTACAATGACAGCCGTGGTGGTAACCTTGAAACTGTGAGGGGAAGAGGGGATCCCAGCTGGGGCTGGTCCCTGAAGCCCTGCAGAGATGCACGGCACAGTCGGTAGAAATGACCTGAAGCAAGAGCATTTCACTCCTCCCTCTATTAACATCCATGGTGCTTGGCACCCACCATATCAGCTCTTGTAAGAGGAACAAGAAATAGGAAACATTTGTAGTTATTTATACAAGGATTTGGTTCAAATGTATGTGAAACACAGTCCACTATAGAGAGGTTATACATAGGCAGAGGATATGGGAAGCAGTATTACATGGTGAACATATTTTAATTGTAGGGTAACCCTGTTTGAAGCACTGCATGACAGGCTGCTGAAGTACAGAGGAGTTTTCAGGGAGTAAGCATTTGCAGCTTGGTTAAGGGAAATGGTGGATCTCTAAAATGAGCCATCCTGAAGAGACTGAGAGAGGGACAGTCATTCACTATTTTTAACTGTGCAGGAACTGAGACGAAAGTGAAATTACCAAGAACCACATTCAAAACACACACAAGAGAGTTCTTCCTAACATACGACATAATTCAACCCAAGGGTTTGTTGCCATAGGATACTGCAGAGGCCAAAAGTATAAATGAGTTCAGAAAAGGATTAGTCAAATTTATGGAAGATAGGTCCATTGGTAGCTATTAAAACAACAGTCCAGATGCAATGTCTGGCATTAGGGAGTCCCTAAACTGTTGACTGCCAGGATCTGGGGGATTACAGGAGGGGAAGGAATGCTCCATACATGCTGTATTTCTTTTCTTTTCTAAAGCATCTGCCACTGGCCACTGCTTAAGACAGGATATTGGGCTAAACAGATGTGTGTTCACAGCTCACAGCAGTTCCCATGTTTCTCCCAGAACCAGGAACCAGTGTTGCCTCATTTCAAGCTTCTATTTGCTTTCAAGTAAGCTCTTAAGCCACACTCAGTTCACAAGTGTCTGACTACCTGCCAGTCAAGCATTAAGCAACATCATTAACATCTGTCACTAACATTTGGACTTTCTTTGGTGAAACGTTTTGGAATGCTTTCAGACTTTTTTTTGTTAACCCCACGGTTTTTTTTTTTCTCCTCTAGATATCAGCTGTCCCTTCGTCTCTAGCAGAAACCTGTTTCTACTGTGTGTTCATATTCTGAAAACTGCAGCTTTCTCACTCAACGTCATCTATTGTCAGAGCTGCATTGATTTTCAGTTATGACATTATAAAAATGGATCCAAACTTCAGGTGCTCCAAATTCACTTTAAAGTGGAAATGCAAAGGAACTTTTGACCTGATAGGGAGACTTCCCAAGAGTGTCCTCTTTTGATCCATGAAGCAGAACTGTGCTGGATGATGGCCAAAAAGGCTTATGTGCATGGGAGGGGGACACATGGCTGGGGACATGCTGTCAAGCTAGGCTGCAGCTGGGATTTGTGTGACTTCTGGCTGTGCTTTACATGTGTGGGACATGGCAGCAGCACCAGAGGCAGCAGGAAGCAGCATCTGAGCCTTACATCGGGTGCATGAGAGGCAATGGCTCTGCATGTAGGCTGATTGTAGCTTCTGTCAAAGTCATGTAAAGACATTTTATAGTAAGTGAGAATAATTGCTTGTGATTCAGCTCCAAACCCTACTTATCCACTGTGCTCCTTGAGTTTCAGTCCATGAAAATCTGGCTTAGATCTGCCACATTACTGTAGGTGTTTTAAAGTGTATCCCACAGACAGATCTGCTAAAGTGATCAGTACAGAAGTCTGCAGTTATACACAGATGAAGGCATCAAGATCTGTTCTACCTCTGGTCAATGCCTCAAACCCAGATCTCATTAGTTCAGAGAGAACAAGTGCTGATTTTCAGAGAAGAGATTCTTGGTTTTGATCTTTTCAGAAGTACACAGGTGGCAAATAATCTCAGACTTTCTCAAAAGCATTAAATATGGTTAATCCTGTCCTGGCAAACCAGCTCTACTTTTAACAGCAATAGGACATAGAAGGCACATAACAATATTCTAATGTGTTAGAATTTTACCTAGTTAGCAGAGAAATGCAACAAAAAATCTACATCATAGGTGAGGGGAAGCTCTGCCTCTCTAAAGATGCCATCCATTCACCTCAGCACTAAAGCCATGGTGAACGTCATTTAGCAAACCCTGCAAATGAAAAGGAATGTGCTACTGAAAGACTCCACCATGCAGGTGCAGCATGTGAAGCTCATTTTGCAGTCATTACAGGTGGAAAATGAAGTGAGGGACTTCTGTGTGAAGCCTTCAGCCGTGGAAGAAAATCTGCCTGGAAATTCAATAGTCCTTGAGTTTGAGAGCAATAGTGATTGTAAAAGAAATGGAGATGAGGACTATCTGTTTCAAGGCTCACTAAGTCAGGCAAAATGTGTGCTAAAGCCAGCTCCTGCTCTAGAGTTAAGTATCTACCCGATGCTCAGCAATTTCTCCCTGGTATTCCTCTATATGAGCAAGGCCAGTGTTGCCCAGCTGTAGGCTTTGAAAATGCTGCCCAACCTCTAACAGAAACTCACCATATTCAAAACACCACTGTGAGATATTCATAGTTCAATGTACATCAGTAAAAATGTTGTAACATTAAAAATTTGGAGAGCAGAATGATGCAATCATTCTGGGGAGGCCAATTCATCACACGGTCCTGGGCACCTTACAATGGACAGACTGCCCCTCAGGAGTTTATGGCTTCTCTCCACTGATGTGGAGAGCCTGTGGTGAGGTTAGAAATCTAACATATGGATTACTACAGCTGGGGAAACAGATGTAATCCTAAAAGCTTAACCCCATTCCCAGTGATGTTAACTGGAGTTACTCTGTTGCTCTTAGTAAAATCCAAATTGGGCATGTGCCTGTTATTTAGTTTATCTCCTACTAAATCCACCATTGTTTCTTTTCTCCCTCAAGAAATGAAACCAAGTTAATATAACAATAATACCCATTGTTCACAGAGCACTAACAGCGTGCCCTGCTTGGCTACCATACAGATGACAAAATGAGGTTAAGCCTAGCATTTTTCCAAGAAGTTGTGCTGGCAGCACTTATGCTGTTCATATAAAGATAAATAAATAATTTAAATGCACCCAGTGGTAAGATGAAAAACTAGTTGTGTCTGCCAAGCAAAAGAAAGATGAAATTTGTGTAGGAAAATAAGTTAGGGATATTTAAGAGAGCATTACAACAAACAGAAAATACATAAATTAAAAAATAACTAAAAACATATGATAGCAGGAATACATTAGGATGTATGTGACCACTGGGGTGTTTAATTATAATTTATTATGCACTGATACGCATAAATTCTAGGTCTTCATCACTTGCTGTTGTACAAGGTTTACAGTAATTGCATCTATTCATATTCAGCAAACTACAGAGGACAGAGACAGAAGCTTTGAATCTATATTCAAACTGCAGACATTTCTTCTGGTTTCCCCTGTTAGCACTCTTCTATTTCTGCAGAAGGAGCAGTCACACAGCAGTAGCTCTGACACTCTCACTGAATGACTTGTGATGACCCACAAATACCTTTCAAGACTCTCATGGATATCTACAGAGGGACACATAACTCTCAAATGGAGTGTAATGCAGCTGCTGTTAGATGAATATTTTTTCTTTCAAAGAACTGTGTTAGTCCTGGAGTACTCCAGTTAGAGGCAAAGGCTGTCCAGGAAGGGAAGGTAGGAGACTTGGGGTACACCTACAAACATATAGGGCATTCAAATTCTAATTCTGATCAGAGGTGTGCTTTCAAAGCAAATCTCCTATTCATCCCCATTTAGTGCTTTTTGGCCTGCCTGATGCAGTCCATCTGTCCCTGGATATTTAGTCTGTGGAATCAGATTAGCACTAGTCTAGAGTAAATCACCCTAAAAGGTGTACATAGCAGCTTCATCACCGACTGTTTATCTCTGGGGAGCTGGTCCCATTGCTCTGCACAGATTGTGAACGTAAATATAGCCTTTCTACACTGAAAACTGGGCAAGAAAAATGGGGTTCCCCTCTATTTCTGTTTAGCCTCAGGCAAATGAGACATAATCTCTGTCCTAAGTTATAAAACCCATGGATAAACATGTACCTGTTCCAGGAAGAAATTATGGACAAGTAAATGTGGCTTGATCTTATCAAAACAAAATTAGGTGTGTTGCAAACAAGCCAATACACAACTATTGCAATCTAGAGCTTTTCCAAGTGCTACCTCTCCATTTTATTTTTAACTTACGATGGTGTGCCATCTTCCACCTTCAGTTACTAAAAAATACACCTGTGCTTCAGACACAGACTGCTGCAATGACACTGACAGGTGCCCACCATCTAATATAGTGACTATATCAGCATCTCCCCTTTATGAACATCTGGAAAAGGGCAACATCTACAAGAGTTTGCAAGCAGATAGGGGCAGTGATGCTACCTCTCACCCATGAAACACAGTGAGCTGATATTCCCTAGGCATTACAGCTTGGAGTATTGTATGGTTCTTTGAACACAGGCAGATTTAGGCTGGACTCACATGCTTCGAAACCCATGGAAATGGGCAGACCCCCAGGCAATGAAGGCTTTTCTCTTCATTTAGAGTGGGCATGGTATACATGCTCTAATCACTGCCAGCCACATCCTGCCATGCTTTAATTTTCTCTGGCAGAAGACAAGCACCACATGGGTGTGCTCAGCACAGCAATGCAGCCTCCTTGCCCACTGGAGATGTGCCCCGTGCTGCCACGGCAGAGCACACCCACCTCTGCAACGTGGCACAGCTGCAGCTCCAGCACTTTGGCTCCCTCAAAGGCATGTCTGATATCTTCCTTCTGCAAAACAAACAGTAACCCTTGAACCTTTTCTGGAAGGTATTAAAAGAGAAGATAAATGGGAGCTGATGGCAATAATTTAGCTGGTCTTGTGAATTTCTTTATTATACTACAAGTCAAGGCATACCCCAGGGTGGAAGACCTGCACGTGTGCATGGTAAAGTTTCTGGGAAATAACTGGAGGAGCTACTGACACAAAACTAACATATTTGACTCAACCCTGACTGCAATAAATAGTCCCTTTTTGCTGGTGCTCTGCCATGGTTTGGAGGATCAGACCATATTTCTCAGCTCTGGCAACAACAACGAATAATGGTTGCACTTCTGCAAGGAGCAGGCTGTTATGTTTCTGCAGCTTGGAAATTCTTGTATTTGTTTTGACAACAAGTGCAGAAACAAACTAAGAGAGGTTTTGATTCACAGGTCAATTATTTTCACTAAACAAGAACACTAAACTTCTTATGTCAGTGTCTTATCAAACGGGTTTCTGTCATTGCAGGTATGTGCTAGAGGAAAAAAAAAAATGTGTTCAGACAAATCTGCATTGAAAGGTTAAAAAGATAGAAGTGATCTTAGGAGAGGTATTCTTCCCCACTGCTACAGAGGTTGGCATGAAGTAAAGCAGTTGCTCCCTTTGAAGTGCTGCCAGCATAAATAGCTCAGAGTAAGAATTTTGGTTTTCATAACAAATATGAAATGTAAGAGAACCATGCATCAGTGAATATACCGTATTCAGTGGGACTAGACAAGTAAGGCAGAGTTTAGCTTCAGTATAAATAAAATATCTTCCAAACCACTTTGTTTTGTAAAAGGTGTCGATTATGTAAAACAATTCCATGATAATAACAATAGAATTCAAAGGCAGATGTGTGTCTTTCAAACCTATCCAGTC
Organism: Heliangelus exortis; assembly: GCF_036169615.1. NCBI lineage: Eukaryota > Metazoa > Chordata > Aves > Apodiformes > Trochilidae > Heliangelus > Heliangelus exortis. The sequence continues at coordinate 18,499,749 of NC_092422.1, read as the reverse complement.
TTTAGACTTCCTCATATTTAGAAGGTAAAGATCTCACCTGCAAAAACAATTGTGGAGCACAGGAGCCCATCTTCTCTTCGCAACCATCTGCACAGATCATTCTCCTATTTGCTGTCATATATCCCTAGTTTCTACTATGTGCCTTTGAAACACTTCTCTTTTTTTTTTTTACTTGGAGAATGAAGAGACCTAAAGAAGGCAACTGTTTGACTTTTCCAGCTTAACAAAGCTTCCCAAGCCACCTAGAAGCTACCAAAAACTACCATGAGAGAACTGATAGAAATTCACAAACAGAAAAGTAAGAATGTCCTGAATTCTGGGCATTCTGTGTTGAAATTTACTGGGGAGAAATTTACTTTGTTTTTTAATCTTGTCGCTCAACAGAGTGGTGCTATATAGGTTCTGGGTGTAAATTTGTCCTACACAGCTTAATCTCTTCAAATTGCAGACATTTTGTCTCAATTTGCTCAGGCTTTTTCCTGATGTTAATAGAAAATTATGTGTATCTCCAAAGGAAGATTCACTTTATGCATCCCTTAGACACATTTCTTAAGATGAATTACATCCAGAGGCTGTATATCTGCATTCACTGACTGCCGGAGGGAGCCAGGATTATCTAACCAGAGAACAAATTAGTAGGCAACTAACTTTTTACCAGCTTAAGGAACTGATCTCAGTGACCTGAACATCCCAATATACTCACACTATGCCCTGTAATCTTCCTTTATCCCCACCTCTCCTCTCAACCAAGCCTGGTGACAGGCTGTAGGAGACAGGTGTAGGAGACCTGGATGCAATGTGGGGAACTGTACATGCCTCTGACAGAGCTCAGCAGAACCTCCTGGTGTATGTGAGCATGGCTCAACAGGACAGTTTTACTTGCATTTCCTTCAGTGCACATCTCCTAGACATCAAGATAATTTAGCAAAAACATCCCATACCCAAAGATTACAGACCAAACTAAATAAAGCCCTTGTGTGGGTGTGCAAAGCCCATAACACTGCAGAAGTAAGAGATTTTCAGTGCATTTCTCTGTATGGGTGTTGTATAAATCTGTGAGGCCCAGAGTTGCAGCAGAGGGCATATATATATAGAACAAAGCTTCAGCAAGCCCACATAAGAAATTGCACTGAATATCACATCCCCACAAGCTGTATCTGGAGAGAGATGGATATGTGGATGCATTGCCTTGCAGGCAAAGAGAGAGCATGGTGAGGCCCAAGGAAAGAGTTGTGGACAATACACCACACACACCTGAGCCCAAGTTCTGCACCAGCTGTGCAACCTCTGCTTGCAGTCATGGCTTTGAATCGAGCTCCCCACAGTACCCAAAGGGAAGCAACCTGTTCCTGTTGCTGTCTGGGGAGTATGTCCATGTGCTCATAACTGCAGTGCAACACCCCCATAATGTCCCTTTACTCTCTAAGTTCTCTAAAAAAACCCACTCTTTTCTTTTTTCTGGTTGAGTTTTTGCCTCATGTCTGGAAAATCATCCATTGGGGCCAGTATCACTAGACTGGTTGTGAAAAAACATCAGTAACACAGAGTGCATAGGAGAGCAACACAGGAGACTGTTTAAAGGGTAGACTACAATTCTTATTATTTATACATGTAAACTGAACACATCACAGTCCCCTACTCATTGACTTGCTTGACTTTCCTGACCTATATGCTTGTACAACTGCAGCCCAACAGGTGAGTGAAATGCTTGCAGATTCAGGGCCATCTAGTTACAGCAGGCAACTATGTCTATTAAAAGGCTGTACTGGAACTGAAAAAGAAAGTCTGCTGCCAAACTTAAATAGCAGAGTGGAAAAAGAAAAAAGAAAAACAAAACCAAACCGTGAAAACCCCAAAACACCTCTTGAAAATAGAAGGAACAAGTTTCTACATGTCCTTGTTTTCCTAGGAGTGCACCATTTGTGAATTCATATTTCATGATGACCACTCTGTTGACAGCTCCTTTGGAAAGGTAAACAGATCATCCTGCTCCAGAACAGGGAAAAAAAATCTGTCTTTACATTTACTCACTCTTGTTTGTAAAATTTTCAGCTGCTTACTCAGTCCTGAAGTATTTGAAGAGCCAGATGAAAAGGAGATTGATGGAACACATTTACACTACACAAGGTTCCTGCTCTGTATTTTAATCGCTGCTTTGAAGGGCATATCAGAGGAGGTCAGCAGAAGTGAAATGACTTGGGTGGTCTCTCCCAACTGAACCTCTAGCATACAATCCTTATCTCCACTGAAGTGGGGCAAGATAGATTTACAAGGCAGTCAGGATCTGAATGAGCTGAAGCCTGGAGATCCTGACTGTTTCAAAATGCTCCCTGTGCCTCAGCATTAAAGTTTAACAGCAGGGCCTGTGGTGTGCTTTGCGTTCTCCTGGGAGAAAACAAATGGAGAGATGATGTGCTGCTCAAACGATGTCAGATCCACTGAAAGAGTTAAGGACCAACAGAAAGGGGCTAGGGATACAGATGGTGTAAATCAGAAGAGTTCCTCTTGTCTCAGAGCTACACACTACTGAAGCCTTTCCCTAATGCAACTCCTTCTAGAATGTACTTATTTTGGATGTAATTTCTGAAAGTAAGGTGGACAACAAAGCTCAAGCAACTCCCACCCAAAATGTCTTATTTATAGAAGAAACAATAACTTACAAAACCAAAAGAGTGACCTTTAATGAAGTTTAGCAGACCTGCTTAGCATTTGGATCTCGGCAGGACAACCTAGCTCATAGACAACTTTCCTGAGCCTGTTTCTCTGTGGGCTGCTCTCTCTGCACACTCACAGAGTTGAATTGCTCCCACATTGCTGTGCTGTTATTGTGGTACCAGGGCAAAAATATTTGGCAGGCAATTCAAAGTAAATGCTTCAGATGGAATGACGGCAGCCAAGGAGTAAAATGCCAAGACTAAGGAAAGTGCATGCTCTGCTATGCAGGGAAGCTGTCCTGGAAGAAACACTAATAAGAAGTTTAGTCAAATTTTAATATAATTGCTAGAAACTTTTACTGGAAATAAAAAAGGAAAGTAGTCAACTCTTGATATGCAGTATTAAAAGGGTTGTTCAGAATATTAGAATATGTAAATAAGAATAAAAATTCTCCACCTGAATGAAACAGGGGTTTTAGTTCATCAATACTAGATATAATACCCATTCCACCGGGGAATTCTACTCTTATAGTATAAATTCCTGCCACAAATATTGAAGTGAGGCTCCAAGTATAGAAAAAACCATATATTTTATGTTATTATAGTGGCACATTTGCTTCACAAACGCTTGGGCAACTTCAGCTTTTCCATTAGAAGTTGCTGTTTTCAGGGAGTTTTTATAACTTGGACATCAGAATTGGCTCCCAGCTATGTCTTGGTAAGTAAAAACTCAGGCTGAGACCCACAGTTAATACCAAAGTATAAAAAAGTATTAGTTTGGACACCTTTAGTTATAGAAGAGCAAGAAAATAAAACTTTTCTGGTCTCGTACCATTTAAAAATACCTTTGGTTTAAAAAGACGATTTGTGAAGTGATCAGTCCAATTGCTCTGATCCTCTTCAGGGTACTAAAAAGCAAATGGTTGAGACACTAGACATGAAAATGACTTTGCCATATGCAATGACTACTTTTCATAAAAATTATTAATCTGATCTTTTAATCTGCTTTACACATACCTTCAGTGGAACTGTTCACCTGCTTATGCCAGCAAGAGTGAGTCTGACTTGAGGTGCTGCCTGAAACGTACTCTCTGCACCTCCAGGAGGCTGTGAAGTGGTTGGAGCCTCTCCAGTGGGCACTCCACAGCCTCTCATGCAAACGTGTGCACTTTCCATGGATTCCAGAGTGTGCTCTGGGGAACTGGCTGCTTGCATGCCTGCCACGGGGGATAACAATTCTATCTCCATGTTCTAAATGCAAGGTTTGGCTTTTGTTTTGTTCCTGCATTTAAGTGGAAAAAACACTGTCACAGCCACAGCAAGCGGTCTCAGCCACCTGACTGCCATTTGTCACAATCTTTTTCTTCTAGGTCATCTAGCACTTTACCCCTCCATTTATTTTCTTCTGCCTTTAACACTTGTTTACTGATCCCATATCTCTGCCCACGTATTCCCTCACAGAAATATGGACATGTGCACCACATTACATATGCACAGTAAATCCAATGGTTCTGGGAAGCAGCAAATGCTTCCTTTATGGTCTGCAGATACTCAGTAAGTTCAACACCTCTGGACAAGTCCAACTGGATATACATGTGCAAATCTATATTGCAGAGTATGTGCTGTAGATCTTTTTGGAAGCACTGCAAATAGTATGCAAGTGCTGTGTCATTGATACATGCATGTACCTTAAGCCCATCCAGCTGTTTCTGGAAACTTCACAGCCCTAATGAATGTTTCACAGCCTTGTGGTACAATTTCTCTGTGAGTGCTCATCTGATGGGTCTGAGGTTTCTAGGTATGCAGAAATAGCTATATGCTGTTTGTAACAAATGGAGAAACCTGAAAAACACAGAAAATTCTCAAAATCTGTCTGCACACCATAGCAGAGTGGAAAAGAAGTATTTGAGACCCAGCATACAGTGCAGCTCTCAATCTGAAAAGTTCTGCATACCTCCAGACTTTTTTTTTTTTTTTTTTTTTTATTCTTCCAGATGCTGCTAATACTTCTGCCATGCCTTCCTCCTCAAACCTTTGCTTTTATCTGCAGCAGGGCCCCAAGTTGGCCAGGACTTGGAGGCAGAATTGCCCCACAGTTTCTGTAAACTGAGTGCACCAAGAGATACTGAAAGGGTTCCAATTTCCAAAGCAAGAATTCATTCGAATATAAACTCACAAACTAGAACAAGGAATCCCTTTAAATTGAGTTAGCTCAGACTACTGCAGTAGACTGCATGAAATGGTCTGAATACAAAGTCTCCTCCTTTCCCATCACACCCTTTCCTATGCTCCTGCTCTCTATTCCTGTGTGCTTCTTATCCCTATCCCACACACCAGTACAGTGGTGGGTGGAATCAAGACAGCTTCAGGATCCCATTCAGTTCTGCCACTCTGGAATTAGCCTCAGATGAACAGCAATATTTAGGAAGCTGACAAGTATCATTGCATAGGTCAAAACCACAGGTCAAGGCAAATGGAAGTTCATAGCACAGAAAAAACCAAACTCTTGCAGCCAAGTGTGAACAGAATCATTTAGTTTGTTTATCCTGCTCATTCTAGTTTCATGCTGTGGCTTCCCTGAAACATCAAAAGTTATGAGAGCAAAACAAGCAGCAATGTCATCCACCCTGAGCCACACAGCACCTGGGAGGACAGACAGGACACTGTGATGTGTTCTAGCTGGTAAGCATGACCAGACCAGAAAAAGAAAATAAATATTCCTGGCACTTATTATAACCACTGGGGTTAGGATACACCTCACTTGTTTATAGCCATTGGAAAACTGGATGAATGATGTGGACTGGGCTAGTTCATGATTCTTCTACATCTACAGGGGTGATGGTCATATGCATTGATGACAGAGAGGGATTCTTAAGGTGGATACCTTCTGACTGCAATTTTGTGAGCTGGCTCCTACCCCAATCAAATCCATGTGTGTTGCTCACAACCATTCTCTCTCCACTGTGCTCTTTGTAACAGAAAAAAGCTCACACTTTCTAGGATTCAGCTGACAGGTAGCAGGTAAATAAACCAACAAGAAGAGCATAAGGTGAGGAAAAGAGCAGCAGACAAGTGTGTTTGCTTAAAGGATTTTTTTTAAAGGACTGCTGTAATTTCAACATGGACACAAAAGTCCTGAGGATGAAATAGGTACAGGATTTAGTGGCTGGGCTACAAGCTTCGAGAAAATACCAACTCCTGTAAATACAGATTTCTAATACAAACAGAATTATTTTAATGTCTTCAGCTCCATCATTTCAGCCTTAGACTCACTCAAACAGGAGAGAAGAAGGAAGTGGCCATTTGAGTGATACTGAAATCAAGTCAGGCCAGTCAAGTCACTTGTTCCCAACACCTTACTCTGTAAATGTAATCTGTGCTGGCAAATTATTACATAAGATCTTAACTATGCAATTGGTCATATTGAGTCCTCCAGATAGATCAGAGGTAGAACCCTCACTTCTTCGTTATGCTTTACTTATGTTTCTTCGTCAGTAAATGCATGCATTTGAAAACCCCAGGACTTGTTTCAATTCTAGAGAGAAATGTCTGACCTTCCTTTATGTTCCAAAATGTGTTGTACTACTCAGTCTTCTGCTCTCCAGTTATCCTGAAGAGTTGTCTTTTCCTGTCATGAGAGAGCTAGGTGATGCACTGCAGCCAAAGGGAGACAAAAAAAATGGATCTAGAGAATGTTGAAATACAGCCACAGAATTGGGCAAGTGATATGTTTTCCAGTATGGAAAAGACTCACTTCAAGGGTGATAGCCGAGATGTCTCAATACCACTTATCCTGTCAGCCAGAAAGTATGTTAAACCTATTGGGCAGATGATAAAAAGTCAGTTTTATGGGTGCTTATTAAAATAGTTCATGTGGTAAACCTCGTACCATCTAAAGTATTGGCTTTTACTTCAATAAAATAACTACTCACTTTAGGTTAATCTCATCTGATAGGCTTGAAAATCCTTGTAGCTTTTCTGTATGCAACACCAATGCAAATCTTTTTCTAGGCCTACAAAGGTGGAATGAACACAGTGGATGAACAGGAAAACCATTGGGCTACAAGATAAGAGGCAAAACTTTTAAAAAACAAAACATGCATTTAAATTATTTTGAAGGCAAAGGATCTGTTGTCCTGTGGAGAAGCCCAGGTGGCAGAAGATCCAGGTGCTTTTCCTAGGGATGATTTAGTGTGTGTACCTGGAGGAATGTTCTTACCTAAGCAAAGCTCTGGAGGAGTGATCTGCTGCACAAATAGTTTGCAGTTACCTGCAACTCAATGCTAACCTATGTGGCTCAGAGGGATCTCCTGCCACATTTTAATTGTGAGCTATTCATGGCCCTCATCAGAAAAAAAAAAATCTACATTATTACTGGCCCAAAGCTGTGGGTCCTCCTTACTGCCAAATGTGCCATTTTCTGCTGCCTGTCTATCTGTCTTATTCTCCTTACTCTGAAGAATGTGCCAACAGTTTAGGAGCAGCTTGTCAGTCTGGGGAAAGGATCCCAGGGGCTATAAGCACCACCAGCTTATAGAAGTTCTGTTCTGGGATCAGGCCAGTGCTTGAGTCACTGTCCTTGTTTGTCCTCCTTACTTAAAACCACACTCAAAATTTCCATCTCTTTTCACAGAGAAGTGGCCAGCTTTTTGGAAAAGGATGGGCAAAGGATGGTTCAAGCTGCTGGTAAACCTTTTCTTCTTCAAGTCCCTAAAGAGATCTCTGGAGATGGTATAACTTTATAAATTCAGAGGAAAAGAGGACTAGGAAGAGAGCCAAGAGAATGAATTAGTCCTACTTCAGAGGATGGTTTGCTAACATGTATGATCTGTCAGAGGGCTGCCAGCAGTGACTTATGTTAACACAAAGCATTTTGTTAAAAAGCTTTGTTAAAAAGGACCCAAATAAGAGCAGTGCCAAGCACCTGAAATCACATTTGATATCAAAGGGAGACGGAGATACTCACAACTACCACAGTCTGGCCCAACCAAATCTGTCCTTCTGAAACAGAGGGCTTCCTCTAAATGCTTATTTTCAGGAGAATCAGAAATAATAATTTTCTTTTAGTCTTTCTCTGAGCTTTTCTTTATTTTTTGGTAGAATTAAACTTCGTCTCTTCCCCTTTTGTGAGAACATGCCTCTCTCACATGATTACTAATTTTTTCTTCAAATGTCCGATTTCCCGAATTCTCCATTTTGTGCCTCTTCTGCAAATTCAGAAACTGTTTCTGCCTCGAGTTCCCTGAGGCCCTCTGTATTATCCAAAGTACTTCACAGCTGCAAATGTTTAGGTTACCAACATCTGCCCACTGAAAACACAGAATTTTTATTTTAAGGTTAAGGCATAATATTCCACCCCTGGCAGAAATCTAAAGACTTTGCAGAATATAAAAATGCCATAGGAAAGGCTGGTGTAGGGGCTCACAGCCATCCTGAAGTCGGGGCTGGAAGTCCCAGGCACGTGGCTGGGGCCACAAGCACTTCTTCCAGCCAGGCTTTCATCTCTAGCTTCCAGATGCTGGAGGTGCACTAGAGCAAATTCCAGTTGATCCAAGATGTTTGGACTAGATTCATCTCACCTAATTTGCCTACTTGAAAGACGGGCAGTTTAACCTAAGTAATCAATGGGTTCTGAGAAAAGAGAGGATGAATGCAGAGCTGCAAATCCCTCTCTGCTGATGGACCCGACACATGGAACTCAGAGCTGCTGCCAAACAGTCAGTGGCCAAAATTATGTGAGATGAATCCTACCCTAAGACATTTTCTTCCAGAGTCCCAATGTGTGCTTTGATTCTTTCTACTTAAATTCATCAGAGCAAATTAAGATCAAATCCTGCAGTAAGCTCAAGTAAATAAATTCCCTGCCCACAAAACCTATTTGACTTCTCCAAAGCTTGTGGATTGTTTTTTGAAGTTTTTTGACATGCTTGGTCTCCTGTCTCTGTCTTAAGGTCTTTTGATAGAGGGATCCCCTTTATTTGTAAGCTTCCTGGCTCTCCTGTCATATTCTTAGCACCATTCCCTTGACACCAGTTAATATAGTGTTTGGTTTAATATTATTACTATAAAAGGGAACAGTATAAAAAGCCTTATCTGTCATTTATATACTGGAGTGAGTAAAGCTGAAACATTTTGGGCCAGCCTGGAATTTTTCCATTCTTGCAAAACAACATTTTCATTACAAAAGTGATAGAGCTCAACTAATCCCAGCAATAAAATGAATGCTATCAAATGCCATGGTAGCTTTTGAAACAAGAAAACTTCTTTCTGTGTTCACTGCAAAACATTAAGGGACAGTCGAGTTTAAAAAGTTGCTGGATCTGCTTAACACTTGCTAAGAACAGTATAGACTGTTTTATCCATTTATACTCGTTCACTTGTCTCCTTCATGTGTATTATATAATAATTTCCAAAGTCAGAATCAAAAAAGTAAAAAGGCATCAGCTAAGATAAAATGGCACAAGAATAAAAGCTCTTAGCAGCCATAGAATCTGGTGAGAAAGAACAAAGAGGTTTAAAAATCATCATATTTTATAGCACTAGAATGCCACACATTAAATATAGATTTTGCTGCTGATAATATTGTTACGCATTCCATTGTTCCCATGCCATTGGCCTTCAGGACTTTATTACTTATGTAATTCCAAGATCTGACACAGTTAGAGTGAAATGCATCTGATCTCAATGAATGGCATCAGATGAAAAAAGTGGATTTTTGGGGAAAAAAAAAATCATTTTAATTTTACTGTGAGCCCATTGATTGGTGACAGATGTTGCCATTCCCATTTAATTATTCTTGATTCATTTTCTAAATAAAAATTTAGATGACGAAGTACTTGAAGTCATCCAGATATAGAGTTCATTTAAACAAGTGGTCTTTATTCTTTTTCTTTTTTTTCTTTTTCAGATTTTCCATTAACATGGAATTCTGATTCAGAGTGCTACATACAATCTTACCTGTATACATTAAAGGTCTTAATAAACATATGATATCATTATAAATCAAAGGCTAGGAAAGCATGGGGCTGTGTGAAGAGGGGGTAATTCAGCAGCAAGTGTTCTACAGTGAGTGCTGGCATGGAATTCCAGCATGGCACTGTATCAAAAGAAGGGAAGCACCTCAAACTGATGTTTCATGACCACCATGTATCCAGAGCTACAGATATAAGCATATGTAATAGGCATTATTAAAAAAAAATGCTTAAGTACCAAAGGCTTGGCAATTTTAACTATATATGTAAAACTTCACCCTGGAATACGTCTGTTCCTTATGTCTTTTGGGCAAAGGGCTGATGAACAAGAATAAGTCAAGTCCTCAGCCTGTTTCTGCCATTAGAGATAAACCCCTGTCCTACAAGCATGTAGATAATTAGCTGCAACACTTTGAAGACAGAAACATAAAAAATATTTATCATAATTTTTATTCTGTTTATTTTAAAGTATTAGCTTTATATTTTAGTTTAAAAATCTAGTACTTCATTTTCTTGTTTTTCCTACATGTTATTTCTACAAAACATACAGTTTACCATATTTTTCATCATAAAGGAGTATACTTGTGATCAGAAAGCAAGGTTTCTAAAGTTTACCCTCTAACAGTGTAGTAGCATAATTACCTGAATATTAGAGCTTCACTGGTTTAGAATCATGAAATATAGGTAAGAAAAACTTCATTGTAATAAGACAACATGTAGATGATTTCTAATATGATTCAGAAAATGTCTAATTTTTAAAAATGCTTTATGCAAGCAAGTTTGGGTGGGTTTTTTTTTTTTCTGTGGTCTACAAGCAAGTGCCTGGTGTAGCTAGCTCTGGCATTTGAGACGCTCTGAAAGAGACTGATCTGAACCTGGAAGAAGAAAAATTAACATGGGCACTCAACACAGGTGTGCAAACTGTCAGCCTGAAAAAAGTCATCCCTCACCATTAACCTTGCTGACAACTTGATATGGCCCATGCTGTATCTGATTTCCAGTCTATTCTCTTGTTTATTTGTGCTGGCCATTAAAATGAGTCTTTCACTGATGTGTGTGGTTTGGCTTTAAGAATGAATCTGCTCATAGAGCAATGTACATCCTCAGAGAGCCAGTGGCTGTGGCAGGGCCCTGATGGCCTCCAGCTTTGTGAGGTATCCCAGGGGGCAGGGAGAGCCCAGGTGACCACCTGGCTCCAAGGATGCTGCTTTAGAGCCTGACTCCTGCAGGGGATGAGGAGCTGCTATACAGCCAGAAGGGGAGACAGGAGTCTTTATAACAAATTACACAAATACATGAATGCTTAATGACCTGCTGCTCCATGTCAAGAAATCCTAATGGCTTTTCACATTTGGTTGGTAAGCTCTGTTATCTCTGAGCACTTCTGCCTATTTCCCATCGGAGCAACCTGTGCAAGTAATGAGTGGCCTGGCAGTGCTTCAAGCAATGCCTCTTTGGACCCATAAAAAGACAGCAGGGACACTGTGTGATTCCACCACTGGTGCTTATCAAGTGTAATGTTTTAGTCTTTCTGTCCACCTGAAAAACATCTAACAGGATACACTGAGTTTTCTCAAAATGTGGCCTCAGATTCTGGTTATGCTCCTGTTCTACAAAAACTTATTCAAGCTGTCTTGTGGATTTTGTGTTTCTGGGTTTCTTTTGATGTGGTACACTGTAATTTGTCCTACATTGCCTGCCTTTTTAAAATATGATGCTTCATCGTGTTTCATTCTCAGCATCTTGATTTAGTTATGAATCAAAAAACTGGGAAGTGGGGGGAAGATTTTGTTCCTTTGAATTTTCTTCCAAAGGTATCTCCAAATAATGCAGCAGGTGAATTTTGTGTTGTTACATCATATATTATTATGTACAAATAAAATGTTATGTTTGGAAAAGATATTTTCCTTTGAAACAATCTATACAGAAATGGATTTTACCATCCTGTTGAAACACCAACAGCTGAGGGACATGACAGATCACTTGGCATACCTAGATTTGACTTTGCCCTGCACTACATATCTCTGAAAGAAAGATACAACGCTAAACTTTCAAAACCTCTATTATTGTAATTAAAAAACAAGCCCTCTCAAGGTGTCCTCATGCTGTTGTGCTGATGGGAATGCACATAAATCAACCATTGCATGCCTCAGACTTAATGCAGTCAAAAGTGGAAGAAAATAAAAAAGGGGGAAGGAAAAGTATACATCTCTGGACTCCTGGGAAAGCTGGTTTAAATACATAGCATGAAAAAAAATGTGTATGTGCTATTTGATTACAGCACATGTCAGCTGGAGCCCAGAACTGCTCTGGGGATGTTTGCCCTGGGGACAAGCTAAAGTTATTCCTAAACTCCCCCCAGGGGAATTTCTCCTATTTCTCTTATAATGGGGAAAGTGCCTGCTTTTTGCCTGTGAGGGGGCACGCTCTCTCTCATGTGTAGTGGATTGGTGTGGAAGGACAGAGTGCTCCAGTTCTACCTTTCACTGTCCACACCAGGTCTCGGCATTCCAGGTGTGCAAGAAATTAGTAAAATGCCCCTGCATAAGCCCATTAATATCTGAGTGTTTTTCTAGCCTGATAAACAGCTTCCTTTGTCAGTCTTGTTGCACTTTACCTAGTGCACATGCACAGCATGAGAAGCAGAGTGAACCAACTATTTCCCTTTGAAACAAAACCTGTGTCTGGGTATGGGGACAGTTCAGTCAGCAGCTCCTCCCAGAAGCAGAATGGGTCACAATGCCACAGCTTCAGCCTTCTGCCTTTTACAGTCCTTCAGCACTATGCCAGCATACTTTCCATCTTCAGGCATCTTCTGGTACCCTCCTGTCATGTCCTGGAATATGAAACACTTGCCTTCAGGTTCCCGGTGTAAAAGAACCATTGAGCTGCAGAACAACCTTCAAATTATTGTAGGGATGTGGAACTAAACATATTTCAGGACCATGGGAACATCATATTGTCCACAAAGGAGGCCAAAGGGAATGGCTCATGTAGTAGAGATGTAGCATGACACTGGTTTCATGAAATAATGTCCATACTACTTGTATTGTGCCTTATAAGCTGAACATCTAAACAACCACTTCCTCGAGGTCATCTGGAATGTCGACACTGTCTCAAGTGTACAGATTCTCTGAGGAACCTTACCTGGTAGGCTTGCTCAAAGCATGCCTACATCTCCCCAAAGCAATCAATTCAGTGCCAGACATACCAGCTACCCAGATAACTGTAGCACTGATGTGGTTTTTGTATCATGGCTAATGACTCGAGCAATCGTGCTGGAGGAGAGATGTCAAAATTCCTCCTTGGCATGGAGATTCAAAGTTAGTCTTCAAAACACAGTGGCACACATTACAGAATAAGGTACCTTGCACCTCCCCTTCCCCTTACTAGGTAGCAACTGGATGAAAAAGAAAAGAATCTTGTGCTCAAATCCTAGGACTGTCTGTCCACCTTGATGTTTGTTCCATTGCATTAACATGCTCTCTCATAAATGTTCTTCCTCTAGTTTCATGAATTTTGAGTGCTTAGGCAACAAATCTTATGAAGAAGACTTCTCATTTGTCAAACTCACATGAACTTCTAGGTGATGAGAGGGAGTGAGGTCTGGACTGATGCTTTAGACTCAGGTATCTGACAGCCAGCAACTTTGAACTTCAGGCTCTTAAAAGCTTTTTGGAATCTCACCTTACATAACCTTAGGGAAGTATGGAGGTCAAGTTCCCTTTAGTTCCTACCCTGAATGTAAAGATTGCACCTATGCATGGCTCTGGTGTGAAATAAAGCAGGCAAGAGGAGGGGAAAGGGAGCATCTGTGACCCTGGCTGCTATTTCAGCATAACCTGGAGCCAAAGCACAGCTTGGCCCCAGGTTATCCATGGGTTACTTTTTTATTTTCTTAAGAGAACAATGTCATTCAAGCATGGCTTGGTCTTCCAAATTCAGATGTGGGTTTTGGTTGCCCATTTTTCCTGGTGTCATTCTGAGAAAAGCAGAGGTAGTTTGTGAGATGAATAGAGATTCAGTTAATAAAGACGTGCATGAATTGTTCACTAATGGATATAACACTGAATTCACAGGCAGCCTCAGTGCTAATGGAACCTGAAAGTTGTCAGGAAGATGTTGCAGTTCCATTTGGCGTGACACACACCCTCCTTGTGCTGACAGCTCTGCAAAGTTACAGTTTTAAAAACATATTTTCTTAATGCATTTCTTGGCTAACCCAGTTGTCCCCATTACCTCTGAAATGCTTTAGACACATTAACTGGCTTACTGAGATACCAACAACATTCCTTTTATCCAGGATCAATTGACCAGACTTACAGAACTGCAGGTATTTAAAGAAAGTTCAAGCCCTTTCCTGACTGCTGTAGGGCTCTGAATTTCTCATTTATCTGGCTCATTAAGAATATTCAGTCATGTAAGCACATAATAGGTGAATAGCTTTAATGTTTTCCGAAATTACTTCTTTTCTTTTCTCCGTCTAAAGATAGTGGTACCAATAGAGAGCAAGGAGAATGTGAAGAATGATGATTATTTTTCACAAAATCAAAATTAAATCGAAATCTGATGTTTCAAAATCCTTTCTAAAAATAACCTCCTTGACCTCTGTAGATCCCTTTTTTTCTGTGTGGGTTCTACATTCTCTGTTGTGCAGGGTAGCAAGGTACTGATCTAACAGTGCTATAAACTCATGCTATGTGTGGTTACATTGAACTGGTATCTCCAATGTATCACAGCATTGTTATTTCATGATAATCTGGGCACCATAAAGTCATTCATAAGTCATCTAAGTCATACATGTCTCACAGTGGATTTTGTCACTGAATTAGCTAAAATGGTTGGCTGAATTTTTCTCAGTAACTCTTTGTATTTCTCTGACAGACCCAAGCATAAAGCTCTCTAAATGCATATATTTCTGGGCTCATATATAACATTTTTATGCTGTCATGTATCTAAACACTCAAGTGGAGATTTCTCTAGCATGGATACTGTTGAGTTTAAAGCAAATATTTTTTATTATTCCCAGTAATTTAATATGCATGCCTATAACCCAATTGTTGCATCAGATTGACACAGATTAGTGCTAAATTGTCTCGGACCAATGCTAAATGGCAACGAAATAGAAGTTTAAAAGATGCTTAAAAAGAGACATTTTTAAGATAAACCACTAGTAAATCTCCTCATTCAGTTCCCTTATTTCATCTGGTCATCACCACGAGTCCGAGGTCTGATTGGATGGGGCTTTGAGCAACCAGGTCTAGTGGGAGGTGACCCTGCCCAGGGCTGGAGGATAGGAACTAGACAATCTTTAAGGTCCCTTCCAACCCAAACCATTTTATAATTCTATGATTCTATGTTTATTGCACAAGAATAATCACAGTGCTGTACAAAAGCATCTCTTATTTGGGAAGCCAAGTTTCTGATGCAGACAGTGCCTTCCTGTCCTTTGCCTTACACCTCAGAAGCTTAGCATGCTTCCGGGCCCAAAACCTTCACATGCAAAAGGAAGTCAAGACTAGCACCACAAACCAGTAAGAATGTGACCACAAATTTGCCTCCATAAACACAAACACTTTCACTATGTATTTGCAAATCTTCCAGAAAAAAATCCTGCACTGTGTTGGGACATGGCACAGATAGACTTGGGTGGATTTTTATGCTTTAGCAGAAGCAGTGTTAGGATATTGAACATTAGCTTTAGTCTGGAAATAATTAGTGTGATTACCTCTTAAAAGAGCTCCTCACAGACAGCAGCTTTATGACCTCGTACATTTTTTTTATACTCTCTCTACTAGTCTATAGAGTGTTCTGTTTTAAATGTGATGCACACCCCATGGAACTTACTTGTGTCTGGACCGAGTTTTCTCTATGAAAAATACCTTTCACAAAATCATATCTCCAGGGAAGGAGACTCCACAACCTCCCTGGGCAGCCTGGTCCAGTGCTCTGTCACCCTCAGAGTGAAAAAATTCTTCCTAATATTTATACGGAATCACCTATGCTCCAGTTTATAACCATTGCCCCTTGTCCTATTGTTAGTGACCCCTGAGAAAAGCTTTACTCCTCCTGGCACCTGCCCCTTACATATTTATAAACATTAATGAGGTCACCCCTCATTCTCCTATTTTCCAAGCTGAAGAGATCCAGCTCCCTCAGTCTTTGCTCATAAAGGAGATTTTCCACTCCCTTAACTGTCTTGGAGGCTCTGTGCTGGACTCTTTCAAGCAGTTCCCTGTCCTTCTTGAACGAGGGGCCCAGAACTTCACACAATATTCCAATTGCAGCCTCACCAGGGCAGAGTAGAGGGAGTGGAGAACCTCTCACAACCTGCTAGCTCCCCCCCTTCTGATGCACCCCAGGATGCCATTGGCCTTCTTGGCCACAAGGGCACATTGTTTGCTCATGGTCATCTTACCAGTCACGAGCACCCCCAGGTCCCTTTCCCCTGTGCTACTGTCCAATAGCTCAGTCCCCAACCTATACTGGTACCTGGGGTTGTTCTTTCCCAGATTCAAGACTTTACACTTGCATTTTTTGTAATTGATTAAATTTCTCTCTGCTCAACTCTCCAGCCTGCCCAGATCTCTCTGAATGGCAGCACAGCCTTTGGGGATGTTAACCACTCCTCACAGATTTTTGTCATCAGCAAACTTGCTCATAGTACACTCTACTCCCTCATCCGGGTCATCAGTAAATATATTGAATATTACTGTCCCCAGTACTGACCCTTGAGGGATTCCACTAGAAACAGACTTTCAACTGGACTCCATCCCATTGACTACAGCTCTCTGGTTTCTATCCTTCAACCAGCTCCCAATCCACCTCACTACCCAATCATCCAGGTCATACTTCTTCAGTTTATATCCAAGAATGCTGTGGGAGATGGTGTCAAATGCCTTCCTGGCATCAAGATTAACTACGTCTATTGCTCTGACACCTTTGATCATGGTGTGCATCTAAATTGCAGACACAAGGATTGCAGACACAAGGACTGCAGACAAGGGACCACTTTACCTCAGCCTTCCAGTGCCATTCTGGAGAGAGAGAAAGCTTCTTGGTCAGAGTGACTATGCCACTCAAGTCCTGGTTTGCTGTGTTGAAATAAAGATCCGGACATAAACAGGCAAAAGAATTAAAAAAGGAGGATATCATAGTTGATATTTTCCTATGCAAAGTATACCTTGCATTCTGAGACACAAAGTTCAAGATAATTTTTGTATTTTATAGAATAATAGAATGGTTTGAGCCAGAAGGGACCTAAAAGATCATCTAGTTCTAACCCCCCAGCATAGGCAGGGACACCTTCAAGGCCCCATCCAACTTGGCCTTGAACAGTTCCAGGGAGGGGGCAGCCACAACCTCCTTGGGCAACCTGTTCCAGTGTCTCACCACCCTCACAGGAAAGAATTCTTTCCTAATGTCTAACCTAAATCTCCCCTCTTCAAGTTTTAAACCATTTCCCCTTGTCCTCTCACTACACACCTGTGTAAAAACCCCTACCCCAGCTTTCCTGTAGGCCCCCTTCAGATATTATAAAGTTACTAAAAGGTCACCTCAGAGCCTTCTCTTCTCAAGGCTGAACAACCCCAACTTCCTCAGCCTGTCTTCATAGGGGAGGTGTTCCAGCCTTCTGACCATTTTAGTGTCTCTACTCTGGATACATTCAAAGAGTGTAGACAGTGTTTTAGGCTATAAAAACTTTGGCCTAAATGAGCTAGTGCTTTGCCCTTGAAGCAAAAGAATTTACCAACTTTAAGTAAGAAGAATGTAGGTAACAGACATAACAAGACCTTGGTGAAGAGTAAAGAAGCACATATTTTGCTTTTTAGGAAGATTACATTAACCAATTAGAGGAGTCTCTGCTTCATGTGAACAAATAGTCGTAGCCTATCAGCTTGCAGGTAGGGCGTGTGAACAGCTCATAATAGCCAATTATGAAATAACACAAAATATGCCTGTACACCTGGAGAAGATAATGGCAAGTATTAAAATAGAGATAACTCACAGAATAAATACTGATGTTTAAAAGACCCCAGGAAATATATTTTGCACTGCTGGTGGCACAAACGCAAGTCCCAGCACAGCCATATTTGTCCCATGTGGACTTTTTTATAGTGGCAATGAGAAGAGAAGACCCTTTTGCTGCCAGCCTGGTAGCACAGTGTGGTTGCTCTAGTAGCAGGTTCTGAGCAGACCTGTCCTCTCTTCCCTTGGTTCAGCAGCACCTACTGATCCACATAGACCTCAAAGAGCAGAAAAGGAAGTTCAGTACATGGCCCACAGAGCTGTCTCCTCTGGTGACAGCATGGTGACCAAGAGTGATGTTTTTTGGTTTTTTTTTTTTAAATCTAACTCAAAAACCATCTGTGCCTCTTTTCTGTCCAGGTTTATTTTTCCAATACTTCACATACCACAAATAGTTCAGCATGACTCTTCCATCAGAACAGAAGAAAAGACAAATAAAACCATGCAATATTTCATTAAATGGAATATTTTTATTCACATGACAAATTTGATCAAGCAGTCTGTTCCTCCCTCCCCCCTAATCCCCTTTCTCCACCTCATCTTTCTATTTCCCTCTTTTTAGAAAGCATTTTGCTGGCTTGTTGGTTTGCTCAGCCTGTCAGACTCTTTCTGCTTCTGGGATGTTTGGCTGCCCCCAGAGCATCATATGATTTCAGTTATCTTGGGGGGCTCCAGCTGTGCTCTTAAATGTCATGGACAGAGGTAACAAAAGGGGAGAGGGTTAAGAGAATCAAATACGTTATTAGACATTTCTTTTAAATCCTCTTGCAGAAGAAGTAGATCACATGCTTGGCAGGCAGATTTGGGGATGTCACATGGTGGTTTGTTTGGCTTTTTGTTGATTATATCCCCAACTGTTTGCTATTTCTTACATTTTTTTCCCTTGTTTGTCTTACTCATTCCTCATTTATTTCTATTTAAGTCCAAGAGGTCAGAACCTAGGATAAAATGTTGACAGTTCATGCAGCTGATACAAGAGCTTCTCATCCAAGCTATTTGGGAACCTATTTGGGATTGCTCACAGTTGAAATATATCCTGGCCCTTTTCTCTGTTGGGCCATAAAGTGCAATTTTTTCCCTCTGATTGACAGAAACCACCACTCAGGGCAATTCGTCAGTCTGCAAAGCACTACAGCAAGCAATTATCCCAAAACAAGTTCAGATATCCAACAGAACCTGTGCCTAAATTAACCTGGAATCAAGTTCATTAATTAACCTATGAGCGAGGAGATCAAGGCATCATCTCCTGATGACATTCCTCACTGGTTTACCTGGGGCAGTGACATGGGGGTCCACCACCCAGTAAGTTGAAGAGGACTTAGAAACTGCCTGATACATATTTCTTCCTCAGGATTGCTCTTGCAGAGTTGTTTCCTTCTGACTAAGGGAAGAATGGGTTGGAAATTCCCCTAGTTTTTAGAAGACAACCATCAGGAGAAGTTTCTAAAGAGTGGAGAAGTGAGAAGGATCAATCAGCAAATAAATTTTGCCAAGATTAAACACGCAAAGGAAAAAGGGAATGGTTTGTACCTCCTGCCTCCTGGGGTTTCTCCATCACCTCGACTGCCACCTGGGAGAGCATGACAACCATATGACCCTTTTCCTGCAGGAGTTCCCCATCCTAATCAAAAGCAAGGAATGGGAAAATGAAGGGGCACATTTCTTGCACACCTTTCCCACAAGCTGGAAGAGATGCTGCAAACGTTTTGTAGGGAAAACCTGTCAGCAATGTGGAAACATCAGTTGTCCATCTCTCACTTGGCCTGAGTGTCTGTCACTGTCCCCAGGCAGTGCTGCCATCACAGCAGGGAGGACAGAGTGACCTCTAGGTCACCTGTTTATCTAGGATTAGATGACCTCCAGAGGTCCATTACAGCCTCAGATATTCTGTGACCATTGGCCATGGGTCTCCCCTCCTCACCTGGGACTCTGCTGAGGACTGAGTGTCACTGTGCCTGGAGAGGTTTGATGATGCCCTATAAATGACCCACACCTACTATGCTGTATCATGGAAAACCTTGGTTTCCTTACATAAGATATCCTCGAGAAAAAAAAGGAAATTAACTTTGGTGAGCACAAGTTGAAACTGTTTCAAAAAAAACCTTTTTTTTTTTTTTAAACTGTGTTCTTCAAAAAAAAAATCCTTCAAAAATTAAAAGCTAAGTTAAACCTAATGAAAAAAAATTCATGAGGATGTACTCTGACAGCTTCCATACAAAGATTTGTCATTTGCCATCTGGGTTGAATTATGCTTCAGTCAGGTTGTACTGGAATGGTAAAGAAAGGTATGGAGAAAAATTGCTTAAGTATCTTTTTGCAGGTTTATTGGTAGATGAAAAAAACATTTCAGTTTGAATCAAGGAATTAATACATAGCAATGCTGATGGAAAATTTCACACCATCTCTGTGTGTGATTGATGAAATTTTGGCTAATAATTTTTGTTATTTTTAAATAAAAGACATTTTCAATGGTCCAGGTTATAGCTTATTTGGGAGTACATCATAGCACATTCAGCTGCAGTCAGTAGCTAATCATGGTCTATGTCAACTTTTAAGATTAGGTTTCTGGCTGATTGATAGACTCTGTTGCTCCTTTGAGCATTTCTGGGCATGATTTCACTATAGTAACTGTGTAAAGTGGATGTTTATATTTGATTTAACAATGTGCTTGTATTTAATTTAATATCTCTGGGCCCATAAGTGTGTAGAAGGGTGAGAAGAGAAGGATGTGGGATTATGTGTTCACATACACAATCCTGAGATCATTTGACCCATATTTATTTGAAGACAAACAACCAGGTTGTGATCTCATTGCAGTCATAGAGACATTACCACAGACTTCAAAAGAGTAGAACACGAAACTTCACATACAGCAGTTCCTAAATCACTGCAGTAATTTTCCTGCTATAGGGACCACTCCAGGAGCTCTGCTGAAAAATTTTATGCAATACATTCTCCAGTTTTCGGCAAACTTGCAGAGAGGAATTCCATACCACAAAAGGGAACATGTTAGCTGTCACTATTGTGTTATCTTTATTCATAACTGTTGTTTGATATACATGTAATGAAATTAAAAAGACAGCACATGTGTTCACCACCTGAGCAGATGAAAATATTGTGAAAGGCTAAGATGTTAAAGTATGTTCCTCAACAGTTCCAAGGATGCAGTACTGCATCTGTTAAATATTTACTTTTATAAAACTAGGTTAAGAGACATGTGAGTTTCTGAAACCAGGAAAGGGTCTCTATGAGTGGAAGACTACAAAATCTGTTTTTAAAACTGATCTGGTTTTGTAAGCTTTTTTTGGAGGGATTGTTTTTGTTTTGTTTTGTTTTTTGACTGTTGTTAAAGTGCATAAGAGAAACTCAAAAACAAGCAAGAATTTAAACATATGAAATATTCAATGCTATATTATATAGGTATTTGATGTCTCTTTCTCCCCTTCCATTTTTGTGTGTCTTTCCATTTCCATACACAATTTTCTGGTATAAGATGAACCAAAGAGGAGAGGGCAACAAAACACAGAAAGAAAAGTACATGAACTTACTGAATTTCTTCTCGTGTGACCACAAAAGGGAATTTGCTTTCTCCTAGCTCTCCAGCATCATTGAGAGCAAAACAAAACTTGCATCTGGAAATGCTGGATGGCTCTGGGAAGGGAAACTGGAATAAAAGAATTGCTTGGGTTTGTTCCCAGGCTACACCAGTCAGGGACAATTGTCATTGCTGCTTTGATGCCAGTAGAGTTGTGGCAGTTCACACCAGCAGAGCATCTGGCCAAATACATTTAAGCCTGGTAACACAGCCAGTTTAATGCAATCTCACTAGCATGCGTGCAAACAGGTGATTAATACAAGTGGAATTTGCTTGCTTACATGGTAGAAATTTCATCTTCACACACACAAATAAGCACAAGTCAGGATGGTGGGTGGGCTAACACCAATACCTCTTTCAGGGAGATGAGCACCAACTCGGCTGCTCTTAGAGTTGTCCTGGGAGAGCCTCAGACCCACTGGCCAGGTGACACTCTGGAGCATCCTTTGGACCGAGGGGGGATCTCTGCCTATGGACATTTGTTATAGGATTGCAAGCAAAGGCATTTTGGAACTGTAGAAGATGTATTATAGGAGGTTAGGGGACAAAACAAAGGCAGGGGAAGAAGGCATAAAGGTAGTTTGGGGGATGATCAAACTTCAGAAAATAGAGGGATAAGTGTATTAAAATGCTGGTCATGTATTCCTGAGGAACTGCTCCTTCTGTATGCTTAATATATGGATATCTGAATGCAGGTCATCAAGAAGCCCCTTATATTTACCTATGTCCAGGAAAAGTAAACTGAGAAAATCTTGTATCAGAAAAATGACCCCAGACATAGTTAACATGTTCAAAGTGATTTAAGGTCTTCAGCTGATAGGAGATAAATAAATACTAAGTCCATCTGTTTTCAATGCATTGTGATTGCATGACAGGAAAGGGAAGCAGGGCTTTCCCTGTGAGATACAGACACTTGCAGAAGCAGGGATCAGTTTATGTCATGCATACTGGACAAAATACTATCTGGTGTGAAAATGTCAGCTATGTTCAGTAAGCATCTGTACAGGATTTCCAAGTGGGACCTAAACTTTCCAACTTCTAAATTAATTATGTGAGAGTTAAAATAAAAACATCTGAAGATGGAGTAATTTATTTTAGGAATACATTCTCTTCTTTAATGTTTATAACATGAACACTTACAGTCATTCCTCTCTTGCCCCAAAGTGATGTGCAAGTGTTAAGGTTTTTAGTTTTCCTTGCCTGAGTTAGCTTAATGTGTGACTGTAAAGAAGCCCTCTCAAAATATTTGTAGAAGGTGCCATTGTGGTCTTTCCAGTCTCCTCTCTGCCTCAGCATTTGCTGGAGAAAACAATACTGCAATGGCCTTGAGGTCCCAAATCCAGGTGTCTCTAAGTTACATCTGTGGCTCATTTCATGCACGCACTGCCATGATAAAAGAGCTATAAATTAATGCTCCCAGGACCTCTGATTGCAGCATTCTGTAGGTATCTTCTGTCATCTCTGTAGGCAATTTCTGGAGGAGCAGTGTAAGACTTTGTTGAAGAGGGCACAATATGAAGTCTGAAATTTGCTAGAGGCTGCACTTCATAAAATTATGCACCAGTAAGTGTTGCTTTCTTTTTGTGACCACAAGTCTTTGGAGGATGCAGAACACACAAATAGTATCTTTTAAACATGTATTCATGTTCTGTAATGTCTTAAGAAACAGACAGGCAGATACAGTGAACACGAAAGAGTCCAAGGACTAGAGTAGGAACTTCATACACATTTTGAAGATCAGCTGGCCTGGACTGTTTCCTACCAGAAGGAACACTTTCCCAAGTCAGTCCCTGAAATGTGAGATGCTGCTACCATTGGTCAGCTGTGTTAGAGCCATCTGTATCCTGTGCCTCTCTGCAGCCACTGAGAATGTCTCAGTGAAATGGCATCAGCCTTTCACACCCCTGTCTATCAAATTCTCTCTAGACTGGGGCAAATGAAAAATCTCACTTCTGAAGTGAGGGGTAGTGAGGTGAGCATCAGACTCTTTTCACACAGAAACCATTAGGCCTAGGGAATCAAATGGGACAAAGAAGCAGACACATAAAAAGTCACTTTCCCAAGATTTCATGAATCTCAAGAGAGACAAGACAACAATGTCACCTACAGGAAAGGAAGGCATTGGAATATATAATTTGCAAGCCCCACTAAGTCTTCTGCATTGACTCAGTATCATGCCCATCAGAAGAAACCAAAATCTGCAGGACTGTTCGCGAGTTTTTGGGAATATCTACATCAGGAACAGATATCTCCAGTGGTGGTGTTATGGATGTAGCACTCATTCCATCAATTTTGCTGAGTATATGAGCATAAAGAAGTATGCTCACTTCCCCAACTATTACCAATGATCATAGCATTTTGCTGAATGAATGTAAGAAAAGTTGGATTATCACTGATTTTTTATAAACAGGCTTTTTATAAACACATTCCAAATAACTCCACAAAAACATTTCTTTTTTAAAACTAGATTATTTATTATTATTTTTAAATTATTTTAACTTGTTGTGCCAAGTAACAGAAGACAAGCGCTTCATAGTCCTTGGGGTCTAGTCTAATTTACTATTTAAAACATAGTTTAAGTTTCTGTTTAAGAAAGTTGACAGCAGGCAAAGGTCACTTGGCTTATCCAGAACCATATTTAACACATTTTTTTTCCTTGAGAATAACCATACTTGTTGCTTCTTCAGTGACCCTTTTCCTGTCTTCCTTGTTTTCAGAAGATCTGTTAAGTAAATTATTTTCTGGGGAAAGTTATATTTTCAAAAGTACATGTATCCATGTTCTGTGCATGAACTTCCCCAGGCTTTGTTTATGATAGTGTGCTTGTATGAATGAGTAACTCTGATGAAAGCCAGTGAAACTTGATTAGGAGTTTAGGAACTTCACCTTAATACATTCACGTAAATCTTCCCCTCCCTGATCCATGCCTAGATTTGAGTCCACCTTTTTATGACTCTTTTTTGCTATTTTAGCCATGTTTTCTCCTGGCATTTCCTACTTATCAGGGATCTCAACTCTGACACATCATCCTAAATCCATGACCCAACAGCAGCAAGTTCCTCCAGCAGAGAACCCTGGGTCATCCCTTAGCCTCAGGCCAACTAAATTCTTCCTCAAATGCCATGGGGAGCAGCCAAAATGCACCTATCACTCTTCTAAATTATAAAATTATACTGGTCTGTGGGTAAAAGCTTTGCCTGTGGCTGTTTTGAGATCCCAGGAGCACCTGTAGGATGTACATACAGTGGGAAGATCAGCAGTAATTTCTCCAAGAGACAGCAAGAGAGGACATGTACATAGATCAATAGTTAACAAATCATTCATCAAAATGAGTTGGATGGCCCATCCGTATTTATGCACAGGTAAGAGCTACAGGTCATCATGATAGAAATTTTGCCTGGCATATTGGGAAATCAGAGCATCCCTCCAATAATGGGCCATCATTATCCAGCACAGATCTATCCAGCACAGATCCATCCAGCACAGATCCATCCAGCACATTGAGGGCTCTTCCCTATAAAAGCTTTATTCTTGTCAGGCTAACCTGGAATCATCAATAGAAGACGCTTAATCAGGTGAAGGACGATGTAATAAATTTCTTAAAAGTCTACTGAATCTCTGGGGAATTCAAGAAAGAAGAGTATGTAAAAGATGTCCTTAAACTGAGGCAAAGGCATCTCCTCACACAGCAAACCCACGTAAGACATAACTGTTGTACTTCATGAATCTGACACATTGTCATCCAAGCAGTAAGGGGAAAGAGACCTGCATCCCACTGTTCCTCACTCTATAAGCTGTAAGAGAAATCAGTCCTGTAGCATGTCCCCAACTTCCCTGATCCTTAGATTCCCTTTACTAAGGGAAGCCTTGTCTTTATTTACAGCAGAAGGTGCCTATATCCTACAGCCAGGTTCCTTCTGGCACATGCTCCTGAAAGTCAGATGTCACTGCCCTGTCCATAGACTCACACCCCAGTGAGATGAAGGCCGGAATTAAATCATTCATGTGATATTTCAGATGCACTTGCAGGAAGTCCAGCAACTTCCAAGGTATCCAGATCAGTCTGAAAGCACCAGAAAAATGAAAATTCACCATTCCCCTTAATAATGTGACCCCATTTTTAATGTTTTGTTTTCTGTTTTGTTTTGTTTTGTTTTTTTTTCTTTAAAATACTCTATGTCTCACTTCTAATTTAATTCAAATTGATCATACCACTTGGCCTTGTTACCATCTCTGCACTGCATGGGAGAGTCCTGGAATTCTGAATTTGCTCCCCATGAAAAAATTGCACCATTGGGTTGTCAGTGTTTAACCTGGGAAAGAACTGCTCCAGTGACACTGGGGTAAGCTGACAAGGTCAGTCCACCTGAATGGAGCTTACGTGAGGTTACTTGTACATCTGTCACCATCAAAATGTAAATCTTTAAACCGTATATTCTATATTTGTTTAAATTTTTGTTTTTTGTTTTTTCCTTAATCCCTGGCACTACCACTCATCTCTTCAGCTGGTCTGAAACATAGCAGGTCAGTGTATATGCATGATTTTATACCAGGTGTATAACTAACCCACTGATTGTTTCTCATGCTGAGTACTTGCATCCACAAGTTACTGAATGGATCTAAGAGGCCTTCAAGAATGACCTCGTATAACCATCTGATTAAATATAATGTTTTTTGTATAATTTAACCCTTAAGCATTACCTCAAACCTTCTTTAGAGGTATTCTAAACATCAGAAGTAATAACACAAAAAACATATATTTTTGCTCTCCTGACCCAAATGGAAGCTTATTTATGGCTAAGATGCATGGCCCAGGCACTTCAAAACTTCCCACTGGCTGCAGTGGACTAAAATCATGATCTGACTTGAGTTGCTCATACTCAGCTGGAGAGTTAGGCTGCAGAGCTCCTTTGGATCCTCACACTGGTTTCTCCCCAAACCATCTCGACTTTCATTTTAGGGCTGGTCTGTAGCTGCAAACAGAATGTGCATCTGCAGTGCTCTCTCTGAAAAAGTCATCTCTGTTGTGACTAAGATATTTAGATCTTTTTTCAATAGCACCCTTTTCAAATGACTGATGTGCCTGAAAGGTATTTCTGAATCTGGGTTATTTCTGATGTAAGATTCTAGATGCTGTGCAATTGCTAAGCCCACTCTTTTATTTGATAATACTTTTTAATCCAAAAAGGGGAGCAAACTACTTTGCTGTGTAAAGTCTCTATTTGTTTCAGAAATACTGATGGTCACAATGAGACTGAGGGCATCTTCCTCATATATTAAATTGCATTGCTTAGAAGCACAGAAAGTCAGCATCATGCCCTTCTGCACTGTCACTCAGAGATCTTGTTTAGGTCCCTTCTTAACTTCCTGTTAGAAAACCACAGAGCTGCTCAGTAACCCTTTCTGCTTCACGTTCACAAAAAGAAGATGGGATGATGAGCTTGCCTGTATTGTTTTACATTGACTTCTTGGTCAGATCTGCTAAAATTGGTCAAATGTTTTGCATTCTGATTAGAAACGTCTGACATACACGATTCTGGAGTGAAATATAAAATTAACTACAAAATCATGTAAAAAACATTGTGTATCAGTAAATGTCTGAAATTTCAACACTAATTTGTGGAATTTCCTGAGGAAAACTTGATAATTAAACATTAACAATGTGGGAAAATAATGAGAGTTCCTGAAACCAAGGACGACTGTGTGTGTCTCTGTATGTGTGCACCCATTCATGAAACTTCAAAATAGTTATAAAGCCTGTTTAAATGGGCCTGTTTTAACTGGAAAAGAAAAGCTGGAAGGATCAACCGAAAAGCTTCCTCTCAACCACATGAAGTGACTAATCAAAATAATACGCTGCATGAACCTGAAAGTTGGAAAAAAATTAAAATAAACCTTTGGGTTTATACACAACTCTCTTTGACATTCAAGACAAATCTCAGAGAATCTACCTTTCACTCAAACACAGGTGCTGTGTTAATAATTACTGTGCTTTCAAACAGATCATTTAGAATCAAGAGCGATTCAACTTTTAAGGAGCAATTTGTGTTCTACATATCCAAGCTTTATCGTAAATGGTGGTTTTATGTTCCACCGTTTCTATATTCTTGAAAGGATTAGAAAACATCCTTCTAAAGTAAAGGTAAATATTTTGTTTTGTGTACACTTGGTTTATGTTGGAGCCATTGCTATAGAAAGAGATGTTAAGATGTGGCAAATTTATAGTGCTTTGAAGAATGAGTATTCCTTCACATACATCCAGTGAGGAGTTTAAAGTTGATTATCTAAGTCTCTGAAGCAGCCACCTGCTCTAGGCACAAGCTGTGACCCTTCTTCACGCTCCCAGTGGCCTTTGTCACACCACATGCTGGTACCAAGACCCCAAAGCCAAGGGCAAAAACTGTGTCTGGAAGAGGTGTAATTCCTTAAGTGTTTTTAAGTAGAACCATCACCGTAAGTTTTTTTTTCACATTATTACCTTTCTTGATACTTTTCTGCAAGTCACTTTTGAGGGGTTAACTCTTGAAGATGTATTAAAGCTAGTTCTGAACTGCAGCAGTTCTGTCTTTTTTTCTTTTTTTCCTTTTAATTAATGACGAGGGATGAGCATTCTTTGTGTTGGATTTGCAGTAACACCCAGCTGTTCCCACAATGAACAGTGTCTTTGTGAGATTCACTGCTCAATTTAACCATAATCTCCTGCTCCAAACATCTTGCAGTGTAGCAAGATAAAAAAGCAGCAGAATATGGAAAACCATTAGCATAACAGTAGGCATGTAAACATTTCCTTTCCTTACTCTCAAAACAAGTCCCAGAGAAAACAGCACGAGAGAAAAAAAATTTGAACATGCAGAAATTTCATTTTGTATTGTAAACAAACAGAAGGCCCCAGGCAAAGTTAGAGGAGATCCTGTAATTTTGTTTAATTTTTGTCTGCTTCTCAAAACATCCAGCAACATCTCAAATGAGCTGTTATGATGACTTATTTCTTTTGGGCAAGGCAATGGGATCTGAAGCATGCAGTAAATTACTATACAAGGTTTCATTCATGAAGGAGCAACTCTCTAAGCCTAAGGTACTTCTGTTCAATTAAGGAAAGCTAAACTTCTTCATACTAACTACATCACAAGCTCACATACAGGGCATAATCAACACAACACACAGTAACTAGAACTTTGTCTAAATGATGACAAGAAGCTATAGGATCAATTTCAGTCTCCAGACCCATAGAGGAAATCATTATAAGATATTCTTTTACTCCTACTTTACCAAAGGCATTTTTTCCAGCAGTATCAGATGTTTACGTTACCTTTTTTTTTTTTTTTTTGTGGTCTTACTTCACCAATTTTCATACCGTTTAATGATCAAACAGAAAACTTGCTTTTATCAACTTATAAATTTAAACATATCCCAAATAAAATACAGACAAGTAACACCAGCATAGTAATTATCTAAAAAAAAAAAAAAAAAAAGCCCCCAACTTTTTAGCATTCCTTGCACCCTGCTAGGAACAAAAATAGCTTTCATTCAAATCTGCAAGTTAAGTAATAAAATCTGATGTGGTGGGGGTGGGAAGCTTGTTCTGCAGCAAGACAGACTACTGAATTGGAACATGGTGAAAAACATACTCATCAAGAGCAAAGGGGATTAGAAGCATCTTTCACATTGACCAAGCCTTCCTACATCCAGCTGTAATAAATGTTTCAGTAGCAGAGGCTGACCATAATAAGTATTTTTGCAGGCTTGATGCCAAACCTGAAACAGAGTTCTATAGGACTTTGTCCAATTTCTTAATTTAAAAATACAGTATTCATTTAAAAAATATTTTTAGCTGTGGCAGTACAGCTTTGTTGCACTGAATGGCTTTTTTTAACTTTCCTAAATGCTTGATAAACTTCCACATTTATTAAAACAATTTTATAGAAGTGTGAAGTGACTGTAAATCTCCCTCTAACTCCTTGCTAGAGATTTCTTTAGTGTAGGTCTTCTCCTTCATGTAGTTCTCATTCAAGAAGTTGTTTATTGGTTAAAAATATAAGGTCTGATCAAGAACCTTTCAGTGGAGCTCCCTCTCTTCCGCTTCAGGGCACAAGGTGGAGAGACCCTGACAAGACTATGGACCAACCATTGCCCTGCCTTCCAGCTCCCTCTTCTTCCTTACACTCAGAGCTTCTTGAGGAGAGGCAAAGAGAGATGAGCTTGTTTAGTCTGAAGCTGACATGGCTTCAGGGGACCTAACAGTGCTTACAAGGCATGAGAGTGAGGGATGCTTAACTGTGAATGAATAAATAAAAACAAAAAAGTTGAATTTATTAATTACAGGTGAATTTGCATGTGATACCCACCTGGAGAAACTGGCTCATTGCCACTTCTTCCCCAGCCTGTTCCTGGCTAGTGAAACACCAGGCACAGGTCCAAATCAGTTTTTCTT
Source organism: Heliangelus exortis (assembly GCF_036169615.1). Classification (NCBI taxonomy): domain Eukaryota; kingdom Metazoa; phylum Chordata; class Aves; order Apodiformes; family Trochilidae; genus Heliangelus; species Heliangelus exortis. Next base: position 18,470,070 of record NC_092422.1, on the reverse strand, counting down.
CAGCCGTGCTGTGACAAAAACCAAGGAGCAGACCCATGGTATCTAGAGTTCCCTGAAGTTCTCTGAATCTCCACTCTGCTGAATGGGTGGTATCTGACTTCTGTAAAAACAAGGGACAGTTTGTCACTATCTGCATTATATTCACCCTCTCTCTTGGTTATTTTCTTAGACTTTGCTTTACACCACAATACCTGAGCATCCTCACAAGGATATATTTCATGCGTAAATCCCAGCAGTGACTTTGAGAGATTTATGATATTTCCAAGTTCTGCTCAGAAATCTTTTGGGTTTTTGATTTTTGGGTTTTTTTTAATGTTTATAGTCTGTAGGCTTGTGACTAACCAAGACACTCTTTCCAGATAAGCATTAGATTTCCTGCAATGCTTAGTGAATAGGTTTTCTTAAAAGGTAAAAAGAGATGTTAATCAATAGAGGGGAAAAATTTATTTTACATTAGTTTTATCTTTAAAAGTAGTAATATTTTATTTTAAAGCCGAAATATGAATCCCTGAGAACTCTAAGGATAAATTTCATCTAGTAATAACTAATGGATATTATGGTGTCATTCTGTGGAAACATTTTCAGAAAATAGCAAAAAATCTCTGCAGAGAATGGCTCTGTGTGATTTACTTGTGGAGCTGTTGCTTGAGATAGCTGCCTGTGGCACCAAACACACTCCTTCGGCTATATGGAGAATTTAGACTTTTAGTTAGTGGTTAATCAGGGAGCTAAAATTGAAAGACTTGTTAATCTGCCTAACGTCCCCTCAACTCTACAGAGGTCACTGTGATATTATTATATATGTTGAAAAGTCTAGCTGCCTTGAATTACTCTGCTGATGATAAGGATGTTGTTGAGCTGCTTAAGCCAAATCTCTTCAGGAACAGCAACATTGAGAAGGACTGAACTGTCCCACACTGCCAGAGATGTGATCATATTAGAAGGAGCAGCCTCTGACATCTGGGGGCCACAGCAGCAGCAGCTAGGAGGAATTTAAGGTGCCATACAGCCACCACTTGGTACCATGGACCTCAGGCAATGCTGCCGGGACACACAGATGATCCTGGACCTGTTGCCAAAAGTAGGTAACAACTTCTCTGAGGCTGCATTTTCCAGGATCTTGATCTGTTTCTCTCCAGTAGAAGTAATTCATATCAAGGCTAATGGTTTGTTGGGGCAAGCCTTCTTTCTCTCGGGGACACGGCTCTTCTTCTGGAGCTCTCTTGTCATCCCTCTCCTCAGACATCTTCTTCTCTTCTGTTCTTCTCACTGACTCCTGGGAGCATGCCTTTTATCTTTGCCCTTCAGCCCCGCCCATTTCCGGCTGGGGCAGGCCCTAATTAGTGGGCACACCTGGGCTTAAGCTCCCAGTTCATTATCAGCGACACCTGAGGACCTGTGGTTCTCTCTACAATGGTTAATGCCTTAGGCATCAACTCTAAAGTTCATGTGAAAATTTGCTGAATCCATAACCCATACCATCTCTGGTTATGGAACTGTTCTGTCCAGAGAAGAGGCCACTGGTGACACCTATCAGCAAGTATACCCAGATCATTAACTTTTCTAAGACTCCCTGTTCTGGAGCTTTCTACATAGCTAAAATGAAATTATTCCAGTACCTCGAACCTTGCAAGTCCTTAAATTTATGAGGAGCTAAAGTATTATTTGAAGCTGGTGAAAAAGTATTTAAAAAGAACAAAACTCATGACAGCAAAACTGATCCGTTCACATTATTCAGCCTCATTGCTCTCGTGTGGCACCTTTACCTCTAAATAAAGGGCTCTCCTTTTGTAGTGTTCACTTGGGAAGGACCTGCTTTTGTCTGTAGTTTTCAGTGAACTGAAAAGTCTCAAATTATCGACCCTCAGCATTTCATCTGGTGTAACTCAAAGTATTTCAGAAACAATCATGAAGACACCTGATCAGCTTCAGTAGTCAACAGACATTAAGTACTGTATTAGAATGAACTCTGAAAAATAAAACACCCCTAATTCCTGAAGACTCCATTATAATTCATTTGCTTGAATCAAATCTCAGAGATGCTGTAATAGAAGTCTTTTGTAGTATTAGACTCTCCTTTGAGACCAACATAGTCATATGATGTCCTGGAGTTTTCGCGCTGTGGACTGTTGTGATCTCCACTGAGTTGGAGATCAGCACCAACCTGGACACTTAAATCACACTTGTGTTCTGGGCTCCCAGTCCTACCCATATAAAGAAAGACACAAGCCCTTGATAGCCTCCAGAGGAAAAAGCTATTTGCAGTATCAAGCTCTTCAAGACAGATTTATCAGGTAACTAAAACATGGACTCTAATGGAGCAAGGAAAGTAGTCTAAAACTCACTCTACATTTTCTACTCAGTAATCTGGAAGTGTATTTTGTTTTCACACCCTCAGATTCTATGCTTTCAGTCAGAAAAACCCAACAATCTGTATGAAGGGTGGTTTTTTCCACCTTCCTAAGTGAGTTTGTGGCCTCATTAACTTTGCCAAGTTCAGTAGGGTAAGTTTTCCAATGAAAATATTATTTCATGGCACTAGCAAATCAGAATTACAACAATATAACAAATAAAACTAACTGTATCTTGGGACAAGAGAAAAATTACCCTTTATCATATCTTCAAAATAACGTTTCAATAAATTGTTATCATCACACATATTTTTAAGGTCTTCAAGGGTTGAAATAGAACTTATATTAGTATGAAACTATATAAGCATGCTAATGCTTCACATAAATTTTTATTATCTTAAAAAAAGACTGAAAGATGCTTTGTGTGAAACCACTGAAATATTCAGAGCTCACTTCTTTGTCTGCAAAATGAATGTAAATAGATTTGCCCTTCTTGAAGGCCTAAGAGAAAAAGACACAGAATATGAGATGCTATTTGCTGATAGCAACGATCAGTTATTGTTTTTGCCATCATAATCAGGCTTTTCTCTGTGGTGAAGCAATGCTGAAATGCTGCTGACTGAAGACACAAACACAGCCCAAGTACCTAGTGCATTGGTGCTGCATCTTGGCTTTCTCTGGTGCAAATCCCATTCCATTTATAGGGCCAGTTGCACTGCAAGTGTGCAGATGTCCTTGCTTCCTTTAGTGACACTTGGTGTGCAGCTCCCCGGGGCTGTGGCTATTTGTAGCTCTCCATGCTGCAGAGTCCTGATGATGATGCATTGATTGCCATGAGGAAAGCTGACCTTTTAAAGAAAAACCACAGACAGACACAGATGCATATGCACACATGGGTGGCAGTGACATGGACAGAAACAGACTTCTCAGTTTTCAAAGCTGGTGACAGACTTCCAAGGCAAAGTCTCTCACTAATCATCAATATTACTGCACATACTGAAGCCTCTGTTTAACTGTTTTGGTGAAAGAATTAGCTCTTGCTTGATAACAATCTAAAATGCTAAACCTGTCTACGTAGTAATTTAGTATTACAAAAACATTTATGTGAATGTTTGCTTGTGTTTCTCTCCAAAACATCTCTTTGGCGGTCAGAGGTAGTCTACAAGTTACTAACTGTAGTTTTGAAAACATTGCTAGGCACAGACCTGAGCTGTTCCCACTAAGAGACTACTTCCCAAAGGTGAATTTGACAGGAATATTCCCAGGAATATGCTTTGGAAGCATATGTGTTTCTACAGCCTCCTGGGCTCCCCATCATCAGTCATCTCTGGTAGGAGAAGGCAGGGAGCAATGAGGTCCATTTCACACCATTTTCTATGACTTGGAGTGCCTCAGAAAGCAAGGACATGATCTGCAGCCTTGGAAATGTGTCACCCTGTGATTACAGAAAAATCTCTAGTTATGCAGGAAAAGTTCAGTAAAACTTTTTTGATGTGACTGACTCAAACGGGCATCTCCTTGTACCTGGAATAATTTCTACCCAGTGTCTAAATTCTTCAGAAATGGTGGTGTGGAAATGGAACTGGAACTGGAAATTAATAGGAAGGAAGGAAGGAAGGAAGGAAGGAAGGAAGGAAGGAAGGAAGGAAGGAAGGAAGGAAGGAAGGAAGGAAGGAAGGAAGGAAGGAAGGAAGGAAGGAAGGAAGGAAGGAAGGAAGGAAGGAAGGAAGGAAGGAAGGAAGGAAGGAAGGAAGGAAGGAAGGAAGGTTGTCTTGAGAACATGCAAGAAGTAAATTAATCTGAAGGAATAATGCTTAGAAAATTAGAAACAAATTATAACAAATAAATGTAGCAGATTTCCTTTCCTAACTTTGGCTATCCATAACCAAGTCCTAAAGTACTAGAATGTAGATAGACCTGGCTTAATAAGCAAAAATTTTGTGTGTTCAGACAAGCTGATTCAAGGACATTCTTCTTCTCATGGTTCCATGTATACACCCAATTTGTAATGGAGGACAGGATCACATATCATAGTTGTATCATGACTTCAGAAACTAAATGTGACAGCAGAATTTTGAAACAGGGTGACTTTTGCTATAAATACTTTTGAGTTTTCCTGAAGCAAATTTTCAGCTACAGATATTTAATGTGTTCCAAGTGCAAAATGTCTGCTACCTTTTCCTTTTGCTCAGAGCAACCAGTGCTGTTAACAGCTGAATTTAGAGTAGACAGTCCTGAGGAAATGAGATACATAATCTTGAGATGGAACAACTGAAAATGAATGATAGTATAATCAGGAATCTACATCCTACACCTCTAGATGTATCATATCTTCCTCTTCATTAATTAAGAGAAGTCAGAATTACAATGCATTCCTTTTTGCCAAGATTTTTACCTGCTCAATGGTTACCGTCTGAAAAAAAAGAGCCAAGAAAAAAACAAACAAAAAAACCAGCAACAACAACAAAAACCTATCCTGTGAGCATGCAAAATCTTGTTCAGGCAATTTCACATCATTCTTACATGTCTTTTCCTTAATGCTGCTGCAGAGGTTGGCTTCAGGAGAAGAGGATAGAACCATTTTTTTTTTCTGTGGTTTCCCCACTTCTTCCTTTGCCTTTTTTTATATTTCAGTGCAGAACAGTGATCCCCAAAGAGTCTTGAATTCCTTCCATTCTTACTTCTCACTGGCTGTTGTGGCTTAGTACTCCTTTTCACAGGCAGAAGTAGATGAAATTCAGTTTATGAACACCACATCTAACTTTCAATGTTTGGGGATTTTTATCCTTTTTTTTTTTTCCCCTTTACTTTTCTATTTTTGTCCATATGCCTGATCTTGCCCATCATACTAACTCTGATGATACCAATTATCTGTGCATTATCAAGGGGATTTCTGTTTTCCACCCTTACATGGCATGTTTATTACTTTTACTTCATTTAACAGAAAAAAATCTGTGATTTCCACTGAACATGGCTGTTCTACTGAGCCTTCTCTTTGTACTTTGCTTCTTGATGTCACCTTTGACTTGCTAGTTTTTTTCACAAATGCATATTACTATCTCCTGATTTTCTCAGGCTCTGCTACAATCATCTTCCATTACTACCCTCAAGCCTGTTTTCTGTGTCTTCCAGAAACACTCTGTATCCTCTGGATCACTGCCTTCCCTCCTGCTATTGCTGCTTGAGCTTCCTTCACTGGCTATCCTTTGAAACTGCCTTTTCTGCCTCAGCAATGCTGTATTTCAAGCTATCTCTCATTTTAATACATATTTATCCAGGATGGGCTCTCCCACCCCTAATAAATATAGGAAAATAAAGGAGTAGATGGTCATGTCTCTTTGGTCAAAGCAAAGCAGAAAGCATTTCCTCTTCTCTATGCAAAAGCAATCCAAGACTCTAACACAAGTTTGTAACATTATTTACTTCTCTAAAATGTTTTTGAGAACTTTTGCAGTCCCAAGCAGAAAATGTGCAAAGTATGGCTTATATATACACCTAAGTATACTTGCACAGGCCTCTGGAATAAGCTGTTCAAAACTAACTCAGACCACCTCCAAAGTCTTCTCCTAGAATTATAACACAACGAGCAGTTAAGGCTATGGAAGATTTTTATTAAGTACAATATCAAAGACTATAAACAAAAGATGGAAACTGGAGATAAAAAACTCAGCTTGGAGACTTTGTGCAATCAGCTTGGCAGAAAAAAAAAAAAATGGAGATATTATTCACTTCAGCGCACAAAGTATGAGGAAGAACAAGATAGGTATTTCCGCAAATTATCAGAAATGTTGAAAGACTTTTCATCAGCTAAGGATGAAGAAAAGTAGAGATTAGCACTTTGAGGGACCACACAGGCAGCTCTGCATAGTAACCTACCTTGTTGTCAGAAACAGCCAGCAATGACAACGGTGTGCAATGGTTGTATGCTGAAAATGTTGAATAAATATCCTGAAAATGCTGAATAAAACCTGTAACTCATTGAAAACAAATAAGATTTTTCTTTCCTGTGGAATTTCTGTAAATTGATAAAATTTGTGGTCACATACTGTGGAAGTTTTAACTTTTTCTGGCTATGAACTGTTGCAGTTCTCTTTTACAAGGCAGAATATGTTATGCTAATGAAGTGTGAGACAAGTTCATGTTTCATGCAGGGAAATGGAAGGAAGACTCGTTATATAGAGGAGGAACCCTTGAAGAACTTTTTAAAAAATTCCCTGGTACAGGTTAAGCTTTGTTTAATTTTCTGAATGAGTAAAAAATCAGACAGTAAGTAGTTGACTCTAGATGGCCTTTCTATTATTACACTACCTCTAAGACCAGTGTGAACCAGTGTAACAAACAATAATGCTCAGAGTTGCAAAGTCTCCATGTTTATTACCCTCTTCTCCATATTCTCTGCACCTCTGATACCAGCAGTGTGACCTCATTGTCTCACATCTGCCTGTGAGAAAAGTTCACAAGATCAGATATGTGAAATGGAGCTCATTCCAAAGCAGATTTAACACTTAGTGTATATAGGCCCTTGTGACTGTATTGATACCATATGGTTTATGTCCCAGTTACCTAACAGTGTATGTAACAGAGGGTTACAGTGTCATGTAGACATGAAGGGTGCCCACAGTTGCTGCATCTCGACTGGTATTGTATCAGATGAGGCTATGATCCACTTAAAGAGCCTTGATTTCAGGTGTTATTAAAAAATAGGTGATTAATTCTTCAATATCCATGCAACTTATGAATTCTGGTTGTCATTATCAAGACATTGTGTCTTTTAATAGCATTATGTGAGGTCCACTGCTATATAAGTTCACCAAGTCAAGACCAAATTACTACTTTGACAGCTTTGCTCTCAGTCAAATTGACAACATTGCTGAAGAAAAAAAATAATTAATTTAATAATTAAAAAATATGGAAAATAAGTCTCCCATTGTCACAAACAGTACTTTGGATAGAAGGCAAAGATATGTGAGTATTTCAGTTGTAAGATAATAATAATTCACATCACAATAATCTCGGAAGAGTTCATGGTTAAATTGCTCAGAGCAGAGGAGATAAAAGAAAAGGTCAAATATCATTTCTCCTTTTAACCATGGACAGCATATTTGTTTGTACCTATAGATGAGAAGTAGGAACAGATAGGGACGACAAGTAACAAGAGGTCAAGGGAGTAAATAACATAGCCATGCACTTAGCCAAAGATGTTAGAGACCACAGAAATCAGTGTATGGGGATCAACTGCCTCAGGTTGATGGGTTTTTAACAGGAAAGAACTCCACCAGACCCAATGACATAGCTTTATATTTCAGTCAACATAATTTAAGTGTGTGCTAAACTACTTTCCCAAACAGAGTTTAAAAAATTCTTTTTAAAATAAATGGGGAATTTACTAAATGTACCCACTCCTCTAAATAATACAGTGTACATTTCAATATTTTATCTTGACAAGAAAAGTATCAGCGGGGTTTAAAGGAAAGATTGGTCAACATCTGTATATGTTCACTTTGTGTATTATTAAGCATCAGTCAGATCAATGTTGCAATGCTGTGCTAATGTCTGGAATTCACATTAAAGTGGTGTCAGGAAGCCTGGAGTTGGAACAGTATTGATGGTAAATGGATATAGGTCATTTGGACCAGAAGACTCAGATTTGCCATGCTAGTAAAGCTAATGGAAATCAATAAGGGAGCAATTATAAAAAAAAAAAAAAATAAAAATACTAGAAAAAAGAAGAAAAACGGAGTATAAACTGACATATGGATACTAAAACATAAACTTCATTTTTCTTTCCACTGCTAATAATTAGGATTTTTTTCTCAGCTTCACAAAATGGAAAGTATTTACAACCATCTATTTGATATCAGTCTAACATTGACTACAGTGGATTTCAATCTTGTTTTAAAACAATTGGCATAATATTCCCTTTCCATTTTAGGACTCTTTCCTTTCTTTCTCCTGATCATTAAATTCCTTTAGAAATGCCTTCCAATCTGTACACCACTTTCTGGTAAAATCTGTTCATATAGGATGTAGTGGCACAGGAGGCCTGGTAGAGGAACACAGTGCCCAACCAGGTGATATGATAGCTCTGTCTTAATTTTGAAAAGAAGGTACTGGCAGGGGTCAGAAAAGAAACCATGAAATAAAATATATGTGTCAAAATGCAGGTGGGTGTGCTAAGTGAGATATACCCAGAGCCTGACTTAAACTGAGTCTTATTGTCCCACATTCTTAACATCACTTCACTCCTCTTCCAGATTCTACAGACTGCTTTCCCATACCAAGCACCCCTGTTTATCATTATTATTTAGCAAAGACCTTTTCATAGTTTTCAGTGTAGCACACTTTTTTCCTGTGAGAAAGTCTGACAAATACTTTACTAAAGCTATTATCAAACATAGCTTCATCACTTCATAATTTCCTTTTTCTTGGAAAATAAGTGCATTTGGATTGATTTATAGTACGGAATTTTTCTGAATCTGTTTTGCTCACCATATTTATTGTTGCTCCCCTCAAGAGAGTTTTCTGTTCTTCTTCAGTTGACTGGAAGCTTTGCTTCATTAGAGGCTACAGGTGGAGTCATCTAAACTACATTAGCCATCTGACAGCTAAGGCTCCTGCCTACGCCAGTTGTCTATACTCACCCAATAGCTAAAGGATGACTGATTCCATGTGCCTTAAATGCTGTCCTTTAGATGGATAACTTGAAACCAGCATCCCAAGACATCCCTCAAGTCTCTACAGAGCACTCAGAGCAGCTTAGACTAGAGATGGAATTTTTACATAGCTACACTTCAGTTAAATGTATCTCAGTGTGAGAAGCCCAAGCTAATATAGTATCTCATTATTTAATTTAAAATATGATGTAGTGGATCTATTACAATATAAGTACATTGGGTGGACATAGTCCTGTAGAATTGTAGCATAGTTGTAAGACTGAAATGAACAGAGTATGGATTTTATTTATTTAGATCAAGGCAAAATCTGCTACTGCAGCAGCCCATAAAAAGCCCTGGCACTATCAACAGCAAAATGGAATCCCAGTAACACAGAAATAGTGACTGAAGTGACTCATTTGAAGACCTGTGGTAGCCTGAGTGCAGTGATGCAGTCCCAGCTGCACTGGGCCACAGCCACCCTCTGCCAGGCTCCCATGTGGACCTGTCACAGCACACTGGCTGCACAGTCACCCTCCTCACTGTCAAAAGCACAGGAGGACATTTAACAGGTATCTGTGGTAGCAAGTCATGAGGACTTTGCTCTGCAGAGCAAAATATTTATTAAGGACAAAACATCATAGTGCCTTTACTTCAGATTACTTCTGGACTGGTCGATGAGGCAGGTACCTATACACAGCTGCAGAACATTTGGAGCACAGGTTCTGGTTTAGTTTCACTCAGAAAAAGTCAGGACTGCTCAGCAATGTGAAGCAAAACATTGTTAAAGGGAACTACAACAGCAATAAACAGGGACAGTCAGAAGTGTGAATTCAACAGCTCATTTCTAATATGAATTGAATTGATAATGTTGTGCACAGTAAAACACTAATATGAAGCAATTAGTGCAATGGGAGAGTTTTTTATTTCCATGGCAGCTCTTCCTGCAGCTCCAAGACATGGGGCTGTGGGTGAGTGAAAGAGCCAGGAGCTGCCCAAACAAAGCAGCCAAGAGAGGTGAAGTTGTACCCATGGATAATGCCAAATCCATTATGTTCATATATGTCTTCCTCTGACTTTAGTTCTCTGGATTTATTTTGTGATTCACATTAACTTACGGTAGTTGATGAATTGTAGTGGTACAACCAAAAAGATTTTACTCAGAACAAAGATTTCTATGCACTGTCTCTATATTTCTAATAGGGTTGTCCTGGTTTCGCATAAGAATAAAAGCACTATCTGGTTTCCCTGTATCACAGAAAGAGACAGGTATCTGGAAGTTAGTAAATAATACCAATTTAACTATGTGAAGGGGGCCTTTTTTCTACCAACTCATTCTTAAAGACTTTAAAGCAGGGATGAGAGATAGATGTGATATAATAGAAAGACCTTATATCAAGTAAGCAATGCTGCTAACATAAACACAAGCTCTGTTCTGGAATACAAAGATCTACTATAACTGTCAAAGTTACTTGAGAAACTGCATATGCTCCAATGCACAACAAAGGGCTTAGATGATTCATGGAAGGGCCAAAATAGCTCGAGAATGTCATAGTTTACACCTATTTCTTTTCCACCCAGCACCAGGCATATCTGGGTAACCTTTTGAGGCTATTTTAATAAAAGATGCTTTATGACAGAGCACATGCAAGAAGCAGAGTTTGTCCAGTCTTCTGCACATACCAGCTGATGCAAAGACAAGTGTACCAAGACTTTGCTAAGTAAGAGACAAGACATCACTAGTATTACTTAAGAAAGTATCTACTAAACATTAACCTGAACTCTCAGAAAGAAGGTAGGTTTAACATCTCACAACCTGATATTGATCATATAGCAGCCAATAAACCATCAGAGATTCCCAAACAAATCAATGTACAATTTACATGCAAAAGATTTTCATCTGGTTTTAGTATCACTAACAAGGGAGCCAACGTTTCAAGAGTGGAGAAAGACGCCTGATGCCATGTTCTGCAGACTGCCAGCCTGCCACTGCACACATTTCCTTGAGAGAGATGCTATTGTTCTTATTAGTACTAATATTATTAAATGTCTTGACAGAGGCTTACACAATCTGCTCTTATTTCAGTCCCTCAACATAGACTTGTAAGTCTTGTAACATAGACAGATTAAAACTGGAAGTGCCAACTTAATGTAATTTGCTGTTTTCCAGGCAGAAGAATCTGGCAGAGCAGTAGAGAGCCCCCAAGTGAACACAGCAAAGTAAAAAGCACAATCAAAATTCAGGAACATGTACCCCAGCCTTTGTGGAGACCACACACACTATCACTGACAAATTTTGCTGACAGGTATTAAGAAAAAGGGCATTGCTAGTAGCAAGGTGTGCCTCCTTCTAGGCTGGTTCATCTCTCCCATAGGGAGTAGAAAAGGTTGCTGGTTATTTCCCAGAGAACACTGAGTCATAGTAAGGGAGAGATTCAGGTGAGCAAAGGCAGATACAAGCCAGCATTTCTCTGCCAGAGAATCCATGATATCCATGCCTAGTTGCTGACCTACCGCAGCCTTCTGGGGGACTATAGAGAAATCACTTAGTATGGTATTCATCTGATCCAAATTTAGACTCCTGCAGTATAAACATCTAAATGGAGCAAGTCACCCTGTGCTCTCTTTGTAGTCAACAGAAAGAAATAGATACTTCTAGGGTGCAATTAATCTCATCCTAAAGAAGACATCTTCCAGATGATTCATGCCTTGAAAGTACCTGTTTTTCTCTGACTATAAAGGGAGTCTGAGGTGATTTTTGCCATATGGACACCTCAGACATAGACAAATAATATATCTAGTGGAGCTATAAAGCCATTGATATTCCACACAGCCTGCAGTTAGTATAAATGTTTGGTCAATAATAACTCCAGCTGAACTCAGACAGTTGACCTAGAGGTGAATGGCTCTGTATTCCATTACTAAGCCTCTGAATCATTCAGTGTCTCTTTTTAAGTAAAATCTCTCCCTGGGTTTTAGATGTCACTTAATGGAATGTGGATTTTAATGTATGTAAATCCATAGCATTTTTGGATAGAGTTGCACTCCACTATATCCCATTATAAACACTATCCCATCCTCCTCTTTGAAGCTGTCAATCTGTAAGGCAGTGGAGCCAGGGGACTACCAAGGCAAATCTTCCAAGGGGACAACTGTTGCCAGCAAGAAAGTTCCCAGTGAAAATAGTTCTTGTGTGAAGACTATCAGAGAGACCCTCTTAAGCCATGTTTTTTATATCCTGGGATGATAGGAATTCCTTTACCAAAAGTAGTGCATCTTTTTTCCCAGGATGTTTATTTCCATTTTATTCCTATTAGTGCCCTCAGACCTCTCATTCTGTTTAATGGAAATGTCTTCTACCATCTTCACTTTTGCTTCCTGCTATTTTTCTGCACATTTTTATACAGTTTTTATTGGAAATTCCACTCCTTTTATAAAATGAAATTATTAATTTGTTAGCAGAACAATTTTTTTTGCACTTTTGCCTTCAACCTAGCATTAAACTGTCAGGACAGAGTATCATTATTAATTTCTTTTTAAATAGATACATGCAGCTGAATGTTCAGTTAAACTCCAAAAGGCAGGCACTGTGTTGCTTCACAGATGTCACTTATTAGATGTGGATAATAAACTCTTGTAAATCCACAGCACCTGGAGGGTGATCTGCTTTGCACTTTAAACATCATCCAATATCATGCACAAGCCTTGTTCATATGACATGAGCTAGATAACCATCTCAACTAGTATCTGGCCAACAGATCCAGAACACTGTCTTGTGAGATGACTGATTCAGTGGTCCACTTCAGATGAAACAGTTTGCCACATTCAAGACACTTCTCAGGCACAATTTATTTTAAAGGAAGTCCATCATACCCTGCCCTTTCTCAGGCCATCTCTGCACTTTTAGAGAGAAGGTTGTGTAGCTTAGACTCTGCCTGCAACATGATGTCCTTCTTCTGATGACCAGGTGTTATCTGAGAGTACCCAAATAAGTACACATATACTGTAAATTCTTGTATAAATCTTTGGGAGATTAAGTGTGGTCAGTGACATCCACTCTTCATATGCACTTAAACCCCATCTTCAAGATTTTTAGCAATAGCAACAATTATACCTCATGAGAGTGCAGAGTTTGCCTAGACAGCTACTTCAAATTAGACAATTATCACCTACATACCTGAAGTTATGTGAGAAGAACTGTCACTTCATGGATAAAAAGAACCTTTAGAACTAATCTTAACACATACATATTAGTTCTTGGTTTCTACTGACTGGCTTCCATATAGATGTAGACACATTCAGGACTAGACCAAATTTGAAATTCCTTCTCCACCTTTCCAATGCAGTACTGATATTTATGTACTGCAAAGTCTGGAGACTGGAACAAGGGATTTTTTCCTTTGCATTTGCTTTTTAAGCAAATCACCATTACTCAGTGGATCAACTATATATTACAGTTCGGTGAAGTTTAAGATCTTAGTTTTAATCAGAAGCCTCCAAATGTAAGCTCCATCTCACAAACTTGTTTTTCTAGCCTTCTGACATAAATTCATAAAGCAATTTTACACATGGAAAACTCAGCCAACTTTGAAAGATAATTCATAACTATTAAATCCTTACACACTCTACACACGTTGTAGAATGTTGTAGAATGCTCCCGAAAGCTCCCGAAAAGGTAGGGGTGTGACCCCTTTGCCGTGCCCAACCCCATATTTGAGGAGCCAATTAGATCAGCCCGTGCTACAGGTAAACACACCATGTGGCCAATAATATGTTACGTTGGTGTGTAGTGGTCACAGAAACACTATATAAGTAAAAGTTACTGCGCAATAAAGTTGAAGCTTGTTTATCAACCATATTGGTTGTATTAGTTTTCCCTCTCAGTCTCCGACACACACACATTCAGGTTTGAGGTAGAGGAGAGAGACCTTCTTAGTACCTTTGCAGGGGAAAATCCAGTAGTAAAACCATAAAACTTTTCTTTAGACAAGTAACTACACGTACACCCAGATTCTCTTTCTAGACCACAGAGCTGAAAGCTGGGGTCCTTTTGTTATCCATACAGTTCTGGGATTTACTGGAGTGAACTCCTCACCCAGTCCTCACAATCCAGCTCCCTTTCTGGGGAAACCTGTGGAGATGCATGTCTCCATGATGGGAGAGTCTGAGTGTCACCATGCTGTGCAGCTCAGCCCAGATACACAGCTGTTTGCCCTTCCAGTAGTCTGGCTGCTGTCTCTCTTAGAGAAAACATAGGATCAGATTGTCTTTTTTTCTACTTACAGAACTATTTGTTTTCTTCATATTATAGGTATATACAGTTTCTGCAGTTAAATCCAAATGCAAAAAAACCCCAAAAGTTATTGTATTTATCATACTAGCCAGCACCCCTACTTAACAAATAAAATACATATCTACATCTTTATGAGACAAAAATGACATTTTTGAGAATGGGTAATTGTTTGACATTGATCTCAGATAGAAATGAAAGAATGAACCAACTACTTCTTTTCTGTCACATATACCCAATGCATGACACACCTGTGTATGTACTATAATAGATCATTAGTTTTATGGAGATGTACTAGAAATCATAAAGAGTAACAGCAGATCTGGGCCAGTTCCTCAACAACTTTAGCTGAGCTACATGAGTTTATCTCAGTGCAGGAGGTTAGAAAATATTTTGCTTCCATTAGACTCACATGCCAATATTTCCTTCTGGAAATATTGCCTTCCTCGTACACTTGTCTTTGATCTGGGTGTAACCCATTTCCTATTTGCCTCTGAGCATTTCTGAAATGTGATGACAGAACATGTCAGTTGGCTCTATTATCACCTTTTATTTTTTGTTTGCTTGCTGATGCTCAAAAGAGGAACCAGAAACTTTAGAGTGGAAGTTTTCAATGCTGCTTGCAATGAAACAGCTTGAACTTTTCTATTTTCCTTTCTTCCCCTCCATTCCTCCATCCAGCTCTCTTACACACCTTTCTTCCTTCCAGGTACCCATCCAACAAGAGATATCATCTTTCATGCGTGAATGAAAGGCAATGAGTTTTCAGAAGGAGTCTGGGACTAGGGTGGGTTTTTTTAGCTGAAAATCATGAGGGAAGAAAATATACATGGAACATACATAACTGAAACAGGAACTGATAGAAATGACTGTACAACAAAACTAAGTGCAAGGAAATGATGCTCTGGAAAAATGTGAAAAGAAAACTAAAGAAAAACTACATGTATCTATGCTTTTCAATGGCTTATGTATATACATCTTGCTTAGTTGGTTTCTAAGACGTGAACAGAGTCAAGATTCTAGTTTTAGATCTGTCACTGCATCTTTATGCATACCTTGTAGAGTATCCCCTTCCTTGCGGGTATGCAAGAACCATCTCATCATAGTCCTGGCAAGTGGCTCTAGGTGGCCACACCAGAGCCAAGAAGTTGGACTAGGTGACCTTCACAAGTGCCCAAACCATTCTGTTATACACATTTGGGAGCAATTTGTTTCTAAGCACTCAACATAAATAACAGAAAACAATTCAGAGACAAACATTAGGATAAATGCTGGTTTCAACATTGGTGACTATTACTGCGTATAAAAATTAAACCAGACTTTTATATAAATATAGATACAAATACATACACACAGAGGAGCACATAAGTAATATGCATATAAATTCAACTGTTCATGTCTAGGAGTCACCAAGGAAATTCTTGCATTTGGCTTTTACAGGCAGGTAAAGTTAATTTTGTGTTCATGATGGTCTGATTTTTCTCAGTTCCCACTTCCCAGTCAAAAGCACTTGTGTGCTTATACTTATATAAATCGATGTTTTTCAACATATATGTCAGCTACTACTAGAGAATGTTTTCAAGAACAAAAGACAAGTCTTTAGTACACCAAAATCTCCCACATTTATTCTTGCAAAATCTAGTGTCTAGTTTTCATTACATTAAAAATAATGAAAAAAAAAAAAACAGAGAAAAATATGAAGTGGCCTTTGAACATTTTGCTTTTTTACAGAAGAGCTCTGCAGACTTAATATCTTATTCTCATAGCAGATCGTGAACTGACCTTGAATTGCTGTACCATGGGGCAGACACATCTCCCACTCCTGAACACAGCTTTTTCTTCTCGGACATGTCCAGAAAGGGATCATGGTCTGGGAAAAATGTACAATTAATTCACTCTGTAGGAAACACTTCTCTGCAGATTTTCAGTTTTGCTTTTCTTTCTCAGAGCAGTTTGCAACAGGTGAAATATTTTTATTTCCACTCAGAAGAACTTATGTCTAACTTCATGCTGACAATGGAGAATGATGATTGAAAGGTTTTACAAGCTGTGCTTCCTACTCCTAGAAGTAATTTCTCTATAGCTCTAATTTCCGTTTATTTTTTTTAGATCCAGAAGAACGCATGAGAAATCAAAATATGTTATCCAACTAAGAAATCTACAGCAGTCTCTTACCATGGGCAAGAGAATTCACACTATTATAAGTGTCCAGTGATGGGTTTATTGGACATTTGAATTTCTAGAAGACAGTTTCTGAGCTGCACTGTATATTAGATACAGGATTGTGTTTTTTTGAAACGTTCTGCAAAAGTATTATTTTTTTTTCAACCATGGAGTTTCTGTATGTGTGCACTTGCAGAAAGATACTTTAGTAAATCAATTCAAAATATGGTACAGCTTCCAGTAAAGATCAGAGACCAAATTAGGTGCTTTTGAAATTTAGCAGTTCTCATTACAAATCACTTGAGGGGGGAAAAACAAAACATGCAAATTTTATTGGTTTAGAACATTTGAAATTAACCTAGACACCATTAGTGTCTCTGAGATTTTGTTTAGAAACTTCAAATCATTAATGTTTCACGTTTCTTTGTGATTAAATTATAGACACTATGTCATAGTTTCATCCTGTTTTACTAAACACTAATTGACCTCACTGCCAGACAGCCAGGAGGAAGGCAATGAATTTGTGGCTGGAAATAATGAAATGTGGAGAAAGGTCTACTTTTGCTCAGCTGTTTGGCCATGACTCCTTCCTTGATGGATGCTCAGACAAAGTTAAAAAACCCACAACCGTACAATGTGACCAATGAATTCTGATTGTTCCTAATCCTGTTTACTAATTTCATATTTCCCCCCTCACAGGCAGTGAAATTTGGTGTCTGGAAAAGGGAAATCTGAATATACACAATTTTAAACCAAGCAGAGCAAAACCAGTTCGGTTCAAAATTAATGAAGTTAAGGACTGAAATACCAGTTTTCACTGTAAGCACTGATACAACATCTGAGAGTTTTCTATGGAATAAAGACACATGGAAGGGACTGTCTGTGATTATGTATTATCCCCTCTATCTTCCATTTTCCTCTTCTTCCATAAAGTTTCAGTATGCTATAGATTACACTGAGTAGATATAACCATGTGATGGGCAAAGCAGATGAAACAGCACTATCTTTGTCTCAAATGTTGGAAAAGAGTCTCTTGCTGGGCTTTTTGTTACCAAACCACCTCCTTTTTTTCTCTTCAGGGGAAGAGGATTTCACTGGATGCTGCATGCTCAAATTAAAGTACACTTGGAAGGGACATCAGAGAACTGCATAACCCAAAGTCCTTTATCCAACATATGTAAGCTACCCTTGACGGGATTTTCTTTGACTTGTTTTGAAAATATTGCATTAAAAGATGACACAGTTTTTTCCAGGATAGCTTTTGCCAATACTTCAGTAGAATAACACTTAAAAATAAACAAACAAAACAACAACAAAAAAGTCCTGATCACCAAACATTCATAAAGAATATATAGCAATATTAGAAGACTGATGGCAAATGCTCCTTAGCCTTACAAGTCATACCTTCTTGTCATTCTTGCTGATCTCTTCCAGAGCCTCTTCAGTGTGTCTAAGTCATTCCCAAAATGTAATTGGTCCAATGTACTGTGCCTTGGGTACTGGGACAGATCCCAAGTATTTTGAAATCTGCCTTGCTCAACAGAGTAGTTGCTTCTTGCACCTCCCTCACAGCAGCCTGATAGTGCTTCCCAGAATAAAATCTGCTGTTTCTGCATCACCTTCAAGTTGCTGACTCACTTCACATGACATCCATTCTCCTTTACTGCTGTCCCACAGCTTTTATATATTTCCCCTTTTGAGCAATAAATGTAAAAGGTCCTAACTGTATTGATCACCTCACTGATTTGGATCATCTGCCTAGTTCATTAAGGTCACTTGAAATTCTGATCATGTCCTTCAAACTGTTCCTTCTTTATACTGAATGCCAAGATGTGAGCCAGAAATGTTTTCCACATTCCCATGTAAGACTACACTTGCAACCTCACCTAACCAACAAACCTCTGATGCCTTTCAAAGCCTCTGAAGTTTCTAAAAGCATCATTTCAAACAGATGCTCAATCAGTTTAGGCTGACAAATTTAGGTTTATTTCCTCAGCCTTGCAGGGAACCTGTGTGGGAGAAATCTGTCTAGAGTAGAGAGGCATCCCATATACTGCTTTCTTATTCTCTAAATCAAATGCTCCCACAGAAACAACCGAGGTAGGTTTGACACAGCATATTCTTGGCATGCTTATGTTGACTATTTTAACTCTTTGGGAACCTCCTGCAACTTATTTGTTGTTTATCTAATAAATAAATCTAGAATCTTTCCAGGAGCAGCTATAAGGGCACGGTCTCAAGCTGTGCCAGGGGAGGTTTAGGTTGGACATTAGAAAGAATTTCTTTACTGAGAGGGTGATCAAGCATTGGAATGGGCTGCCCAGGGAAGTGGTGGATTCTCCATCCCTGGAGATATTTAAAAAGAGACTGGATGTGGCACTCAGTGCCATGGTCTGGTAACTGCAGCGGTAGTGGATCAAGGGTTGGACTTGATGATCTCTGAGGTCCCTTCCAACCCAGCCAATTCTATGATACTATGATTAAAACGTCCTGATTTTTTCAGAACCATGTTTGCACCCTTTGATGGTATTACAGAGATTTATCAATGTTTCAGACATCATATGGGGGTCTTTATCAGACCCTGACAGTTTGTATACATCTATTTTCTCCTTAACACATTCCCTTACTATACTTTTCCTAACCTCCCATGTTCTCAATAAAGCAGAATACAACTTCAAATATTTTAGACTTCTTTACACAGTGTCAGTCTTGTTCTCCTTTCCTGTTACATAGGAT
The DNA here is from genome assembly GCF_036169615.1 of Heliangelus exortis. Taxonomy (NCBI): domain Eukaryota; kingdom Metazoa; phylum Chordata; class Aves; order Apodiformes; family Trochilidae; genus Heliangelus; species Heliangelus exortis. The sequence goes on along the minus strand of NC_092422.1, from coordinate 18,450,877 downwards.
CTGCACAGGTTTTTTGTCCTCTAGACTCCTTTTAGAAACCTTTACTGCTGCGTTTCCCCCCCATGTACTAGCTGAAACTCATTTTTGTGTATTAGAATTTCTACTTTTAGATCCACATACCTGTGCTTTTCTTTATGCTTATTATAGATCACACGCTTCCTTTTTCATTCACAGAAGTGAGTGAAATAGGCATGGAAAGTTTACATTTCTTCTGACATGGAGTCAGTAATAATAAACATTACTGATTGGGTAACTGATGTTATCGATTGTGATTCGCTCCCAATATCCTTCCAGCAATTGTTTCTGGACTTCCCAAGTGTGTCATTTTGTGTCATAAGCACTTCTGTTCTATTTAATTATTGCTACTCACCTGGTGAGCATACAGTGACACTTAACAGCATGATGCATAGCAACACTCCATGTCCAAGGTACTGTGTATAAGCAGAGTGCCCCAAGAGCAGGATCTGGTCACATCTGGAGTTTCTTGACTGGTGATGGGGAGCTCTGTTCCTAAGTACAACTTGCTCAAAGGCTGCATTCGTGGTCCTGCTTCCTGGAGCTCCTGAGACCCTGTTCTGCTATTCGAGATAGCACTTTGCAAACTTCCAATCAAAGGAACAGCAATTTTTAAATTTAAATACATCTCAGGAATTTGTTTATTATTTTTCTTTATTAAATGTAAAAGAAAAAACTGCAGAATTTAGTGCCACTCCTTGTTTTCTTTTATAAGCGCTACCAAAATGAGCCCATTCCCAGCTGCCCTGCCCTTTCTTACAATTGGCATAAACTGTCACCCTGGCTAAGAAACTCTCCTTTTCTGACCATAAGAGGGAAGAACAATTTAGTCCAGTCATGAAAAAGAGATGGCAGTGCAAAAAGGACATAATATAAAAGTTTCTTATGTTCAAATTTTTCACGGTCCTTTAGCATTCATTGTTTGAACTAAAACAGACCACACAGAAAACATTGCTCCAAACAAGAGACTAAGAAGATTTACTAGTGGCAATGAAAGGTTTTCTCATCTGATTATCCTGTAAATACTCAAAATAAATCTTCAGCAAGCAGCTTCAAAAGTGGTGTGGCTGGCACCAGCAATGCTGTGAAGTGGCAGAACGTGGCCTTCAGCTGAGGCAGTGTAAGATTTGTGAGGTCTTTTTGAACTGAGACCTTTCTGAACCTGCCAGCAAAATGAGTGATTCGCTACAAGATCAAGGAAGAGCAGCTCAGCATTTGACAGCACTCATTAGTTGGTGCTTCTGAATAATTTCTCCAAGGATGGCAGAGTTTTGAAGAACACAGAAAAGGGATTTTTCATTTTAGCCCCTATCATTTACTGCACAAGATAAAAGTAGACACAGATGAGCCGAGAAGGACCGCTGCTATACATGTACTCTGTTCCAGAGGCCTGCATCCAAACATCAGCTGTTTGACAGGGATTTTTAAACACTCTCGATTAATAGGAATTTTTACCTCTTATAATTCATTTTTTTTAAGATCCATTCATCTCATTTTTGTTTCCTCTCATACTTCACAGTCGTAATCAAATTATACAAGGAAAGGGAGGTGCCTCAGTCCCTCTACATAAGTAATGAGCCTGTAACCATTTCTCTGAAGGAGCTTGCAGGTCCCTTACACAGAGCTGCTCCCCATGGCCAGGTACATCGTGCCCTTCCCTCAGCAGTGCTGTGGAACCACATGTACACACCAGTGCATAAACAGGGTTTACTCTGCTTGCCACCTCCACATCTGTCCCAGACCCTCCCTTGTTCCAGCTGGCAAAAGCACTGCCTGGAAAAGGGGACCTTATCCCCCCCAGCACGGCCCAGGCACGGTGCTTGGGGCTGGCACATGGCATCCCCAGGGGACCCAGCCCTGCCAGTGAGCAGCTGTGGTGGGGCCCATCGCCAGCTGCGGGAAGGGGCGTCACTTTTTTTTCAGAGGAGAAATAAAGTGCTTCTGGCAGCAAGTCCCCCTGTGGTGACCAGCCCTGTCTCCCTCCCATGTGGTGGGCAGATGGTGGCCGTGTAGGCTCCTGGCCAGCACCGCTCAGCCCCCACAGCCACAGTCCCATATGCCCCACTCAGCTGTTGGCAGCACTTGTCAGCCTAGGAATCATTTCTCGAGTACCATGAACATGGCTGAAGAAAAGGCATCAAAGGGTAAACTGTTTTTTGCAGCATTAGTGGCTACCAGACCCAGAAGCTCCTGAAGTGCAGGAGGTAGATGAGTTTTACGTGCTGACTGGTGGCACAAATAACCAGCAATGTTGTCTGTGGTACAGATTTCTTCACAGCTGAAATGGTCTAACAGAGCTGTGCTGGGAGAAAGGGGAAAAGGATTTGGGGTTTTCTTTAAGAGCAGGTCACCTTAGTGACCAATTTTGCTCTAAACCTGCAAAATTGAAATACACTAAACCGAAACCTTATGCTAAAATGTGAGAAGAAGCTTCTCGGGTTGTTCGTAATGCAGCTTGGTACCTGCAGCCTTAGCGCTGCTAAAGCCTGGAGTTACACAGTGATGAGGTCTGGCATGGGAAAAGGACACTTTGACAGTGTGGTGGTGATTTATGCTTGAGAAAGTATTCAGAAGAGGGCAAAGCAGGCAAGTAAGTCTCTACCTGCTGCGCTTACTATCTAAAGCCAAAATAAAGACAGTAAGGCAAAGACCACCTCGAGGGCTATTACATCCCCACAGCAGTGCCAGTAATGCTGAAACCCTGAGGGAAAAGGTTGGCAGTCCCAGCAAACAGATTGCTCTTTTCTCCCTCATGTTTGCAAGAGAACAGGCACCACACTATGGCCCCATCTGGGGGAACTGACCACAGGCAACCTCAGGGGCACTCAGAGGAGCTGCAAGGGAAGCATCTTCAGCTTGCACGTGGCACACCTGCTAAGGCTGAACAAAGCCATTGGCACTGCCTGGACATCTGGGAACAGAGCTCATGATTTCAAGATATGAATGTGAGCTGGAGCAAGTCAGAGGTGAGGGGAGAGCATGCCAGGGTGAGACTGGTGAATTTGTATCACCTAGGATACGGGATGCAAGCACATGTGCAGAGGTTGGACTTAGAAGAAAAATATTGTGCTAGATTTGTTTAGAAAAGGCCTATTTGGGAACTGCTTGAAATTAAGGAAAAAGTGCAGAGAGCATTTATCCCATTTTAAATGCCAGTAGTAAATGTCATTCAGCTTGGAGAAAACTGTTCTGGAAAGTAAAGAGGTGATCAGAATTTACAGGAACCACCTTGCCAGTTTTGCCAGCCTGACCTACAGCAAGGTAGGCAGAGTGAGGAGGAGAGATGCTTTCCTGGGACACTTTTGTTGACTCAGATGTATTTTCCCTATGTTTTGATCACAGACTGCTGTAACACTATTCAGGGATAACCTTCCCTCTTACCTGGAAGGTTCTTTGCCAAAATGAGACCATATCAGCCCTCAGCATTTAGGAGTGCTTAAGACAATGCCAGAGAAGAAAGTCATGCATTTTTGTATACGTTTATTTCACCATTTTTAGGGTACAAAATTTTAAAATATATCTACAAAAATCATCATTTCTTGTTTATTCAGTTACCCATCTCTTGTGTCCTAGAGATTCCTAGAACTTGTCCACAAGGGCTTTATTTTCACCTGAATTTTTCCTAGCTATGTTTATTCCAATTCTATTACAGTTAGGCTAATAGAGTTTTGGTAATGTAGCACCTCTTGAAAAAGGGCTCATTTTAAAGTTCCAGGAAAATATCAACATGCTAATTTAAAAGCATATCAAAATGCACTGTGAATTTCTCTCACACGTTTTCTTTCAAGTCTGTAATATAAAGCAACGTACAATTTGTTATGTGTAATATTAGGTTTAGAAGGAACTCCTCAGGACTTCAAGAGACATGTGAATCAATGAGGTTTTTATTTCCAAGTGTGAAATATAGTTTTTACAAATCCTTTGCTTTGCAGTGAAGATTTAAGCTGCAAGGCAGATGGACAGGACACCTGACCTACCTTCTTCACCTCTAAACTTGGCTGGACTCTGCCATTACTGGGCTGTTAGGGCACTGATCATATGCTGATGCTGCCTGTTAGACACTGTGATACCATTCCCAGAGGGTCCCTTGCTTGGCATATCTAATAAGCTGATGTGGTCACTTATTTCTTTCACTGAATGGAGGTGATTTTCCACTCAAAGGAGAAGAAAGCTGTATATTTTTGAAGCCAAAGTCCTAAATTCCATGTACTGTGTAAGTTAGCTGGTAAGCTCTGCACATACATGGAAAAATACACAGATTGTTCCTTGTTCCAATTGTAACATCTTTGGACATGTTCTGAAGCTTCATGCCTTATAAGACCTGCCTTTTCCTCTGAGAGATATCAGGTACCCTTTCTGTATATAAGCTTTCATTCAGTAGTAAGAGAGAAGTAAAAGTCTATTTGTAGTTCAAATAGTTTCTTATGTTCTTTTCAATAGCTACAGTGTCTCTTCGGAGCTGTATTTCTGTGTTTGTCTATGAGTTACTTTAAATGAGTCACTTTGGTGGGAATGGATGGTTTAGAGTTGGCAAAATACAGCAGCTACAAACCCAGATCTTAATCTGCTGAACAAAATCTGACTTTACTGCAAACTCATTTATGGAAGTAATCTGGGAGATGAAAGATTTTTATTTTTTTTTAATACCCCTGGAGTGCAAAGGCCAGGGTTGCAAAGGTACTGTATCAAATAAGTATTTTCAAGCATAACAACATTAAGAAGACTCTTAAAAGTAATTTCAATAGCGCTTTTTTTTAAGCATTTGTGTGTTCATTGTACAATATTATGTTTTTATGAATAACACACAGAAGGAACAAAAAGATTATTCCTGCTCATAAAGCTTAAAGTGTGCAATCAGGAAACACAAAGACTACACCATTAGGCTGACCAGCCATGTGGCACTAGAAGCAATCAGCATAGAGTGAATAGTCAGAGAAGCCATTTTTTTAACAGCCCACAGGCCAAAAACCCACTACTGCAGTATCTAGAGATTTGGAAAAGTCAGTTACTTTCCAAACAATTTAGAAACAGAAAAGTGGAGCATGCTGACTGAATTCATCAACTAAATTGATAGCTTCAAACAACCTGTGCATTTGATGCAAAGATTGTTGGTAAAGTGCCCCTTACTGGGTCCTCATGTTCAGAGTATAAAGCATCCTATAGACACCTGAGACCACGAAATAACCACTGTTCTGTTTCTCTGTAAGTGGCATGATCTGTTACTGCTCAGAGCCCTCCTGAACTCCTGCCTTGCCAAAGCAGCATGAAATCTAACAATGCTCTTTAGATTTGAAGAACTTGATCCTTGAACATACAGTGCAGCAACAAACACACCCACCCAACTTGCATCTGTTGCCCTTCATGTGGCCAATAATTCTCATCTTATTTAGGAATGCCTGTCTGAGGTTTATAAAGTGGCTTGAGATCACTGGATGGAAGAGGTTGTGCAAGTATAGTACCCTATCTTTCAAATCATTACTAATGCATGTCATAATAGAGCAGAATTCATCAAAATTGAACATATTTTTATCTCCAAATCCTGGGATGCAAGAAAGAGTCAGTTTAATTATAAAGAAGGTGAGAGACTGATGCTTAACTGAGATAATATTATAATAGATTTTGACCTTTTCTAATTTATAAAGTGGTATTAAAATAGAGGTAAAGTTTTAAACCAGTCTGTTAAAAGGGATTTCACTATTTAAAGGTTTAAAGCTGTGAATACCATTTTAATTTAAAAGGTATTTTTTATGCTGAATTTAGATCTGTTTACAGATTTACAAATTTAAGGTCCCTTCCAACTGTAACCATTCTATGATTTGTTTTGCCTTTAATAAAATGTCCTCAATGATAGAAATTCCTGGAGAATTTAGGATGGTTATCTGCTTACTTAGATGTTAGATGGCTGATCTTCTAAACACTTAGGCATGTGCTTAATTTGACATCAGCAAGACCACCCCTGTGCATGAAGTTAACTGTGTGCAAAGATGTTTGTAGGACTGGCACCTACTAGTCTGTTGTAAACTCCAGTGTTTTCCTTTGGAAAGCATTTCAGTACAAGCAGAAAAAAGGAGTTGAAGGTGGAGAGAAACAATGTGAACAGACAGGATGATGGTATTCTATCATAATTAAAAATGAACACAAGTAACAGAGTAATTTTTTTTTTCTCTTTAAATCTGCAGGGTGGATACTAACCATTTTTGTGAAGTGGCTTTGGTATTCTCTCATGATCTTGGCCCATGTCTGCATCAGAGATTGAATTGGCATGGATTTCAGCACTGATCTAAAGCCACTGAGGGTTTGGGTCATCTTTCCAAACCAGCTAAGGAGAGATTCCCACTGAAATTAATTGTCTTTGAAGAACAGATAGGAAAGCAAGGAATAAAATCAGATCCACACATCCTGAATTTTAAAGACCTGAAACCACTTCCAGGCACAAATCAATTAAGCTGTGGAATGCCACAGAAGGCTCATTAGCTCTCACAAATTGAAATCTATGCTGTGGAGAATGGTGAAATGGCAATAGTGTTCAGAGCTTTTCCCTTATGTGTAGTAGCTTTAAAAGTTGCTCGCAGAAGCTTATTTCTCATCTGAGAGCTCTTTGGAACCTTGAAGTGATGTGACAGTCATTTCACCTACATCCCCCATGCAAGATCTTCTTATCATAATAACTGTAAATGCAATGATCTCCTCTTCACCACTCCTGTTAAGTTTCAGTTTCTTCTTTTCACATTCAGGGCCCTGCAGAATTTCACATATCTGTTGGCATGTTCCCATTCTCCCCTGCTGCTCTGCCAGAGATGTCAGTGTTTAGGCAGCTTCATTTCCTCCCCAAATGCTTCCTGTCCTCCAGGCTGTTCCCTGCATGCACACAGCAATTGCTGATCTCAATGCCTTGGGCAGTCAGACCTTCCTGCTCAGCACAGAAAGCTCCCATCACCTTCACCACATGCAGGACAAACCTAACAACTTGCACAGCTACTCTTCATCTGTATAGGGCTACAGTATTACCTAAACATTTCCAAAACCTGACTTTCCATTTTACAGCAGTATATGTAGCATCATCAAACACAAGAATGACAATTATAGAGTAATGCCACATACATTCATACATTCACATATGCAGAGAGCACACATGAAAAGTAATTTTTATTTTAATTACTTCAACCCTAAGTACCAGTTCCCTTCACCTTCTCTGAGTTTAAGATTTCATTTCTAAAGTGAATCTTTCATAACTGTAGTGGCAAAAAGTACTTCCAGAACCTAAAAGGAACATAAAGTTATAATTTCATCTGGCCAAGTTTGCAAGGAGTCTGAAAGAATAGATCTGAGAAGTGGAGTTGACAACATTCAGCAAATTATGTGAGGTGTTAACTCAGACTTGTGGTATATTTTCAGTGTTATTACTTTATTGTTGTGTCAAGTTGCTATGGGATTAATTTGATGAGGGGAACATCTGATCTTGGAAAAAGATCCTGCCCCACCTTCAAGAAGCCTAACCTATAATCTAGAATATCTTTAAAAAAAATGTACTATCATTAGTCAAAGTACTTGTACACTCCAATGAAAGGAGTACCTTTTTGGGGTGCTCAGACTGTGCAGAGTGTATATGTGTATCAGCACACCTGCCTCCCCATTCCATCTTCAGTTTTATCCTTGGACACACATGGGCTTGCACAGAAACCCATCATATACAGACCTCCTCACCAGGGCTACCCCTGAGTGTCCTCAGCTTTTTGCAGCAGTGGTCTCCTGCTCCCTATCCTGTTCTCTGATTACTAATGCTAAACCTGGAAAATACGTCCCAGCAACACCCATAGCACTTCTGACCAATGAGCTACATCATATCATTCAGTGTCTCCAGGCTTGGGAAATCCACTGTATGTGGTCATCAGAATAGAATCTACCATGGTGGAACCTTGTTTAGGGTAAATATGGAAGAGTCCTGTTGTATCATTTCCAGTCAGAGAAAATGGAGTACTGGCATTTGCTCGGCCTACATGTCATACAAAGCCAAGTTTGTTTTTTATTTAAAATACTCACTTTAAAAAAAAAAAAACAAACCCAAACAAAAAAAACAAAAAACAAACCCAAAACCCAAGACAATCAGGTATTGCGGCTGGATTAAAGAAGAGCATGAGAGACTTGGAAAACCTCTGTAGTTCACAGTGACAGAAGAGGCTGAGAAAAAAGAAGAAAAATATTAGAAAAACTTTCAGAGAAATAGTGTCCATGAGTCAGAAGAAAAGTTTTGGAAGACTTCGACAAAAACTCTAAGTGACAGTATCTTGGAAGTGACAGAGAAATCAAGTCAGAGAAATGTATTTAGTTCTTTGGTTTGGTTTGTTTTCTGGCTATAAATAACCCACACACCAATTTGATTTGTTTTCTGGAACAGTGAAAATTCTGCAAGCTCCAACAATTGTATACCCCTAAAAGATGATCAGGTGTCCAAGAGATTATCTGTCTTGGGAAAGAGCCTTTGTATTTAAGCTACTGTGATAAATCAGTCTGAAGAAAAACTATTCATGACTGGAAGCAGAAAATAGATTCAATTTGGTCTGTTTTGCAAATGACATTTCCAAATGCAATTACACTGGATTTAGCTACTGGCTAAGATAAGTTAATAACCTTATCATGTTTGTTGGGTCCAGGTTACATATAAGCATTATGTTTTTTTACAAGTTGTGATAGAAAAATTGCTTCATAACTTAGATATTGTTTAAAATTCACAAACAAAAACCAAGGAAGTGTTTTTTAAAGCAGTAAGTTTCTTAAATTTGCATTGGTTTTGTCAAGCACCATTATCAGAAGCTGAATGTTTGATTCATGCTGAGTTTAAATTATTTATTTCAGACACCTTGAATCACTTAGTAGGTAGCAATTTGTAAGCTCTATGAGTCACTGTTGATATCTTGATGTTGTGGGGGGTTTGTTGGTTTGTTTGTTCTGCTGCTGTTGCTACCTCCAGTGTATTCTGCCTGTTCAATATTAAGAATGAGCAAATCCTTGGAAATTAAATGCTCTTGATTTCTCAGCACTACTTAGAGAATATAGCAGTTAGTATAATTTTAAAACCAACAGAGCATAAAGCTCAAAATAAATACAAAAGCAGCTGATACTGGAGAAGGCATTATGAGCCCAGGCCTGGCCTGGAGTGTTGCCCACACACAGAGTTCTTCAGACTTCACAGGTCTAGATGGTCTAGATCCAAACTGGAACCCACACCATATGGATCTGGAAGTCAAGAATTGCTATAAAAGCAATTGCTATTGAAGTTCTAGATAATCACTACTAAAAGGGAGAGCATATAAATCTGCTGCACTGGTGGATTTGAGTGGGGGTCTTGTGGGTAGAAATGCTGGGCAAAACTCACTTGAGTGACCAGATGACAGCTTGTGCTACAGAGAAGTTTGGATGATTGCTGGTCTCCTCGACCTGTGATATGTGAAGCATTCATGTACCACAAGCTACTCCCAAAAAGGAATGAATGTTTGTTCAATTGCCTTTTTATATCCTATAAAGAGGAAAAATCTCTTCTTAGTAGCTGCAATCTTGTTAGAGGACCTAGCCAACCTCAAGGAACATCTCAGCCCAGATGAACCTAGGGCCTGATGGAAAGCCAGGAGATACTGCTGCTCCCATGGTGGGACAACACACATCCCTCTCCACACTGATGGTGTCCAAATAAAGTTGGGGCCTTGAGGATTTGATTATGATCCTTTCTGCTTTCCAGATGTACCTGTGAGTCTCAGAGAGAACCTCTGAAGATAAATGTCATTGACCAAAATGAGTGAGACTTGTTGTCCCTCCCTCCAAACCTAATGCACATTCCCCACTTAGCTATTCAGCTGCCCTGATTTTTGGACTCAGTCATCAGATGGTGCATTAGATCCATAACCTCCTGGAGCCTTTCTTTCATTTAAAACTGTGTCAGCACAGTCCTACAGCCTTCCTATCAGGGAACATGGCTAGAGCCTCTCTGGACACTTGGAGGTACTGTGACATTCCAGATACAGTCCAAATGGAGCAAATCATAGCAGCCAGTCTCATTTGCAAATGAAAGCAACCCTGCAATTGCATTTCATGCACACAATTTACACATTCATAGCTAAAGTAATACCAAAGTGTATCTCTCTGCAGTCTACGGAGAGGTTGGATACAACCTCTATATTGATTCCAAGAATGGAAGAGCAATGTTTTACTAGAAATACTACAAACATCCCTGCGTGAGTAGTGGCAGCTCACAGCATCAGTGAGATTGGTTTTGTACTAGAGTGCCTAAGGTGTGTATGCACATGTGATTCTGTGGGTTAGAGACATCTGAAAATTAAGAGAATGGCATTCAGTGTAGACATTTCTGATTTGTATTAGTGACTTCTTTTCAATCAATGTGATTTTTAAAATTAATTTTATATTGCTTAAATTCTAATCCTTAATTCAAGGGGTGCTTTTTGAAAGAGGAAAAAGCAAGTGCTCTATTTAATGGAACACAGAAGATGAATGTGCTTACATTTTTTAAAAACATTCAAAGTGGGATTAGAATGTAAGTGAAGATGGAAATGGAAAATTTAGTAATGATTCTCTTCAATGAACTAAGTCAAAACACCATAGCACTGCAAACATGCACAGGCTCTCTAACATGATACAGTGAGGTTTAGTTTTTAAACTGAGCACAGAGGGGTGTAGAATCTGAATCTTAAATACTAAGGAAAATTAAGTAAGATTTTTATCCAGAAAAATCCTTATATCCAGCCAAATAAAACTAATTTGATTTTTTTTACTATCACTATTAAAATCTTTGTGCAGAGCATAATGTGTTTCATTAGCTTGTGTTAATATTTTTGGACAACATAAGTCAATTCCGTGTGTACTGGTCTAACATTACTTTCTTAGGTTCATTAGAGAGTACTCAAGACATTCCTCAAAGGTTTTCACTGACCTGTCTGTGACTGGCAATGTTCTTCATTGCCATCAGACCATCAGGTTCTGTCAGAGCAAGGTTTGAATTCTTCTGTATTGCCTGGACACCACAGTCTTCAGGAAGCAAAGGGGAATATTCCTTAAAACCTTACTAGTAACAATACCAAGACTTTCTCTTAGTTAAGAAGGGCTGCTAAAAAAAATAACATAATCAGTTTCCTGGCTAAATACCCTTGTTCTCAAAACTCACTCCCTACTCCAACCATTCATATATCTTGATTATATAACTTTCAATTATTCACATTACTTGCCATAGTATTCTTTGATATGATTCAGCATTTTCAGGTTAACTTTCTGTAAAGAAAGTTTTCAGCAGGGAATTCACAGGACATCTTCACTGTAGTTCAGCCATTTGTCAACCAATAAAGTTCTTGACCCTGCAGTATAGACACTTGATTAGGTAGTATAATACAGTCAACCACACAGTAAATCAATAGGCAGTGTTTATCCCAGTGGATAACTTGTTTTTAGACAGTGTTTATCCCAGTGGACCATCCAAGGAGATAAAGCAATGATCTCACACTCACCCACTGAGCCATGGGTCCCTGGCTGGGATAGCCCAGCTGTCCTGAATCCAACCTCACTTCTCCACTGCTTGACTAATTCCTTATCTTGGAGGGGAAATGCAATTTGAATGGTGTAAAATATTGTAAAAAGACCACCAGATTATTTCTGTAGAATTTTTTTTTTTCTGGTAAGCAGTTGTGTTTTGGACGTGGAACTCCCACAAGCACAAAGCTTGTGGGATTTTCCCTCTGTCCTTGCTCCTCATCCCAGAGATGAGATGGTCTCCAAAAAGTTGTATTACAGTACTGGGATGACAGAACTGGCTTGATATGTCTATACACAAAGTGAATAAACAGGGTTCCCTTATGTACTTAAATGCCAATAATAAGTTAAAATGAGATTTTTCTGTCCAGGCTGAGGAAGGTCTCAGATGTGTACTTCTCCCTTCTAGCAGATTTTCCCTACTACTGAGGTTTACTGGCTGGATTGATGGGTGAGCAGTTTAGGATTTGCTGTTGTTAGGAAGTGGTCTGATGCTAATTGAGAAAGTCTGGGGTCTTCCTCTGGGCCCAGCTTGTGCTACGTGCTGGTGCAAGAGGAGCCTGTAGCCCTGTGCCTGGGCCCTGGCTCCTGAAGCTGTTCAAGTGCATCAAAACATTGTGAAATCTGGAGCCAAGCAAACTCCCTCCCTCCCTGCCTCCTTTCTTCTGAGATTAGCAGATCTCTTGGCTATGAGGGGAATTTGGAATATCCCAGTAGCACCTTCTATGGTATGAACGTGAGAGTGTCTTCTGCATTTGAAAGCTGAGGTATTTGTGAGGATACATTACTGCATCTTTCTATGTCAGAAAAAAATGCCTTGATCAAAAGAGTTTTGTTTTGTTTTGTTTTTTTCATTTAACATAGCACAGTATTGAAAAAGGGCAAAAATAATTTATGCTAGAAAAAGGTTTTGTGTTAAATTTCATACCTAGAAACTATTATGGGGTGGAGGAAAGAACATGAGCAGAGATGGTTCACTGAGGAACTAACAGTGCAAAATACAAAGAAAATGCAGAGCAAAAAGTGCAATGAAGAAAATGTCCTTGTTTGAGACAGCAAGGGGACAAATTCCAGGCAGAGACAGAGACTCTTGCTTGATTTGACACTAAACACATTAAATGCTTTTCTCTAATTTACCCATCTAGTTAATGGTGGACCCCAAATGCTGCCCCAGCCATGGGTACAGCAAAAGCAATTTTGTTTTTTAACTTGTCATCTGCTCAGAAATTTATGGTGATCGGACTATCTAAGTACAGAGAGAACAGCAGGGCTAGACATATGTTACTGCATGTGATTCAAAACTGTTTCATATGTAAAGATGCAAAAATTTCTTCCAGAGGAGTACAAATAGGAATTCCACATCATTCAGAGAAACCCCAAACACTGGGAAAAATAAAGATGGTTCTAGTTCCAGGATGTGAATTTACTGTTCCTTAGTACTAGTTTAAGACACGTATCTAATTCAAATATTTTTGAGATATTATGTCTTTCCATTTCCACTTCCTCAAGGTGACAAATTAAATAATTCCAGTCACTTTCTGAATGAAATTTATTTTCTTGCTGGTCCTTCTGACATAAGAGCTTCTTCCACACCAAAGAAGGATAAAAAATGTAAAAGAAAATTATCACCCATTGCTCTAAATCTTCAGCATGATGGTCTTGGATAAGCTGTGAGGAAATTATTATTCACTCTATGAAATTTATGATAGAATTTCCTTATGCAGACTCTGGCATTTATGCTCCATGAACATTGTGGTATTTGTTGTTCATGGGCCAGGTGATGTTTTTTGATATTAGCACATTTAAATGGTCAATTTTTTGTAGTTTGCAGGTCTCTGCCACCTTACTGCAGGTAAAAAGCTAAAAATGTGCCTATTTATTATTTTTAAAGTAATGATGGAAGTTTAGGATAATATTGAGACTTTAGGGTGGAGACATGGATGAGAACATCTGCATGAGCCTTGCTCGTGAAGCAGTGGGTCAGACTACACCACGATATTGGCAGGGTTCAAAATGTATGGTATATGCCAATATGACATAATATTTGTTTTATAGTACACTATAGTACTGACTGTAAGGGACTTACAGCCCTCACTGGAACCAGAGAATCATGAAGCATTTAACAGTTTAAACAGTTGAACAAACTTCTTGAGAGCCTTTAACACTGGGCTGGAAGTAAACAGCAAGGAAGCAACAGTAGCGAAACATGAGGAAAAGGAGAAGATCAGAAGTTACTCTGTTATGACAGACACCATTACCTCACATTTATTATTATTATAGATTTATTACAATATTCTTTCACTTTGTTGAAAATACCATATCCATTATACTGGGGTGAAACTGATTGACTTACAACAACTTTACCCATTTTAACAGACATCAGACTGTGGCTATTTCTTGGCTTTTCTAAAAGCACACATATATTTTCCCACTTTGCCAATTAATTTCCATGAAAGAAAATAGAAGAAAGAGGTCAGGAAAATACACTCACTTTGAATTTAAAGGAATGTGTTATAATCTCATTTACTTTCAGTCTAACTCATGAGTCACTATCTAAACCAGCATGACACCAACATCTAGCAGCTGAGAATGAGGCACCAGGTGCTTCCAGAAGGAGAAGACTGCATTTAACATGAAAAAGTGGCTAAAGCAACCTTTATTTCAGTTTTGGGAGTATCCACTTAGCTATAATTAGGGTGCCAGCTGCTAACAAAAAATGGCTTTGCACAAGATTTCTCCATGGAAACAAAGAAGACTTGCAAAGAGGGTGTTAAAAAATGGGAGATTTTTCTGAGCTTGGGAGCAATAATTGTCTTAACAGGAAACTCCTGCTTACAATGGAAAAGAAGCATAAGGCACAAAAGCCACCTTCCACTGCCAGGCAACAGCAGGACATGAACACTCTTACCACAGAAGTTTCTGAGTCTGCTAACAGTATAGATGTAGCTCAGAGGAGGTTATTCACTGAGAATTTCTATTTTATGAATATAGGGAAGGGAGGGGAGAAAGGCCTCTTTATTTTAATTTTTTTTAGGGTTTTTTTATGTTTCTATTTTCTACCATCTGGTGATCTAAAAAGAGAGAAGCTGGGAGATCTCACTCTGGGGTGCTTGTGCTCCTGGAGAGGCTCAGACATCCAAGGACAGAAGTGTGCCTCAGTGCCTGGCTCACTGACATTTGGATGAAACAAAACACTATTTTTCTTCACCCTTTTCCTTAGTTACAATTTTTTAACCTTTTTCTCCTTCTCCAGGTTCTTTCTTTCCCATAGTGCTGGCCTTTTTTTACCCTGCCTTTGGCCTCTTCCCATAAAATTATGGTTGGATGATAAGCATTTGCCACACAGATGTCTTGACAATTAAGCTGGGACATAAGAGTTTACACAGAAAGACTGAATGTAGATTGTGTCTGCAGCTCTTACCCTGCCACGTTCCATATGTAGTTGCCTGCCAGTGTTAACTACCACTTAACTACCATATACCTTCCCTTTCAAGTTTTTCTGGAAAAAGAAGAATTTTCTGAAAACAGCTTAGGATGTAACCTGGAAGAGAAGAGGTGGCACTGAGCTGACAATATATAAAATTTGAGTTTCATTTGATCTAAGCAACAGTACAGCAAGATTTTCAACCTTGGCTTGTCTTCATGTTTACTCTCCCTCAGAAGTAAATTCTCACTTTGCAGAAACTAATATGACATTTTGTGAACACTCCAGTCCTTGATGAGAGCTCAGGAGCTTCTGAGACAAACATTTTTTACCAGTTTCACTGAATGGTTTCTTCCAAGGCTAATAACTTCATGCACTTGCCACAGTCTCAAAACCAGTATACCCAGTTTGCTAAATTCCATTTTGCTCCTGCTGGCACACTGGTCAGCTTAAGGTTGAAGGATTTTCCTTGACAGGGAATCAAACCAGGTCAGGCCTAAGAACACTAAATTCTGGCCCACAGACCATCGAGAGAGATATATTTGTAATATCAAATCTAGTAATAACCAGATGCAATTACTGGAATACTGAGAAGAAAGCAAAGGGTATAAATTTCCCTGATGAAATAATAGGCTTACAATAGGTGCTACATGCTTTGATGAAATTAAAATTTTTATTATCCTTTAATTAATACCAGCAATTTACGACTGGCAAGCAAAAGCATTGACGTTTCCTCTTTGTTCCAATCCATAGTAGCAGTACAACCAGCATTTTTAAATTAAATTTGACATTTATTCAGGGAGTACTAGTCATTCAGTGAGACCCATGGTTCGTGTTCCTGGAAGGAGATAAAACTAGCTGTCTTTATACTTATTCAGAACTGTAAATGTCAGTTTCTGTGAGCCAGGAGAGCATCATGGACGTGTTAAAAAGGTTTTTATCAGATCCTACCATCACCACAATGCTGTTCTATGCCCTCCATCTCTGAGAGCAAAGAAATGACCTATTTCATGAAGTAAATGAAGTCTGTGCAAATCACATAACTGGAAACGTGCCAAAAAATAAATAATATATTTAGCCACCCTTGAGAAGTTATTTCAAGTGGTTTATGTGTTTCTGAAAAAAAATAACTCAAAAAAGACAGTTTTAAGAAACCATTAACTGGAGTGAACTAATTAGAAACAGATCACATGATGATAAATGAGGTAATTTAATCTGTTGACTGGTCTGCAAGCCTGTAAGTATGTAGAGTGATCCTGCAGATAATTGTATCAGTACCTGTGCTAATAAGGGTTTATGGAGATCAAAGCTGCAAAATATTCCCAGACCCTTAAGCCCCTGCATTGTATGAAGATTAAGTTAGTAAATGTATATCAGCTAATTTAAAGTAGTGTTATTACAATGTTGCAGTTATGAAATAACTTGAAAGCTTTGAAATTTGGCAACCAACCTTAACTCTGACCTGGTCCTGCTGCTCTCGTTCTATGAACACAGTGTAGTGATGGTGACACAGGAGGGAAGGGGTAGTCTAGCACTTTGAAAGCTTTGGTGTTGTCTGGAAGTGACCTTCCAAATCTTACACAAGGACACTCCAGATCACTTAATGCCATAATTACTTCTGTCGGTTAATTCCTCACAGAGGAATTAAAATTTAGAACATCCAGCTTTCATTCCTAATAGCTCTCTTCCTGGCTATTTGGCACAGTGGCCCCACTTCAACAGAGTAAATGAAGACTGGCACTGTCCCAGCCTCACCGTAGCTGCAATGATCAGAGTGTTCTTGAGAAAAGGGAAAGCTGAATTTGGAAACCACATCCTGAGTGGCCACTCACTTGCTGCCTACAGTCAGACTGTACTCTTTACCACCTGCACCTTTCACAGAAAAGAGACAGTCCAAGGCCAAAATATTGAGCTTAAGCTTCTGCAAATGAAGTTCCAGGGGCTCCACTGACCTTTTACATTAGGACATATCTCAGAATTACAGATAAGCACCTATATCTGTAAGCAGAGCAACACTGCAGACACATTTAGCTCCTCGTCTTTTCCTATGAGCAGGTTTCATTTTATTTCATTGCAGTCTGTTTCCCTTTGTTAGATTGGCTCTGCAGTGCTAAATTCTGCTTGTCAGGAGACATATTTGCCTACCTGATGTTTGTGAGTGTTACTCTCTGAGGCTTGTCCTTGGCATAGTAACACTGCAGTATCCCTGACTGTCTGCATCAGTAAATTTGGATATGTCCAGAACTCATCCCCAGCAACACTAAAGCTGACTGTTACAGAATGGCCCACGTCAGTACTACTAAACTTTTTTTTTTACTCACTAAATATAGGGTATTCACATGCAAACTGCACTTTGGGAATCCTCCCTGCCTGTGCTAACTCCCAAACTCTGCTTAAAGTTGCTTGGGAAGATGCTAATCACCAGGGGCAACACAAATCAGAGAGCAGTATCAAGCAGAAGGATTTTATCAAGCTTCAGCAACCAGGACTATATGCTGGACCTGTGTGATTTGCCAATGCAGGTGTGTTCTTGGTGAATCTGGGCTTTCACTGCTGTGAGCTAAGAATTTTAGATAGGACTTCTGTTCTCAGATCTCCACAACATCTCTGAAAACTGTACTTGCTCCTAGTGCCTTTTTTTCTGGTGGGAGTTTTGCAATAATTTTGCAGTGATTTTATTTATTTATTAACCTATGCATCTATGTGAAACTATATACCAAAGAAGTGTAGCAGGAGCCACTCCATTTGATGATTGTTGGTGGCATAAACAGCTCCTCCTC
Source organism: Heliangelus exortis (assembly GCF_036169615.1). Classification (NCBI taxonomy): domain Eukaryota; kingdom Metazoa; phylum Chordata; class Aves; order Apodiformes; family Trochilidae; genus Heliangelus; species Heliangelus exortis. The sequence goes on along the minus strand of NC_092422.1, from coordinate 18,433,129 downwards.
AAGTCACTGCTAAAGAGGAGAATGGGCTTTCAAGCAAGGACCTGAGCCAAATTTATTCTTCAGTGAGATACTACTGCTTACTCTTCATTTTACGCTGATATAAATGACCCATAAAATATATTTAAGTGTGCTATGAAGTACAAGGACCTGGAAGGAAGGCCACAACAGACATATTCAGCATGAAGGAACACAAACCAATTCAAACACATCCAATAAGCTACGTATATGTATGGGCCAGAGAGGATCAATAGTAAAGAAAGCATTTACCTGACTCAAATTAAGTCATATAAAACAGCTGCCTCCAACCTAGACACTAAAGCCATCTGAAGAGGTAGACAGGAGAGCAGCACAATTGTCAGCCCTGCCCTTCTGGAATGCTGCCACCTCCACACATTTTGGAAACACCTCTGAAACCTGCCTGAATCACTGCAGTGCCAGATTCTCTGATCATGCCTTGGTCGACACGAAAGGATAACTTAGAAAATGTGCATCTGGGATCTGGCTGAACTATTGCCTGAATTATTCACAGAAGCAGCTTTGGCCACATTTTCCCTGTGGATTCTTATGACTAGCTTAAGTCAAGCTGGAGGTCACATCAGTTCTTCTGACAATGACATCCTGCTCCCAGTCATGTTTTTGCTTGGCTGCTTCTCAGATTTGAGCTGTGCTGTATGGTGGAGAAAATCCTGTGGGACACCAAGAAGGACATCAGTCAGAAATCTGGTTTTGATCTCATCAGAGCAATAGGTGCAGCACAAAAATTACTTCAGGAGGCTACCAGGAAATATAATCACCAGAGCAGGCTCTTGATCAGGTGGCTTGTTCTAGGAGACCTGATGTTGCTCCATAGGCCATAACTTGATCCCCTTTATTCTGAAGGATGTGAAATCAGGTTGTGCTTTTAAATTATGTTTAAAAGTGTTATTGCAATAAAATGTGTCTGAATAATAGACCTCTCAGGAGCAGATAAAATCATAATGCAAAATCAGACTGCAGTATCCCCAAATATCTCCTGCTTTCATTTGGATGCAGAGCCTTGTATTACCTGGTCCGAATACTCTTTGGAATGTCACAACTGAAATATTGTGAGGCCTCCTAACCCTAATGCTTTTCCTAGGCATCTCTGGAGCTCAACTGACTAGGGTGGCTGCATAGAAGCCATTACATTTTGCAGAGATCAACTGTGCTGAACACGAATGCAGACTTTCTTCCAGAAAATATTTAGAAACTGGTGTATTTGAAAAATTCCCTCCCTTGCTTTTAAAAAAATTATTTGATTGAAGGTTAAAAAGTGGATGTCTGTTATTCAGAGCCATGCAGAGGGCATCAAAGCAGATGCCAGCTCTCAAAGGGATCCAACTGTAGCAGGCATCACTGGAAAAAATAACATTACACAGAACTGTCTATGGTTTAATTAATAGTAATAGTAGAAAAGTTAGAAAAGCAAAACTTAGGAACCCCACAAAGCACCTATTCTAAAAGGTGAAAGTATTAGGTGCACTATTCCCAGCTTCCAGTATAAACCAGTCCAAGACATTTAATGCAGAAATTCTAACAAAAGATGAGGAAATCATCTTTTTCTTTTCTCACAGAATCATTCTGTGCACAGACTGGTGCTGAAGCATGAAGTGTCCATCTCTCATTGCCAGCTCCAGATCTTAACTCTCCTTCTGCTAAAAATTGCAGTGTGTTTACAACTGGAATTATTTCTACCTTTAACACCTAGCCATTGGGTCTTGGCAAGTGGAGGCAAAATGAAAAAAAGGTGTCAGTAATTTAGAATACCATATTCTTAATCAGGTTTGCTCATTGTAATGGACTGAGTCACTGCCTCAGGGACCACATAAGTGGCTATACATTGCAAGGTTTTATTATTCAAAGGGAAAATTATGTTAACCTTTGGGTCTCCCTGCATTTTGGGAAATTATTGTCCATGTAACTAGAAAACGGACATGGAGACCAAGTTGCAACAAAGTCCCAAAACTTGCCCTGCAGGCATAATATTAATTTGTCCCTGATGGGGATGAAGGCTCACCTTTCTACCCCCTCTCTCTGTGGGAGGCACAACCCTGGTCTGAGCTCCAATGACCACATTCTTCATAGATATAATAATGGCTTCAACACATCTGTTACAATGTCACTGTATAAATATGCACAATAGTCTGTTGCTATATTGCTGTACTGAAAGAGGGTAAGAGGATAGCACATTTTTTTTCCTTCTGCTCCCCATTTTTCTAGCACAAGGGCACATATTTACATCCAGGACTTTTTTAGACTACAAGTAGTCCCACTTTCTGCATACTTATGGCCCCCCTCTCTCCTGAATGCTACCTGCAAGTGTAGCCTTCTCTTCAAGAGAACCAGTCTGAGTTTACAGCCTGTGCCTAACCCCAGGCAAGAGTTGTACCCAGCACACCAAAAAGCAGAATCAAGTCCTTAAATGTCTTCCATAGGATCCCCCAGCCCTGCAGGTGGGAATCCTGTTAGCCATCAGGATGGCTCAACTTGCACATAGTCCCACACCAGCTCTTCATATCACCACCTAGATACAGCCCACAATTAACTATTTGCACATCTTCAGTTTTCCTTTACTCAGAACACATCCTGCATAAACTGTAAGTACTAATAAAGTCCACTTTATGATTAAAGGAGAGATCTGCTTGCAAAAAAAAAAAGTTCTTTGCAAAAGCAGATATTCTCATTGTCTACGTTTATTGAATATGACATTTCCAAAGACAACAAGGAGAGCAATAGAAGAAGCACATCAACGAGAACACCTGCACCAGAGAGTTTTAAATCAGATCATATGCCACTATGGTGAACATAGTTTGTTTTCCATTATTGCTTAAGTATGATGATAACCAATTTAGGGATTGACATAAAACCCATATTGTATTATTCTGAGGCTTTGTTAAGAGCAAAGAATGTGTGACCAAATCAAAGGCTTCACTAAAGCTAATAAACACAGCTTCAGTCATATATGTGGCCTTTATGCACAGCTTGATTAATATCACATTTAACCTAGAATAAGGCTGAGGTTATGGAGTGCTTTAAACAAAAGCCAGATTTGAAATAAGGTAGGGTGAGGGGAGTAATATGTTTAAATTAATAAAGCCATTGATCTCTCCACACACCAAACATTTGGAAATGTTGGCTAAAGTCATTAAAGCAGCTGAAAGCCTACGATCATTTAAATCCAAGAAAACATCACCTTTCTGGTACATGAAATGTCTTCCAAATTGCTCAGGGATTCAGCAAACACCGAGACATGCTGAAGGAATCGTGAAAGAAAATTACTGAAGATTTGTGCTGCAAAAGAGAGATTCTGTCCACCCATCTCTTCAAAGGATAATTAGTTTTTTTAGTACTTCATAGAAATCTATAGTTTCAAAAGAGAAAAAAAAAAATTTAAAAAAACAAAGAACACAGCAAATTAGATTAACTTCACTTCTCAAAGGTCAGAAGGTTTCTAAATCTGCTAACAGGCCCACTGATCATTATTTAATACCTTAACTATTTGTTATGTCTGTTACAATTTAACCCAAATCTTTAATTCATTAAAATGAGTTGCTCTATCTCTGCTGGAAAGTCCTTTCATTCCTTTCCAAATGCTTTCAGATTCCTCAGAATTTTTTACATAATAATCTAAACAAAACACTATTTTTGCTTCTCTCAGCTCATTTTATTTCTATTTCAAAGTTGGGGGTAGTATCCAAATCAGCAACACACCTGCTATGTCTGTTATTTTTGCCATTTCTCATCTCTCTTCTGAGATACTTGTCACGGGTCATCTGAGGACAATGGTTTCCTGCTTTAACCTGACTAATTGTTTCAAATCTGGACTGAGAATGATCACCATCCAGAAGTTAAGCAGTTAAATCCATAATGAATAGGTATTAATACAACCAGTCTCAGAGTTTCACAGTGGATGTATAATAGGAGGGCAGAGATTTTCCCACTAAAACAACAGGTCCCAGAATTTCAATTAAAAAAGGTGCTTCCACTAGAAGATTTCCTTCAGATAGAAGTGAGGTTAACAGAAGGCTTTACAATAGGTCAATCAATAGAATTTGTAACTGAAAGCCAGGGGTGGATGGCATTTGCCTGAATGTTCAGCTCTAATATTGCTGGATCTGTAAGGGAAAAGAAACTACTGGAAGGCAGCATGGACCAAGGGGCAACCATGCAAATGCACAGACAAGGCAGAAAGAGCCTGGTTTCATCAGTCACAGAGGTGGGGGGTAACTGCAGATTTTGGAAGATCAAAACAGTAAGTGCCAAAGTCCCCAAAGTGCCCTCTTCTTTTGCAGGTAGTTGAAGACACCAAAGAAGGGACAAGTTTACTCCTGCATGCAATGCATAAACTGCACCCAGCTATTCACACTTTCTTATATCTCCTGCACAGCTCTTCAATGACTGGCATTTGTACCTAAACCCACTGACTTGGTTGGTGAAAAGTTGGGCAAAATTATCTCAGGTGCAATAAAATGGTTAACAACATTCAAAGTATTCACAGAGGACCTAAACATATATATTATAACATCCATTTAAATTCAGTGACCTGACTTGCTTTAGGGACTTATTTTATTTCTAGTGTCCTTCTGCCATTAACAACTCATCTATTTATTGCACAAGGGACACGGGACTGAAAAAAGGACAGAATCCTATGCTTTTAGTCAAGTCCAAACATCACTGGGCAGATTTCATTACTAATGGGAGCCAGCATCCACAGTGTTCAGATAAAATATTAAAAATTTATTGAAAGCATCTCCTCAGAGTTGAAAGCAGAAAATATTTAATCAGTCCTGACAATCAAAGCATGATCTAGTGGAAACATACACAAGATTCATTCCAGCAAAGATGGGTGGGCAGAACTTCTCAACTTGCTTTGATTTATTTCACATGTTTTGCTATGTGCACAGCTCCACTGCCAGGACTTAAATTGTACCTGTAGACACACTGGTACACAGATCATCCCAAGTAATTCCCAAGTGCATTTCATGTCCCTATGAGCATATTCATATCCTGAAGTATTAGCCAGGCTGCTGCTTATTTATATGTTTTTGTACCACAGGAGCCTGTCCCATCTAAAATTTTTATTCCCAAAATTTGAGTCACTTTAATTGCCAATGATGTTAGAATATTTACATTCTGATAATAAATTTCATAAAAACAAAATTGTAATTTAAAAATATAAAATGTATATTCATGGATTTTTATCAGATCTCTAAAATCAGCAGTGCAAATCTTCTTGACTTTCCAAGACTGTTTGGTTCCTCAAATGCATTTATGCTATGAACTTCAATGAAAACTGGATTAATCCTCAAACAGAAATCCTATTTCACACATTGCTTTTATAAATATATCTATATAATTTAGTCAGAGAAATACCTTCAAGGTACTGCTATAAAAATGCTGGGGTTGTGTGAATGTTCACACAAAAAGAACATTTCTAAATGTTCTTTTCTAAAAAAGAAATACAATCAAATTAATTATATATTCAGAGGAAACAATTAGGATGCAATGATGAAAAGCACTACAAAATTCTGCACATGGGAATAATTGTGGTCGCAGGGAAAGTTGGAGGGTATTCTTTGAGAAATAATATGCTAATGGATAATTAAAGACGCATTGAAGACATGATACATCAAATAACACACTAAAAGTTTTATGTTCAATCACCATGCCTCAACTTTTTTATTCCTTGGCTTATAAATGTCTAAACAGGCAACCTTAAAGCCTCATAGGCTGCTCTAATGCTTTTTTCAAAGAGTATCCATAACAGACTTGACTCTGCCATGCAACAATTTATGTTGTGTGCTGGCCTGTTTACTGAGATGTTTTCTGTATGACTACGCTGGCCTAACCCACCAAGTCTCAGCCTGGAAAACAACCTAATACTTAAAAATCTTTCAGAGGCTCAGCCAGAACTGATAGCTTTGATGATGGTTCCACCTCTGGCTCTGTCTGAGAGCTAACAAGGGCCCACAGCCATCCAAGGACAGGAGAACAAAGGATGCTGGTAACATTCTATGCACAGACAACAGACTCCTTGCTTGGGAGAAACAACAGTGGAGCAGAAACTCTTTGGCATCTGTCAGGGGTCAGCTTAATGAGCATGGCAGGAGTGTAGGGCTCCAGGTAAGTTAAATATATGTAAAATGCACTGTTTCATTTTAATTCCTTTTGGCTGATATCTTTATGCCTACTGCTGAACAGCTAGAGAGTGGGAGCTTCTTTTAAACAGGTGCTGGGTCACAGAATTCTGAGGGAGGATGGCAACCTACTCCAGCATCCCACCTGCCACAGTGGCAGGTCAGAGCCACGGGTGTGGGAAAGCTGTATTTAAGATGAGTGAATACAATTACATTGTAAAAGCAAAGAGTCACATAAATGCTAAGTGGGTTATAAAGTAGCTGCTATACATTTTATTTTCTCCTGCTTCTGACCCACACTCTCTCAGGTTTCTGAAATTAAGCTGTGCAGTGGGATGTACTTGGGAAACAGCAAGTTTTAGTCAGAAAATCAGCATCTGCACTTCATTGCTGAAAGCAGAGCATATTTGCATCTCTGACTACCTGAGTGGGAATATAAATCAGAGAGTAGAAGTGGCACAGGCTGAGGCACACAGCTAGGACTCACTTTGTGGCAACAAAAATGTGGGCATATATTTGGCAGGTACAAATTGCCAGACTCTAAAAAATTGTGGGCCTTTTTATTTATCAGTTTTCATGCAATGCACAGGCTGCACGAGTGCTGGCTTTGGACCAGGGCACTGGCAGCTCAGCTGAGTTGTGTCACATCTTTTGTCTCCCCTTGGCAAGAGACAGGGGATTACAGCACCTTAAGAGAGCAGGGGCTGATCTTTCTGAAAAGAGACCCCCCCAGATGCAGTCCTGTTTTCAGAAAATGGCTTTGGGGTTTTTTGCCTCTTGTACACAGCCTGGACAGACACATAGATAATTAAATATTTCATCATTCTTTTGATTTCAAAGCTTGAAACCAGAAGACTTTACAGAGGGTTTTATGTAAAATACTTCAGATGGAGTCTAGCTGTATAAGAAAATACTGGGATGGATCCAGATACAGATGTGCTATCTACCCAGAAACTATTTGGCAAGTCAGTGAACTGTGATATTGTAAGAAAGTCTGGGCTTCAGTACAAGTTTTCAAAAAAGTCCCTGTTGGCTGAGCTATGATAGTAAAGCTGTTTATTGGCAGAGAAGTTATATGGGAAGCAGAAATTAAGACCCTGCTTCTTTTCCCACTGTGATTTTTTTTTTCTCGCCACAATTAATTTATTATAGGTAGTTCAGCCCAGACCTTCTGCATAGTGGTTAAGGGACAAAGTCTAGACATAATTTATTGACCAGCGCCTGGTGAAAACAGCATCCACATTTTCCCCATTTCTTTTTTCTTCTTCCAGACACACCAAGTACACTGTATGCTAAATATTTGGTACATGAGCCCAAACTGACCGAGGAAGGCTTACCTTTGCTAGAGATGTCCTCTGTACCATTTTGATATTTTTGCATCAAACTAAAGAATAACAGCAGTAAATTTTGATTACTTGGCTTGTTTTTTTGGTCTTTCACGTTAGCCCATAAAAACATGCAGCAATGTTCATTGGGTCCCTCCATTTCACAACTCCTGCTAGTCAGCTAGATGTTTTCATAGCCACTGTACACACTGACAAAGCATATAGCAGTTAAATGTTATGAGCACAATCAATGGCAAATCAGGAACAGAAAGTCAAAAAAATTATTTGTGTTGTGCAGGGCAGTACCCGGGTGTTGCAGAGAAATATCAGAGTAGCAAACACCATGGTGTGGAAAGAAGCCAAGAACACCAGAAGCTTGGCACTTAGAGGGTCTGCTTTCCATCTTCAGAATGCTTTACCAATATTAAATTGACAATTCACTAAATAATCTTTAAAAGAAGACCTAGTATAGGTCCATGCTAAGTGAGAAGACAGCTGGGACTGAGGGTTTTGAGCTGGGTTTGCCAGTGAAATCATTGGTGCAGATGAAATTAGAAATAAGCCTTCCTGCATGCCAGGGCCATGCCATGCAGCAGATTAAGTGACCCCACTGGGCATGGGGAGAGAAAGCCCCACTCTTTTTTCACAGCTGGGGCTGTGAAACCTTGTCCCCACCCCACACACCAGCGTGAATGTCCATGGCAGGCCCCACAGCTGTTATCCAGTCTAGAACTGAATTCAGACCCATTGCCTTGAGTGTGTTTGCCTGGTTAGTGCAGAAGCAACCCAGCTCTGAGACCCCACAGCGTTACTTTTATCCACAACCCAAGCAGTCACAGGGCTGTAACGTACTGAGAGAGGCCAGGAGAGCACAGGCTCCCCTGCTCCACAAAACTTCTGCCAGTGGTGATGTGTCCAGCAGAAAAATGGCCCCATTTGACCTCCAGGATATGGTGGGGTTCATGGCTGCCAGTCAGGGAATGATTGCAAAATGAGCATACACAGCCTGTAAACTCCCACAAAGAGTTAAAGATTGCTGTGATAAGGCTGGTTCATGGAATAGAAAACAATTTGACTTTCAATAAGGGCAGGGTGTATCCAGGCTGCTCAGTTCCTGACAGGAATTCTTTCAAGGGCTCCCCCAAATCACTGCTGCTCTCAGCTTAGCATGTCCCAGAAGTGACACTGGCACAGGGTCTCCCTGCCTGCTGCACCTGCTCTGAGCTCCTCTCACCTGCTCAGCAGCCCATCCATGGGGCTGAGCTCCTCTTCAATACCCCCTACCCACCCACCCTCTGTTCTTTTCAGGTCCTTGCTCTCACCTCTAATGAATCTCTGCATTGGAAAAGAAATTCTATGGGGCCACTTTCAGCTGTTCCTAATTCTCACCCAAGCAGAAACTCAGCATTAATTCTGTGGAAGAGTCATTTGAGCAATAAGGTATGGAGCACTAATCTAGATGCTTTCATGTGGTGTTTCAACAAAGCTGGTGCTGAGATGTCATTAACATGTTCGTGAACAAAAATCAGGTGAATCTGGAAAAAAAGAAGTCTAGCTCTGGGAGCAGAATAGAGGCCCTTACACAAATATGCACTCAGGTCTAAAAGGTGATATTACAAACAGCAAAAGTAGCTATCCAAAGTACAGAAAAATATAATAATAATAATTTAAAAAATAAAAAACAAACAAAAAAAAAAGTACACAAGAAAATTCTCCTACCAGCTTTTCCCAAGGATCTATAACACTAGGGTATAGCAGACACAGCAAAAGACAACCTGAAGAAAATAGGAGTCAAGAATTGTAACTTTACAGAACATATTATATTACCCAAATACTCAAGAGCTGATTTACAGTATTAACCTATTTACAACTATTTCAGCACCTGAAGCCTAACTCTGTCATGTAGAATTCAGCAGAAGCAACATGGACAACAAAAAAACATGGGGAAAAAAAGCCCTACAATAGGGTGATCCTGAAGTAGTTAAGCCGTAAATTTATCAAAAATTCATTGCATATACTAGATTATTCAGGATAACTGAGGACAAAGTTGGGCTGTAGATAACAGAAGGGGAAAATCTGACTCAACAAGCAACAAACAGCAGCTGAAATTCAGTATAGACAGTATAAAGTGCTGTTTATCTAGAAAAAACAATTATTACAATGAAAGAAAAGATGTTATCAATCCTTAGGGTTATCACTCCTCTCTCATGAAAGCATCAGATTAGTTGTCATTAGCACTCAAAACAAAAAACAACAAAAAACATTAAAAAGCAAGCCAAACAAGAAACAAACAAAAAGACCCAAATAAACTAACAAAAAAATGCCAGTTTTAGGACAGAGAAACCAAAATAGAGGTCATTATGCTGATGCAGAAGTTCCCTCATCCACCCCAACCCTCAATATTTGCAGTCCTTGTTCCCTTGTCATGGATGTAAGTAAAACAGAGAGGGTCAGAGAAGTTCAACAATTATGGCAATAGCTGTGGATGGTAGAAGGAATGGCTGAGAGGTCCAGGAACCTCAGTATGCAGAGATGATTTAGTCATCACGTGTTGCCTGAATCATGAAAATCCTGTAAAGTTTCTTCAAGGTTTAAATAACCCATTTTTCTTCTTTGAGACTCAGCTCAACAAATCTGTTCTGTGTATGACTTTGTTTTCTATTTCAGCCACTAAATCTCTGAAAGCTGACAAGGATTAAGAGTTTTGGACAGGCTTTCAGACCTTATCATTTCTTCATCCTGCCCTCCATAATCATATGTACTTCACACTTCTGCTGAAAAAATAATGAAGTTTCATCTTCAGTAGTAATTTTTATTATTGTTACAGCAGTTGTCAGGAGACTGAAAGTTACTTGTGATTTTCCATTTCTAGCGTTCATAGTGTCATCATTGCTACTAAATACTACAATCTGACCTAAAATTAATAACCAGCCACGAGTATTTTTCCTAGCCATTCACACTTTCTGGTGGATGATGAAGCGCATTTGATTTCAGCCTTTTTGCATTCTGTGAAAATCACCTGTCCAGTCATCAGGTCCAGAAGGCAGTGCAGTTCATTAAATTCTATCCTTATAGATTGACTTCCTGATCTCATACATCCTCACCAAATACTTTCATAGTGCTCATTAGAAATTATGGAACCATATTCCACAGGAGATCTTGAGAAGCTCCACTGGGAGCTCATGCACTCAGGAAAGCCTGATCTGGCCCAGCCTTAGGAAAACCTAAGAGATGGATGCTTGTGTTTCCAGTTCTGCTGAGACCTCTCTGGAATTCCCAAATAGATCCTCTGTGGTCTGAAAGAGGAATCATCTGATTGTCACAAACAATTGTAACTAAGGCACCATGAGAAATTTAACCAGAGAGTTTTGGAAAAACAGAGGCTTTGGCAATTTACCACACACATACTAAAGGGACTTCATTACATGATTTTACAATTAAGGAGAAAACATCAAAACGTATTGTCACATTCCAGTTTAAAACAATGGCTTATATTGAAATGCATCTGGTTCAGGTTAACTACAGATGTGAACCGTTAATAGAAACCATGACTATTATCATTGGTGTTTTTGCTTTAGCTCACTTGGTATCACAGAAAACTTAACTGATTCAGGCATCTTTTAATAAAGTTGATCGTAATCCAATTAGGCAGGAAAATCCTGATATTTCAGAGAAATGGCTATAGTTAGGAGATCTTTCAAGTAAAAAGTGTTGCCTAATGCCTTTAGAAATACAAAGCATTTTTATCTGTATAGTACATGAGCTGTACGACTGCTGTGGATACTTTGGATTGATTCAGCTCTCACAAATACCTATTCTCTTTCTTACTTTTGGAACGATTTCACATGCGAACAAGCATGAGAACTGTAGCAGAGCGTTTGATATTCCCCCTTCAGCAATTTGCAAGAAGAAAAAGAGGAAAAACACTCTAGTCCTTAGCTAATGCCAAAGTGCACAGTCACTGGGAAGAAGAAGAGAAAACTCATGAAAGGCGACGTCTGTCACAAATGAGCACACGGGCAAGTTTATGAGTGCACAGAGAACGTAGCAAAAGGGCAAAATGCAGTTGACCAGATGCTTTTAGGAGCCTGTGGCAAATCTGCAAAGTAGCTTGAGAGAACTTAAAAAGAAAATAACTTTTATTGGATCAATAGGACTGCATGCAGCAGTGCATGTGCATGGAAAAATGTCGATCTGGGGCACTGGGTTTTTCATGTGTGGTGTTAGTAAAACAGTACTATTTTTATGTACTCCAAAATCCCAGAAAAATGATCTCAGAAGAATAAAAGAACATTAAAAGGTATTCAACTGCGAGAGATGTCTCATAAATGTGCAATGTAGATTTTTTCCTTAATGGCTGTTATTCACTACTCAACATGTTACAAAAGAAAAAGACTGGAGAACGACTGATAATATTTTCCCTTCTGGAAGCAAGGTATGTATCTGGCAAAGTTTTTAATAATTCTTAAAAACATATGAACAGGATATTTTAAGAAAATAATGTTATTAAAATCAATGCTATTAATAGGCACTTAATTAAATTAAAGTTGTTCCCCATTCAAATTTTTTTCTAAATCTAATAAAATTCAAGTGGTTCTTTTCCTTTCTTTCTAACAGATCAGTAAGTATTCGTGGTTTAGAAACAAGCTATCATATTTAGAACAGTATGGTGGTGTATTTATTTTGAAGGAATTTCTAAGTTATTTAATTTCTTTGGTAGGCAGCATAGAAAAAGATCAGCAAAAGATAACCTAATTATTTCTGTCACAAATCACAGTGTATCAATGCAAATATTAACTGAAACATTTTTAACACGTGGTAAACAGCAATTTCCTATTAATTCATTCCAGGCTGAGGTGGTACCTTGCAAAATGCTCAAATGTAGGTAACAATGGACGAGGTTTCACAAATTATGACACTTTGCATGTGGGAGGGTGGATTGCTTGTGTATTACTAGAGTAGAAATTGTCTCCCCATACACTTTAAGTGGCAGGACTAGTATTTAAACAAAAATTTAGTTCATCTGAAGCTCCCAAAGGTTCACTGTGAGGATTTCTGTAAGTGTTATAAGATTTCTGCTGATCTCTGCATTTTTAAATTTCATATCATTGCATAGCTTGTCTGCAGCCAACATACAAATCCCAGACACATAATGAGACGTGTTTCTCAAGGACTGTGATAAAAATTTACATTTTTTGAGCAATCAAGTTTTTTCACATACAAAAATGTTTACACAAAAATTTAATGTCTGGATCTTGAAAGTTCCCTCTAGGCCACAGAAAATTACTTTAATCTGTGAATGTGATTTGAATCCCTCAGAAGACAAAACTTCTCAGTCAATAGTATAGTTAACCTAAAATGTGGCTTTTTATATTTGTTTTGCTTTAATGCAAATTTTAAAAAAACAAAACAAAACAATTTACTTAAATCTCTCTTGCAAGGAAAAAATAATGCCTCTCTCTCTCTGTTCAAAGAGATGGTGCTTAAACAAAGGTGTTTATTGGCAGAATGTTTATTCATTTAACACTACCTTCAACTAGCCACACTATATCCATAAGGAAAGATTAGTGTGAAAATAATACTACACAAAAGCACAGATTCTATTCTCTTTTACCAATATGGCCTGAAATATTTCACAGGGATAGTCGTTGGAAAGGAGATTCACATTCAGAAGGGTTTAAAAATAAAGCATTTAAAATTCCTATACCTGTTTAACTGTACTGTACAGCGTAAAGAGTTCCCATGATGACTGTAAAGCAATTGAGGCCAGATGTCTTTCAGAGTTGTGATGATAAGTGCAAATTCTTCCTGCTTGATGCTCCAGGATAGGTGGTAAGGAATGAAGAAACCTAAGGGGCACATTTAGCTTGGCTATATAAAACTTTGCCACAGACCATCTCAGTTATTTCAGAATCTGGCCCAAATAACTTCTCATTAACGTATCTTGTTTAAAATAGGCATTGACCAAGCAGAAGAATGAGCTCTTTAACTTACAAGACTTGTTCAGAAAACTTTTTTTATTTATTTTCAGCATGCTAACAAGTGAGTGTTTAGATAGCACTACTGCTTTAAAACTTCTTGTTGTCAAGTAATAAGATTACAGGTTTGTTAACCAGAAGGAAAACAAACAAACAAACAAAACCAACCAAGCGACCAAACAAATCAACCAAAACCAACACAAATTATGACCATTCCCACTCTTTTCCTTCACATGTGGTGCTTCCATCCCCCTCAGCTGTGCCAAATGCTGCCTGAAGAGGGGCTGGGGAGGAACACGTGGCTTTGAAGAAGGAGAGAAGTAATCTCTTGGAGTGGAGATAAGGAGGCATTTGAGCACAGATATTCCCCTGGACAGGTATCTACCTCTTAGGGACTGGATGCAAAAATGTGCAGGGTTTAGCTGAGATGTTAATTTGTGAGAAAGAAGAAATATGATGATAAAAGGATGGAAGAAAAACCACTTTCCTTGAACACTCTGTTCTTTTCACTCTCATAACCACTTTAAGTCAAGGTCTCTATACTGGCTGTATTAAGCAAGTAGTACTCAGCTTTGTTTTACTGATGAAATGGAGTTCAAGATGTCTGACAAACCTGCCAAGAAGGGGAGGCCTTTGTGCAGGTAGAACTTGTTGATAGTCATGAACTGCTCTTTGAGTAGCTGATCACACACACAGTTTCTATGTGCTTAATGAACCAAGTTAAGATAATACTTAAGTACCTTTCCAAACTGAGATGGAAATACTCAGTAAAAACACAGGTTCTGTTACAATGACTGTGACAATGGATCTGTAGAAAAACAAAGTGAATACTTTAAAAACCATACACACTACATAAAATGCACCTGGTGAGACATTCAACATAAAATCTTCATCAAAGAAAGTTACTTTCTGCTCACAGATCATGAAGAGCAGTCTTACATGATAGAGTAAGCCAGGAAGCCACGGCAAAATCTTCACACATGTAAAACCTCTTCATCTCAATATGTGCTCCTCCAGAGGACTAAAACTTTAGCAAAGACAGCAGCATTCAATACCTTGGCCAGGACTTACAAAGGAAAAGGAAAGCTTTTTCCACTTAAATTTCCTATCGGTCACTCTGGCAGTAAATTCTTCATCATGGAGGGAATCCTACATAATAAATATTTTACAGAGCTTAAACTTCACAATAAAAGCCATTTACATGCAAGGACTGACCTTCTGTCAGGCTTTAAAGAAATCTGAGTTATGTACACTAAAATCAAGCTATCTCACGCTAAAACTAATATTAATATTCTAGCTCCTATCTTTTTCTTATGAAAGCACAGGAATTACTGTGTGATGCCTTATGGCATTGTCAGATTAGTTTCCTCATTCATCCAGAAGTTCTTAGGGTGAACTAGAGAAAAAAAAACCCAACACAATAGTCTGAAGAGACTTCCTTTTCAGTTTTTTGACAATTTCTTAGCAACTTCCTACTTGTTTCACTTGCAGCATAGCTTTAGTGATGAAAATGTAAGGTTTTCCTAATGCAGAAATTAGAGGTTGCCATATTATAATGGTCAAGGAGCTAAACAATGAATCCTATAACCTCTCCTCTAGCAGCATCCACAGTTCAGGTACACAGTTAAAAAGCTCTCAGTTTGGTGTATAGTTGTTCCCAATTCAAGTGTCAGCTGAGTTAGAAAACAACAACTCGCCTCAAAAAAAGAGCTGAAATTCTTATCTTCACCACCATGCCTGCTCCAGAGAATGCCATGAAGGAAAATTGCTGAAATGCATGAATTTATTTTCTTATCTTTATTTGTGCTTCCTGTTTCCATCATTTGATGTACGTCATGATCTGCCAAGTATGATTCTTCCAGTGAGGGACCAAGAAACAATTTATAGCACAACATTACAAAATGTGACTATCAGGAAGAAATAGTTGATAAACATTTATTAAAATTACCCCAATAAGTCTAGCATGCTCCCTTTATCATTATATAAATCTTAATGTCCTTTTTGATAACACAGTATTGATCCAAGAAAGGTCAACACCTTGTATGAATATTAGTGCCTAAAGGCTTTTAGTTACTTCTGTTGAACTTATATGTACTATATGTATGACTGAAAATTGATATTTGACTGATGTTTGATATTTCAATAGTAGAGCATAAGTGACTCAGAAGACCATTTCCCATACCCTTGTAGGACACTGAGTAGGAAAGTTTGAAAGAAAACCTATAAAATGTCATCATTGTACTGATTGTCTGCTCCAGATTAGGTCCACCTCCTTCAGAAATCACAGAAATCACATAAAGTTAGGGGTTGGAAGGGACCTCGAAAAATCATTGAGTCCAACTTCTCTGCTAGAGGAGGGTCACCTACAGGAGGTCACACAGGAATTCATCCAGGTGGACTTTGAATATTTCCAGAGAAGGAGACTCCACAACCTCCCTGGGCAGCCTGTGCCAGTGCTCTGTCACCCTCACAGTGAAGTTATTCCTCGTATTTATGTGGATCCTGAAACCCTTTACATATTTATAAACATTAATGAGGTCACCCCTCATTCTCCTCTTCTCCAAGCTGAAGAGATCCAGGTCCCTCAGCCTTTCTTCCTAAAGGAGATGTTCCACTCCCTTCATCATCTTGGTCACCCTGCACTGGACTCTTTCAAGCAGTTCCCTGTCCTTCCTGAACTGAGGGGCCCAGAACTGGACACAATATTCCTAGAACTGAGGGGCCTCACTAGGGCAGAGTAGAGGACAGGGAGAACCTCTCTCCTGCTTACTAACCAACCCCCTTCTAATGCACCCCAGGATGCCATTGGCCTTCTTGGCCACAAGGGCACATTGCTGGCTCAAGGTCATCCTTCCAGCCACCAGCACCCCCAGGTCCCTTACCCTTCCCTGCTCTCCAACAGCTCAGTCCCCAGCCTATACTGGTACCTGGGTTTGTTCTTTCCCACCTGTGATGCCTCCTAATAAATGCTGATTATTCAATACCTTCATAAATATGAAATATAAAGAAGTATAAAACAAGTGATCTTAAAACCCAAAAAACACTAGATACTCTTAAGTACTGTCACTTCCTCATCACACTCCAGTTCCTATAATCATCACAGTACTTGAGAGATGATAGCTTTGGCAACTCAGTGCTTGCAGTGTGCTTTCAAGTACCTTCTGCATTAAAAAATCATCTTTACTTAATCAACAGCTCAGCTGTATCCATGATCAAACAAGCAACTTTTGAACAGCATCTCTTAGCCTGCAGTGGGAATACTTATCCTCATCTTGCACTGCAGTTAATTCTAATATTAATGCTATCAGCTAATTTACTCTGTGGTGCAAGCATTTGGTAGTTACTCCAGGATGGTTTCTCACAGCATCACAGGCCACTCCTGATGTAAGAGTGCAGAATGCTAAAGGGTATAGAAAAAAGAAAGGTAGACACAATGTGGTCAAGTCTACTTTGTAGAGACATATGAAAGTATTTAGCAAAGGTCCTAGCAAGTGATGTACCCTGTATAGTACGGCTGACTTGTGAATTTGAGCATTTCCACATGTGCTGGGCAGCTGGCACATGTGTCACTCTCTGCCTGCTCAGAATTACAGGACTGGGGAAATTCACCCTGTGAGAAGGGAGCAGAACATAAGCAGAACTCTCTCAACAAATGTAACCATCACTGATTAAACTTTACGTTACTAGGGAACCATAATAAGATGACATTAAATAGTCATTGACTCATTTCCCAATGAGCAATGAAAACTGAAAGGGTTACCATATGCCATTAATTTAAACAATATCAGAGGGGCCTCATAAGAATGAGAAATGACTACCATGGGTAATTTGTACATATATTAAGTCAGGTTATATTTTAATCTTGGGATTTTTGCAAACAACAGGAAAAATATTTTAGAAATTCTCTTTTGCTACTAAAATATGACTTTCTTCAATTAAAGTCAGAAGAGTTGAACTTGAAGAGTAAAGAAGACATCTGTTGTCACATCAGGTGTCACCAGGTTGGGACCATAAATACAGCCATATCAATAATTAAGGGAACTAATCTTCCATTTGATTTATATCTGTGTGGATCAGATTCTTGTCTGGCATAAAAATCAGCATATCTCTGTCCAAGTCAGTGCTATCGAGCAGCACTGATTTACAGCCATTGGAGACTGAGATGATGCAGAAAATAGCTATTTTTAGAAAGCGTTCTTTGGAAGAAACCGTAATGATGAGGCCAAATTCTACACCCCTTACTCAGATGGAGTTCCAATGGGATTATGAGTAAGAAGAGAAAAATGTGGCCCATCTTCTGAAGGTTATGTCTGAGATTTGAACATAAATTCTGATGCAGGTTAATAATGATCACATTTGAGCCACATCAATACATGTTCAAAACACCGTAGAAGATAGATGGATTTTTAAAAAGCAGTAGTGCTTGAAACACAAGCAGGCCTGAGCTGAAAAGATAAGAATCCAATCCAAGGCATACATGCTAACATTGTTCTCCCTCTCTTACTCGACAGCTGCTTGTCTGAGGATCTGTCATATGGAAAATATGTGAATGCAATGAAACATCTGCTAATGTATCCCTGCACCCACCCAGCTCCTTAAAAGCAAAAACTGTCGGCTTGTTACTATTTTCAATAGGGCCCAGACAGTTGTTCTCTGCATCCTAGCACAGGGATGGTGATGTCTCGGGGCTGCCTGCTTGCTTGGGGCTGGAATGGCAGCACACTGCAGTCATCTCAGGCATGTAGGGTAATACAAAGACAAGGTCTTAAAGGAGTGTGTAATCCTAAAAAGCACCATTCCAGAGGATTTCCATTTAGGAATACTTAGCAAGAGAAGACCTAAATGCACAGGCAGATAGTTTAGCTTGCAGTATGCTCTAGCCAGGGAGATAACTGCTAGCTCTGCTGTTTCTGCTACCTCTTTTCATCTTAGACAGCCACTTCCCCCAGATCTTGCATGTTGACAACACATGGCAATCATACGTGCTGGAGACACTGAAAAATTATTCCTGGCATTTGCTACTATTACTCTGTTTCTTTACTGGAGAAACTGGGAAAGTGTCAGCAAACTGGGCACAATTAGGAAAAAACAGGGAGGTTCCTTTTTCAGATAGAAAAAAGGAATAAATGTAGAGTCCAAATGCTTGTTTCTGTTGGCTTTAGCAATAGCCAGGCAGTTTCACAAACTTAATAAAATGTGCTCCCTTTTCCTTAATGCCCGTAAAATATATACTCCTGTGCAGAAACAGCAATCTCACACTAGACTGAGAATGTAAAGAAAAAAGTATATTGGTTCACCTGAGCATTATTTTTATATTGATAGACAAAGGGGTTTGTCTCATTTCAGAATCTGCTACTCAGTATATTTTCATTTGTTGTTTGTTGGTTTTTTTTTTTTCCATGTATGTAAATGGAGCAATAAGCAAGTTTAACCACATTAGGAAAATTTAATTTTTAGCCTGAAGATGAGATGACAATCTGTCTCAGTTGCTGTCCTGATCTTCTGTCCCAGGATGACATGTTTATGCTTGGGCGTTTACACCGTGGTAGCAAATATCATGAAGGAACTGAGCTATAAATGTTAGTTTTGATTGAATATGACACTGCAAATAAACATGCCAATACATTCTATAACTTTGTCATCTCTCATCCTTTCAGTGCTGCAGCTGATACCCCTGAGCACCCACTGCCAATAAGTCCAAAGGATGGTATGGTATCAGACAGGCATACATGAAAACGACTTCTGAATACCAACTAATAAGAACAGAATTTAGATGTGAAACCATAGCACTATGAAAAAACATATAAAAGCTCTGGAAAAAAACAGCTGATGTTCACTCCACAGTTCTCTGCCACCCATTTTAAAGAAAAGACCACATAGCAACAGGGAGAATGACACAGAATGTCTGTGATCATCCTCAGATCCATCAGTGAAAGATCTCTTTTAAAGAGCAGACCTTATTGTGCTACTCCCACTGTAAAATGGGTGTAGAGGCAAATCTCATACAATGACGAAGGTGGAAAAATCATAGTAAATCTCTATGTCAGTGCCTTTTGTTTTTACTGCTTTGGATGTGCATTTTGCAAAGCCATAAAATCATGGAAAAACCTACCAGAAAAGCAAATGCACTTCTTTAACTCTTTGACACTGGGCAAGAAGTGTCTGGAAATCTTGACTTTTAGTGCCAAGGGTATCAAAACAAAGCAAAAAAACCAAAAAAAAAATGCACAAAACTCTCATGGTCTGGCAAGAGAAGAAGAGAACATAAAAGCTGAGAAAATGAAGCTAGCTAGACAAAAATAAAGTTTGGCACTAGAAAATATTAAGTCTCTGACTGATTTTTCAACAAATACAAAGAAAGTTTCTGAAAAAAAAAGATGCACTGGTTTTGCTTCGTAGAAGTGGTATTTAAAGCAGAAAATGAAGAGTTTGTCTGATTGCTAGCAAGTAACAGTAAAGTAGTCTTCATAAGCTGGTCTCTTATTGTCACATTCCCCCACGTTAGTCAAAGAAAAAGTGCCAAATAAAGAGACAGGACAAAGTCTTTCTGAGTATTATAAGGTCATTTTCTTTCCCAAGTTTCAAAACCCAGGATTTAAATAGCTTAGCCACTATGTTTTCAGAATAAGAAAAGAATAAGAAAAGACAGGAGTAATCTGTATTCTGACACTAAGTTATGAATAAGGAGAAAATAGCTAGTGAACTCCTTTTAGCTCCGACATACAAACATAACAGGGGTCCAGTTGCTCAAGAGGGATCAGTATAACTATGTCAAACTAGTAGACAATATGCTGGAATACTGAATATTTACGTATTCATAATGTGACTAAATACAGGCATACATTTTTACATGAGCATGTATGTACATGCACACATGTGTAGATCAACTCCTTGATCTTACTAAGGTATTTTGCATGCCCTGTATTGTCCTTCCCCTGTATTGTTCTAGTCCCTGTGATTCCCATTTCAATGACCTTTGCTCCTCACCTCCCATAGGCTCATGGGGGTTAATTCAAGATTACCAGGGCTGCTGGACACATGGTATTCCCACATTCCAGTGCTTGCTCAAGTGGTTCAACTTGCAGTCTTAGCTTGGCTGTGTCCCCAGCTTGATATCTCTGACTATGCAGGGCGTACCTGAGTGAGCCCTAATGCTCCAGCAAATGCCACTGCCCTCTTTCCTTCCATTGGATTACTCAAGTACCAAAGCAGAAAAAGGTACTGACTTGGCTAAAGGGGTCAGTCATTCATAAAGAAGCAGTTTGCTAGAAGAGAAGAGTGAAACTTGGTTCAGGCACACTGCTGCTGCACTGCTGCCCTCATTTCTGAGCTAGCCCAGCACTCAGTCCACCTCATCTCCAGTGTGGCCTTGGATGAAGGGGGATGAACAAACCTCATCCCTTGTCATTGCTCATGCCATCTGAAAATGTCCATGGGACAAGGTGCCTCAGGCCATGGCTGTGCTGGTGGGCCTCTTGGTCTGTCCCCATACTGCTGGTGGACACAGTGGGAAGCAAAGGGAGCAGGGGGCAACACTGTTGCGTTCCAAGGTTATTCTTTCACAGCAGAGGACACCAGTGGCTCCCAAAGGTAGACAGGCTGTGAGCTTTCATTAAAGTGTTTAAATCCATCTTCAGCATTAAATCAATGGTTGTTGTTCACTGTTTGTGAATGAGGAGAAATTCCTATGATTCTATGACAACAAACACATTACTTGAAAGGGCTATTGTGAGGATTAACACACAGAAGTTTGAGAAGCTCAGGTATGGGGAGAGAAATCCCCAAATGGGGACCATTTCTGTAAACATGATGAAGTGCAATTTCTCTCATAGCAAACGAATCTTCCATTCTTCTCTCAACACTTTTCCTGGCCAGTGAAAAAGAATAAAAGGTTTGGTCATGCTTCCGGATGTAGAGCTTCTTCCTTTTTCCCAGGCAGAAGAGTAGGAGTGTTTTGTTCTGTTTTGTGTTTGTGTCACTGAAAAAAAAAAAAAAAAAAAAAAAAAAAGAAGAAAATAGATTACAGGAACTGTGACTACAAGATCTGCAGGTGTGTGTCCATGATCACAGACAGAGCAGCTGGGAGGTCAGGAAATTGCTGGTTTCAACTTCGAAGAGGCTGTATAATAAATTCAAACTAAAATTAAACCACCTCTTTCCCTGAGAAAATCAAAAGGGTTTGTTAAACCTACAGATCACCCAATTGTATATTTTACCTGGACTGATTATGAGCTATGTGACTCTTCCTTCAAATTACATTTACCTTAAAGGACATACAACAACACCTTTTTGTTCCTCCACCTTTCTGTCTTGATGATTACTTCAGTTGCTGTAGATACTGAAA
The DNA here is from genome assembly GCF_036169615.1 of Heliangelus exortis. Lineage (NCBI taxonomy): Eukaryota > Metazoa > Chordata > Aves > Apodiformes > Trochilidae > Heliangelus > Heliangelus exortis. Next base: position 18,411,327 of record NC_092422.1, on the reverse strand, counting down.
GGGTAAGTTCCTTTAAAGGAGCTGCACAAAGCCCAGATACAACTCATAAAAGTATTTCTAACCCAGCAAGTAATCTAAGAATACGATAGTGTCAGGAAAGCCAAAACTCAACTGAAGTTGAGACCAGCAAGGAATGCCAAGTGCAACATGAAGATCTTCTGTTGCTATATTATTAGGAAAAGGCTGAACAAGGAAACTGTGAGTCTCTTATTGAATGAGGGAGGTGATTTACTGAGAGCAGACAGGGATGAGGCTTTCTTAGCCTCAGTCATCACCAGGCCTCCATACTTATTGAGAAAGTTCTAGAAGAAAAAAACAACAAATAAGGACACAGTCCTGGAGTCCTTGGGAGCTCTGAACTCACACATGCCCTTGGGACCAGGTATGTTACATCCAAGGGTCTGAAGACAACTGGCTGATGCCCTTACAAGGCTTCTGCCTATCACCTTTGAAATGTTGTGGAGATCAGGCAGATCCCCTGATGACTGCAGAGAGGCAAATGTTGTGTATATCTTTAAAAAACTCCAGAAAGACAATTAAGACAATTCAGGCAGGTCAGCCTCACTTTGGCTCCTTGGAAAATGACAGAGCAAGTCCTCTTGGAGCATATGCCTTGGCACAGGAAGGAGGTGACTGCAAGTAGCTACTAGGGCCTTATCAAGGGTAAATCATTCCTGATCAACCTCATTGCCTTTTGTGAAAGAAAATAAATAAATAAATAAATCGCTGAGTTTGTGGGCAGAGGGAGAACAGGAGATTTCATCAACTGTGGCTTCAGGACAGCACTTGATAGAGTCTCCCCTCAGTGTTTTTGTATCTGAGCTGGGACAAAGGGGGAGCATGGAGCTTGTGGAAAACCAGAAGGGTTAAGAACAGGATTGGATCATTAGGTTCAGTGGATAGTGATTAGTGGGTTGAACTAAAATTGGAGGACAGGAGAAACGGAATAATGCAGGGGCTAATATCGGGACTTGTCCTGTTTAAGTTCATCCAAAACCTGGAGGAAGAAGTACTTTGTTTGCATTACCTTGCCATGTGCACAAGCATGAACAGAGAACCTTCTGGTTCACCAAGAAGAAATATCTTTTCAGTGCACCTGATATAGAGACAGCATTCCTTCAATGTTTCAAGCTCTTTATCCCGTGCCTCATATCACCATTTTCCAAGCCTGCACCTGCCTTCATCCCCTCCTCAACCTGTCCCGAACTTCCTTGTTCAACATTCCCTCTTTTCTGATCTTGCCTGCTTTTCCCCCTGTCCCAACTAACCCTTTGTCTCTGTTCCTTAAGCTGTACCTCTCCTCCCTGTGACTCCACCCCCATCCAGGCTCTCCCTGAAACATGTGAATTTTCTCCTTTTTTCTCCAAGTTTCTAAGCTGCAACCAGAAGATTCATGAGACCACAGGAAAGGGACAGGCCCCTGTCCCAGGGACAGCCCCATACAGGCACTGCAGCTTCAGCCTGCTCAGTGCTTGGTGCACATGGAGTATTCAGAGATACTGGTACTGTCCTCTGACAAACACAGGGAAATTGTGTTTCTGGGACATTAAAAAATTAAGGCTCAGTTGGTTTTCAGAAGGACAGTAATAGTCAGTCATTTTGGATCTCACTTTCAATACCTAGAAGCTTAGACACAGTAGAGATACTGAGTGAAAACTCTGTACAACACATTATTATCAACCGTAAATCATTAAGACATCCCTGACTTCTTTTTCAACAACTTTAACTTGAAACAGGAAAGAAACTTAGAAGTAACAACAAAGGCAGAAATTACAGCCCATGGCAACTGAAGAAGATTGTGACAATGGAAAATAAAAAGCAAACTTAACTCATGCTATTGTTTTAACTTCTTAAACTGTACCACTGCTATATATAATGTTTGTCTTACAGAAAGCAAATATGGACAGAAACTACCTATTTTTCTCCAGCTCAAGGTAATACAGAGTGCAGGACAAAGAAAATTAATAATTCTTAAAAATCAGTTATCTGGGTGAGCCTTAGCATCAGTGGAGCAGCCAAGAGATGTCTGGGATCAGGAGAGAGAATGAAATACTTTCTCTACTTATTAAGTGACAAAGTAATGCAAACAGGAATGCTCTCTAAAATCTAGGCCCTATTTATATATCCATCCTCCTTAATCCAAGAAGCAGTTATGCCCATCTATCCAGGGACTTGACCATATTCTACCAGCTTGTAAAGGGAAGCCTTTTAAGAGAATACAAAAAAAAAAAAAAAAAAAAAAAAAAAAAAAAAAAAAGATTATTTCTCAAGATGATGAAACATGAAATATGCCAGCTGCCAAGCTTGCCAGTCTAGGCAGGTTTCCAGAATAGCTTGTTTTAATACCCTATTTTCTTTCTTTTTTACTGGTTATACGAAATAAAAATAGCATTGGGGATTTTGTTTTGCTTTGCTTATTATTGTGTGCATCTGTGGAGGCTTTGTTTTAATGTTCTTACTTAATATCACATTCTCCAGAAGATCCAGAAGCAACATAGCCAAAGATAGCATCAATTACCCAAGATAAAGCACACGGGAAAACACAGTATTATGAATCTTTTTTCTTCTTTCTATATTTTGCATCTGTAATCAAGCTCATGTACAAATAGTGACACTTAGACATCCTATTACTTGATTGTGCCTTTAATTTGGGAAGTGAGATAAATAAGTGGCATCAGCTGGGCCAGCAATTAACTATGCATTCAATTGCAGTTTCAAAAATAGAGCCTAAGTGAACTCTCTTAAAATGACTGGTCCCAGAATACCAACGTGCCACGTACATATATTGTTCAGATATGTGCAGCCATTCAACATCTCCTGATATGCAGAGAATAACATGAGGTGGACATGTACTGCTCAGCATTCAAAATGGACTCAGAAGACTGAGATGTGTGGACACAGAGGTTTGCTGAGTACCAAAAGCAGAATTGCTGCAGTGCCAGGGTCCCCCCGTGGTGGCATTCAGTGAAGGGCACCCTTAGGAATTCTGGCCAGGCCAGGTTTGTTCACAGCAAACTGGGGCAGATAAACCACGAAGTGCACGGCACTACCAGCATCTGCAATGTGAAGGCAGCCAAAGTGCAATGTATTCCTCTCTTGTCAAACTGGTGTGGAAAGACCACAACCTATTCCATTCCAGACAGTAAAATACATACTCATACATAGACTGGCTGACCCTCCTCTAAGTCCTTGGGACTAGACAGGTTCCAAAAGTGCCTTAGGATTCTATGACACCTCACACAAGGGAAATGTCAATGCTATCCATCTCCTCATTAAAATGCCAGGATATCACTCCTTTGAAAATCCTCAGAGTGAGTAAACAGAGGAGGACCTGGGGAGTGGGTAGATATATGTGGAATGTTTAAATAGAGAGATCTACAAATAAAGAATAAATAAATAGAAGAGCTGGGTAGAGAGGTACAGGCAGCTGGTTTAGAAAAAAGATAAATTCATTTTTAGCAGTCAGGGTTTCTGGGAAAGAACTGGGCAATAAAAGCCATTGGGAACAAAGTACCTGAAGGCTTTAGCCATATTTTTCTGTCAGGAATCACCAGCAAGTATCTTCTTATTTTTTTTTTAATCTCTCATAGCTAGGCCTTCCATAATTTATGTAAATTTCTTTCCATCATGTACACAGAATATTGGCTATTAGTTATATATGATTAGTAGTCAGGTAGCTTTGGGTTGTGATTGAAACAGTTCAAGCAGGAGAAAACAAACAATTTAGGAATAATAAGCAATAAATATTCTTTCTTTCTACACAGTAGTATCCCTGTTTCTAGGAGAATACATTCTGAAAGTCACCATTCACTGAACTGGTCTTAACAAAAATCCATTAAAAATGTGTGTAAGTAACAAATAGGAAAGGTATCTCTGTAGCAGCTATCAAAATACAAAGAAGAACTGGTATATATTCTGGGGCAGATATTCTACACTGATGTATAATCAGCTTCATCCTAGTGCCAACATGGAATCACTGAGGTTTTGTTGATTTATACCACAAGCAAGCCTGGACTTTATTTCTCTTAACTTCTTTTTTTCTTCTTTTTTCCCATTGTTCAGCCATCTTCACTGCAGACTGTTAGAAAGAACAAACTTAAAAGCCCACAGAAGCAGTAAATTGCAGAGATGAGATACCAGGTGATAAAGGTATTAATAGGTTATTGCAGAGATGCAGAGGAAAGAGCAGCCAGATTCTGGCAATGTTACTGTGGTTGTATCATTAGAATTTAGAGATGATGGAGATGAAAGGAAGAAAAGTCTGGGGGTAGGGATGACTCCAGTTCTGATGTAATTTGACACCTTCAAGAACTGAAAAACCTCTTAGCAACACTCTTAATAAATTTAACTAAAGAATAGGTTAGAGAAAGACAAGTCAACAGATCTTATGCAGAGCAGATTTAGAACAAGTTTTCTTCACCAAATTTACTCTGGCGTTGATTTTGGATAAAATTTTATTTTTTTAATAATGAATTAGATCTATGACTGCCATTTTTCCACTGCAGTTTTACCATCCTAATAATCAACAAGGTCTATTCCTATAGATATTAGAACATGTAAAGCCCTTTCCCAAATTTTCCCAGTTCAGGAAAGTACACAGTGAGAAGAAACAAGCTTACTTGTTTAAAAACAAAAAGGTACTCTCTACAAATATGTACTAATGACAAAGGACAAAACACTTGCTTCACCCACCATCTCTGCCATAATTCTGCCTATATACAGGTGTTCACCAGCAGACACATACATCTGTGGTTTTATTGCACATCAGAAAAACCTGAAACAAAGAAAGAGGCTAGGTTTGATTTGTAAAATGTTTTATTTAAATCACAACACTACAGAAACCACATGGAAAACAAGAAAATGCAGAAAATTTGGAAAAATAACTGCTTCAAACACAGTTGCCCGTGTGCAAAAAGAAAAAAAAAAACCCAACATGCTCAGGAACCCACTGTTTAATAACTTGACACTAGTCATATATAGAAGTTAGCTGTCTGAACTAAATACAACCTACAGCAATGCTAGTGGGAAGTAATTTACATTGACAGCTTTTCAAAACAGCCAGTTTTCCTTGATCCAAAGCAAAATTTTCAAGAATACATCACATCTGTTTTTAAACCTACAGTACAAATTCCTGGAGGGAAAAAAAATAGGAACAGAGAAAAAAATTACTGTTGAAAGGGAAAGGCATTGTCCTAGCCAATGTTTTTTTGTGTGTGTGTTTCTCCCTGTGACTGGGTACTCCACAGTAAAACAACAACAACAAAAAAAAAAATGCATCCAATGGGGCAGGATACAGACCTGCAAGCTGGTGTCACAAATCAGGAGAACTGCTGGAGGTTGTATAGGGTCTGGTCTTTGTTGGACAGTAAAAATAAACACAGAGCAAGAGAAAAGCAGGATCTCCTCTCACTGCACCCTCCCAGTTCCCCATGACTTAATACCAGTTCAATTGCATGATAAAACTCCTTGCTGTGACACAAGGCTAAAGGCCAGCCAAGGCCCACAGAGGAGTGTGTCACTCCTCCCCTAATTAATTCAGGCAGAAGGAACCTGATCAAAGAAGTGCTGACATTCAATCAAAAGTCAGACAATGTGCTCATGAGTAATAAACACCGTCACATTGACAGGATGTGCCAAGACTTCCATTGAAGTACATACTGGAAAAGGGGGAGGGAGGCCAGAAAGGCAATTGCACAACATCTGTGACAGAGGCTCAATAAAAATAAATAACTTCCCAGCCAGAAAATAAACCTCCCTCATTCCCCTATATACTCCAGAGGGGACAGAGAAAAGACTGCTCACACTTAGGCTGTTTCACTTCATGTATAGCAGTTAAATGCAGGAGGCCCTAGATGCCATACAGCTGCATGGCATAAAGTTTGTCCAGCACAAGTGAAACCAACCCAGTATGTGAATTAGGACACCAGAAGTCTAAAGGACGAGGAAAAGGTTGGCAAATAATTGGGCCGTTTGGAAAACAAGTCCACAGAAGCACGAGTCATCTTTCCAGTCTGGCAGTCCAAGCCACTGGAAAACTGCCTTACCTCACTGGAGTAAGACATCAGCCCAAAGATCAAAAACCTTCTGTGACAAAAGAATTGTAAAACTTTCTTCTTGGTGCTTTCCCCAAAAGGCTGTAGCATCCAGGTTGAGACATGAAAACAAAGCTTATAGGACATCATAGGAAAATTACCAGGGACTCTCTTTTCCTGGAGCTATGGTGTCTGAGGTAAAAGTCAACCCCTGAGCATGTACGTCCCTGCTCAAATATGTTGATCACCTGCTTAGCAATGCATGTTGAATGTATCAGAATGGAAATACTGATATATATTACCATAGTCTAATGCTACTCATCAGTCTGACTTCACTTTTGACATGACAGTCCATAGTACAAGAATACAGTGTGGAAATTTCTACTGATCATGTCATTACCTTGCTTCCGTACTTTCCTTTTTCATAAGAAAGAATTTAAATCATCTTCCAGGGTATATCATACTTCTTGGAGACCAGACTTTGCAAACATTTAAAGAGGTGTAATTTTCATACCAAAATATTCTCCTGCAAAGACATGAGCCCGGTCATGAGCCTATCAGTTAAACAGAAAATGTCATAATGAAATAAGATGCAAAAACTGAAAAATTCTTCCTAGAAGTCAGATACATAATAGTCAACATCAGAGTAATGTATCTAGGGGTGTAATAGACTCCTACTTTTTTGTCTTTTTAATAAAAACTCTGGCTTAGTAGCTGCATGGACCTGACACACCAACATCTGCTTTCTGTGTCCTGAGAGCACAGAGAGCTCAGGTGAAATGACCAGGATGGTCAGGATGGTTCTGAGCTCCCTGCTCAGAACAGAACCTGTTTGAACAATGTGAACTGTTGAGAGTGGAAAAGCCATGCTAAAGGCCAAAAATATATGAGCTTGCTCACTGCTGAGATACCTGGAATACCATATCCATGCCTGTGTACACCATCATAACCTTCCTCCTATAAAAAAGATGTTGTTGCCTGGCTCTGCCTATAGAATTTAAAGTACAACTGTGGCAGAATTTGCTGTCATAAGGTCACTGCTGAAGTGCAAGAATAAAGAGAACAGAAGATATAAAAGTAGATGCACAAGAGAAGGAGCCTGGTGGAGAACGCCTGTGAGTTTCTGCCTCCTTCGGAGATGAGGAGAGTATGTTTTTCCAATGGTTTCTTTTTATAAAGTGTACTCATATAAGGTCGTCTTTTTTTTCATCAGTGCAAATCCTTATTATAAGCTCTTCCATCTCTATCCCACAAAATAATCAAGAAAAGACTGTGCTTTCAGTACTCGCAGCTCTAGGTACAAGTCATTGCTTGTAAGTTTTTACAACCCTGTATTATTTTACCACTTTCAGCCACAGCTACATCGTGTGGCACACAGCATATTACTTTCCACAGGTCCAATGAAACATGTCTCTATTTAAAATTTTAAGCTGTTGTTAACAGTTAAGATAATCCCTACAATGCCAAAGTAATTTGGATATGCCATGGATACAAAAGCTCAACATTTTCAAAAATTCAAATATATTGATGTGTGAAAAATTATGTTCTATTGAAGTGAGTATTAATCCTTTCAAGACAGGGGAACAGGAGCTGTGGGCACTCATCAAGTCTGAAAATTAAGAACCTAACTTTTACAGAGCCTTTTCACAAATGTGTCTGCGGGTATGTGCAAGTATTTTATATTCAGTCATTTCAGCAAAGAGATAAGTAAGAGTAAAATGTACTCTGTATCAAATCACCTAAGCCTAAGGTTTATTATGGGACCTTCTTAATGTTTTAAAATCATGCAATGGAAGAGAATAATGTTTGGAGAAAAATCCATTAATTCAATTGAAAAATCAAAATAGTTGAGGCAACATTGCTCTCACTTAGCTCTAAATCTAAATCTGAGTAAGTCACTCTAGGCTCCTGTGAAGCCAGTAGTGAGAAAGTAATTCTTTCTGAGAGGGTATTATTTTTGTCTTTTGTTGCTTTTACTCTTAGTTTTCCTCTAAAACAAGTTTCTTTTGAAAGTGTTTGGTGCTATGGGAGAACACAGCATAACAGTCTGTCCTGTTTTGGGCAGGTTATACTGTACCTACACTGCAAGGAAGGAGGGAAGATTGGCTCCTTTTCTGAGACTCAGTCAATGAGAGCAGCTGAAGTGGGAAGGCACACCTAGAGATCCTCTAGTCCAGCTCCTGTTCAAAGCAGGGTCATCTCAAGGAGGTTTCTCTAATACATCTATGAACCATTTGGGACACTGATGGTGTCAGGAGGATGAACACTGCCTAATGTGAGCCACTGGGCATCACATATTACAGGAAAGCTGCAGCAGTGGTGAAATTACCAGGACATTTCAAGTGGCAAAACAGTGCCACTATATTCAATAACAATGAAGACATAAAACATAAAAAGGGGTGGAGTGGGGAAGAGACAGGAAAGGATGCAAAAAAAGTCATAAGAAATCCCATGTAATGGCTGGATAGGAAAATGTTTTCACACTTCAGCCCACTGAAATTAGACTGAATCTCCACCCTGTGTAATGTCTGTATTTTAACCACTGATAATTGAAATGGAACACAACAACCTTTACTTATCCTGCCTAATGAATGTTATCGTGTGGAAAAGGTAAATCAATAACAGCTGAGATCAAACATACCAATCTCCTTTTGAGTGTACAATGCTCTCATTTATATAAATCTTTACAACATGACTGCCCTTCTCATTTAAGCACAGCGAGTGAAACATTACCAAGTAAAAAACACCTTCTCTCTTAAGAATTCTCCACACTGTTTGAAAGGGTAGCCCAGATGAATTGCTGGAATGACCATAGAAAGGGCCACTCGTTAGCTATGACTGTCCTTGGGAATCAGCCAGACGTGAGGTAACGAGACCACAAAGTGCTGTTGGTATTGGCAGCAAAGCCAAGGTTCATCATAGTACCTCTTGTCTAGACTAGGGATGTAAAAGGAAATAGAAAACAATTCTTTGACTATATGCACTTGATGTTCCGTCCCCTTTTTCTATAGAAAAATGTAAGTCATTTGGAATTTTTCATTTTTATTTGGGAAAGACAAATTTGGAAAACAGGGTGAGTCATGCTGGAAAGTGTCTGACTGGCATGTGATAGCCAGCTAGCTCCAGAACTCTAAGGCTATAGGAAGAGTTTGCGGAAGGCATCTGGATTCAGATTTTTGTGTGTTTTAACTCTTAGTAACTTCATCACTCATTCTGCTTTCTTCACAGGGTGACAGACAAGTCCCTTACATGGACGATCTATCTGTTTACAAACAAGCTGATATATTTACCAAGAGGTCCCCATACCTTGGGAGTCAGTTTCAGTTTTAGGAATGTCTTACAGGTCCATTCCCAAATGCACTGCTTAACTCCCACCAGGTAATTCTGCAGTGCAGGCACCTTGGGAGGGAAAGTTCAGATCAGACCCTTATTTTTTACTCACTTGGGCAGCTGCAAAACAATTACTTTTCTTTGTGGAGGATCCTATCACTGTGGTATCCCTGTCTGAATCAAGATCCACCCACCCTTTACACAAAATGCTTTCTCATTTCCAACTACTCATTTCATGCTAGCATCCCCCTAGCCCACTCCAGTTTACTTACAGAATGTCTGGATGACCCAAAGCTATAGGCTGAATTAAAGTTTATAGTCTTTTGTCAGGATTATCCCCAGAAGCTGATTCACACCTGTTTGGGGACTTTTTCCATCCAGTGCCAGCTGCTATGAGCCTAACAACACTTCTCACTCTCCTTTACCTCCTTTCTTTCAGCAGGGTGCTGACATCCTCCTCTTTCACACAATCCTCATTTCCTATGGGAATTGTAGGCACTGAGTTTCTTCAACCATCACATCTGTGCTGTCCCTCAGACCTCAGCGTTTACCCACTGCTTCGTTTCCTAGGAATGAATCAAGGAAAAATGTATTGTCTACACTCTAGGATCTTTCTAGTGGCCCTACCAATGCAGGCTATCAAACGGCAAGTGCCTCCTGCTTCACCACCACCTATCCTTTTTTTGTCTTCCATTTCTGTTTCCAAAAAAGTCTTGTTCCCCACTTTCTCTTTCAGTGTGTGGCACCTATACATCCTTCATTGTGCTAAGAGGCACAGAAACTGATTTTTCCTTATCTGTTCTTCATTCAAACAAGAACCAATGTTCTTGCAGACAGGCAGGGTTCTAGCAGAAGATCTGAGTGGACTCAAAGCACTTTCCTCTAAACTCACCCTGCATTGTGTGCCTGTCCCTGACCATATGACATTATAATGCATTTCTTGACCATTTACCACTCCACACACACACAACCCATTTAAAAGGCTGTTGGGTTTTTTCATCATTCTCATGTTCCGTTACTTCAGTCCCATTCAGGTGCAGGCATTCTGTGCCAGACACTTGCAACACTGAAGTCCCACTAAAGCAGGAATGCACACTGCCTTCTACCAGTTCCTTTGGACCTCCCTGTTTTTCTGATCTTTATTTGGCACCTTGTCTCAGAAGTGACACCCTCACATACCATCCATGCCAGGCCCTCAAAGCTGAGGTAATACTTTATATTTACAGATATATGGAGCAGACTCAGAGACTTCAAGGACTACCAGATACCTAACACTCTTTATGTAGAGAAACTACCACAAATATATGGGCAAAATGGGTATCTGCACTCACTCTCTGCCTCCTCCTCGCTCTTCTATTACTATCTGAGCTGATATGGTATTTCTTAAGGAACCAAGGGCCCTTCCTTTCCCCTCTGCCTTTCTGCCAGCTTTTATTCTAAATAACTCTCTAACTATAAAGCTTCTTTTCAACTCGGAGTCCTTCCATGTTCTTGTTCAAACTTCTCTTTACATAGCCTGTAAAAGACCGCTTCCAGACCTCTTATCATGTAAACAATGACCTCATGAGGTGCTCTACCAGACTGCCATTACTAAATTGCTCCCCCTGTGATTCAAATTTGTGCTGGATCATAATAAGCTCTTTGCATATGTACAAGGTAAATTAATCAGTCTCATAGATGTCTAGAAACGCCCATTGAGAATTTGATGTGACGTAAAGATCACAAATAAAAGAGAAAGTGTACATGAAGTCTGCTGTAAACAACCATATGAAGCATGCCTCCTATGTGAAGCAGAATTGCAAGTCATCCAAATCATCACAAAAACCTTGAAAAGCAGGAGTTCTCCCTCATATGACAGTTTCATGAAAAGGGATGGCAGAATAGAAAGGGAAATTTGGTAATGACAAGACAAGAGATGGAATAAAAGCAAGAACAGAGAAGTAGGAGAATCATCTGCATAACTACAGCAACCAAACCCTAGTCTAACTCCCAACTTTCATGTTAAGAACTGTGATGCCAGACATTTTCATGCTTCACAATCACTTGCTTTCCACTTATGGATTTGTACATGATTGAATCTGATGAGAGACTGTGCCTTGGCCTTATCTTTCTAAGATATATTTCATACTTTTACAAACATATTACACATCCTACTCACGACCTGGTGGTATATTCAATATACAATCTGTATTTAGGAAGCATTCCTTTTGGTTCACTCAAGGAAGAAATGTGATCCCCATCTGGTGTTTTGATCATACATACATGGAAAATTCATCTGTCTTTTAATCTGCTCTGAAACTTGTCTTCATCTGATACTTTTAGAGTGTTCCTCTGTGTCTCATTTCTGATTCTTTCTGGACCAGAGCCAGAAGTCTTACGAGGAAAGCATCTCTACAGGAGAAGAAAAGCCCATTTTAAAAAGTTCGACTTGTCTGGGTCAGATATATGATCTAAAGTCAAAAGCATCTCTCTACCTGCCTTCCCGTTATTTACAGTTGATCACATGTCAAGACCATAAGTCAGATCTGCATAACTAACTTCCATTCTCCCTGTTAGCTACAGAAATGACAGCAAAATAGCTCACTCATCTGGAATTATTCACTAGCTGTTGTCAGGTCATCTAAATAAAAAGAGTTGAAAAGCTTTTGCAGAGCTGAAACAAGGGTAAAGTAACACCATTTTTTGGTGTAATTAATTTCTTTGCAGACAACTACAGTTTCGCACTGACCAATAGACTTTCCAAATTAATGTTTAATTTAGAAAACAGTAATCTCTGAGAAAAGGAAGGGGGGAATTCTAAACAAGTCCTTGAGCAACCTGATCTCCTTTTATGATCAGCTGACATGCTGGGTGGGTGAGGGGAAGGCTGTGGATGTGGTCTACCTGGACTTCAGCAAAGCCTTTGACACCATCTCCCAGAGCATTCTCCTGGAAAAGCTGTCAGCCCAGGGCTCAGACAGGAGCACTCTGTGCTGGGTTAGGAACTGCTGGAGGCCCCCAGAGATGGTGCTGAATGGTGCTGATCCAATTGGTGGCCGCTCACCTGTGGTGCCCCCAGGGATCAGTGCTGGGCCCAGTTCTGTTTAATATCTTCATTGATGATTTAGACAAGGGGATTGAGTCCACAATTAGCAAATTCACGGACAACACTAAGTTGGGGGGTGGATCATCTGGAAGGCAGGAGGGCTCTGCAGAGGGACCTGGACAGACTGGAGACTTGGGCTGATTCCAACAACCAAGTGCTGGGTCCTGCACGTTGGCCACAGCACACATCACAATAGATGATTTTGTGTTGTCTGAAGATAACCTGTAGTAATTTTGTAATGTTTTCTGTTCAATTCATTTTTCTCTATTTAATCAGCTTGTCTCTTGGATCACAGCAGAGGTACTACTGTGTATATCCCGAACCTTGCTGTCCTCAGCTCTGTGTGAAAATATAAAGGGCAACCCCTTAAAGAATCTGTCCTTGCAAGTATTTTTTAATTTGCTGTCACAAAAAAGTGATCTGGATTTCAGTGAAAGCAAAGTTTGCTAAACATATACACACCTGCACAACAGGGATGGAAAACAAATTGTTGTGGACCAGAAAATTTCATAGTTAAGAATAAGACAACCTTGTTTTGCAACAATAAGCTAACACCTATGAGACAACTGGGTTGTGCTTCTCCTTACCAAATATTACCTTAGCTATCTAGGATAGAGCAACAAATCACAAGAGCTCTCACAAGTAAAACAGTCTCCTTTTATATCACAAGGGTGGAAAACACTTTATTTTGAATAAATGGCATCATTATCATTCTAATTATTAATAAAAGTAGGCTTTGGAAGCTGAAATACACAGAAATGGGCCTGGTATAGCTCTTTTTTCAATATGAGCCATTTGATATGAATCTATTTTTTACAGCGTTCCATGAGTGATTTCTGCATTCTAATTTTACAGTAACCAACCTGTGTAACGCCACACAGTCACAAAATCATACATCACAAAATAGCTTAGGTTGGGGGAGACCTGAAGAAGTCATCTAATCCAACTCCTTTCTCTAAGTAGTATCAAATAGATCAGATTCCTTAGGGTTGTGTCCAGGTGAGCCCTAGGCAATTTCAAGGATAAAGGGTTCACAGCCTCTCTGAACAGCCTGTGTAGTGACTTTCATGGTGATGTTATATTCCTAATATCCAACAGGAATTTCCCTGTGTTGCAGCTCATGTCTCTTGTGCCTCATCCTCTCCCTGCAGACCTCCAAGAGGTGTAGACACTTGCTATGTGTCTACATGAAGCAGCTGAAGACAGCTGTGAGGTCTCCATTTTGCTTTCTCTTCTGAAGGTTGAACAAGTCCTGTTCCCTCACCCACAACCTGCATATCCTTTCTACAACCCTTTCCCATGTTGGTGGTACCCACTGGAGTCACTCCAATGTGCTGGAATCTCTTTTGCCCTTGAAAACTCAGACCCAGTGCTTCAGATGGGGTCTCAAAAGTGGCAAATAGAGCAGAACAATGACTTTCCTCAGTCTGCTGGTTACAGTCCTACTGATGTTGCCCAGGGTGTCATTGGCCTTCTGTGCTCCAAGGACACATTACTGGCTCATGTTCAATTTCTTGTCCACCAGGAACCCTAGGAACCCCAGGTCCTTTTCTGCAAAGCCAACTGGTCCCCAGCCTGAGCTGTTGAATGGACTTATTTCCTCCTCTTTGATGCAAGGCTTAGCATTTTGTTTTGTTTATTGTCATATAGGAGTCTTGTCAGTCCACTTCTCCATGATGTCAATATCCCTCTGAACAGTAGCTGTTCTCCAACATATCTACCACTCTTCCCCAAGTGTGAAGTTGCTGAGACCAAGTTGCACTTGGTCCTATCATCCACACTCTAAATGTCAAAAATTACAGTGAACAGTATGCATTATACCTATATGAACATTGTTACTATATCAGTAAATACATTGTTTAACATACTTGCCCTGCTCAGTTATCAGCAGAACTAAGGTGAAACTATGACTCTTTTAGCAGAAGGATTCACACATGAGTCTGCCACCATTATTGGCCTTTCTGGAGAACTCCAATCAAGGGAAATCTCGCTGAATTCAGTTAAAGAAAAACATTGCACCAGGATTTGAGGGGCCCCATCAGACAGTGATGCTTTACTTTATTGTTGTTTTCTCAGTTTAATCTGGCCAAGCACATAAATTTCTTCTATGATATACCATACACTGGAAATGCATTTCTTATCTTCACCCCAATAGGTGGGAAAGAGTACTTTTACATTACTTTTACATTGCTTTGAGAAACCTTTAGGTTTTGTGCATTTAAATCTCAAATGTCTTTGCTCTTCCTCCTTATCTTCTTTGCAAAAGACATCAGACTTCAAAGGATCGGAAAGTGATCACTCTACTTCTTCACACTGTTCTCCCACAGCCACAGATGGTCATAGAATCATGGAATGGTTTAGGTTGGAAGGGACCTTAAGAGATCATCTACTCCAACCTCCCTGCCATGGGGAGGGCTCTACTAGAGGCTCTCTACTAGACATTGCTCAAAGCTTCATCCAAATGTTCAGTCCACAAACTAATAAATACCATGTGCAAATCTATTCTTGCTTTCAGGAGAGGGTGTACCATCTATTGATCCTGCAAAGAAGGCATTTCTTCCTCAAAATAGGAAGGACTTGATGAGTCAACTTCAGCATTACAACTTTGGGATTGCCAGTTATATCCTTCCTGTGACCCATACAGCTGATCCTTCAGCCAGGCTGAATGTTTCCTGTTGGTATAGCTCCCTGCAGTACATTCCTTACTCAACATTCAGCAGTGTTAAAAGGTATATCTATTACCTTGTGAATCCTCTCTGAAAGATCTGGCCATCTTCCCTAATCACTATGGTTTGGGCTGTGTGGTCATTTAGCTATAGGAAGTCAGGCTGAGCTCTGTCCTGCAAACAGCCTTAGCATCATTCATACCCCAAGTCCAAATTATGGCTGGCTGTCAGCATGAGACACTAAGGCCAGAGCCATCTGGATGAGAAGTCTTTATCAGTTACCTTCAAGTCGAAATAAAACCTCTTCTTAAGTCATGTGGGCTAACAAAAACTGATCACAGAAATTTGTCCAAGGATGAGTACAAGTGTGACAGGACTGAACTGTGAATTTGGTTTCAGAGAATTGGCAGGAAGTTGGCTGTGGCTTAGTACTTATGCAATTGCTCTACTTGCTGCAGTTACTCAGGGTCTAGGAGTGAATGGCCTTTGATGCTTGCTGTCTCACTCCCTGAATTATACTTGGGTCAGTAGTGCTGCATTGACTGTGACAGGTTATGCTGAGACTAGAATGTCATTTGTGACCACATAGCCAGGAAATCAATCTTGAAAGCCTCTGAATTTCTCTACTCTATGCTTTGATTCCTGTGCAGCAGATTAATTTGAAAAGTGAGAGTGATGCTTTGATAAGGATAATTATTAATTCATTCATTCATTGTACCTTGGAACAACAGAATGTAAACAAAAAGGTGATGTCAGCATGTGTAGCAGAAAAAAAATAGTTTATAAGAACATACCCTTTCTTGCATATAATGACATGTTTTTGCTGCATAAAGTCCCTAAGGCTGATTTCTTCCTGCAGTTACAAAACATCATCATTAGTAAGACACTGGGGAATAGAACTGTTCTGTGAATCCACTTATGTCTTTACTGAAAACCTCACTTTTCTCTGGGAAGAACAACAACAACAGTCACTTGCTGGTTTTTTCCCTCACTGCTTTTGATGTGGGCTAGAAGACCATTTCAGGTAATGTGCATAACACACCCTGCTAATCTATGTTGGCTTACTAGCTACCACAAAGGAAGGAGCCAAACATAAAATCCATTGTTATTCTCATGACTGCTCATATGTTATTTTTACTACTGCAGGGCTTTTTGTTTAACTTTTACTTTTGTTGCCTACGTAGATACTTTGAGCTTATACTGAATTAGAAGATACATATTTACTAAATAATTCATCGGTGAGGCAGGAAGATAACTTGGCAAGGTTCTTTCCCACCCTGAGGCTTATAAATTCCAGAATCCTTTTGCCCCACCTATTTGGCACATATTTTCTTTTTTTTTCTTTTTTTTTTCTTCTCTTACTTCTGAAGAGCAGGAATAACAAGATTAAACCTGAAAAACACCAAAACATAAACCAAGGGAAATGCTGTGGCTTTTTGTTTCCCCTAATCCTTTAATGGGGGATGAATCCTAACCACCTGAATCTTTTTACTCAGTCCAGTTAGTTCTGGGTCAGGCTCACACACAGGACTACTTCTGTTCCTCAGCATGTTTCAGCTGACAGCCGTCCTGCACAAGAATGCTTGAGAGAACCCTCTGTCCTTGGCATAAAGTGGCTGAGGTGTTAATCATTTCTCACTGACTGACATTTTTTTTATGCCTTCTGACTTTCCAGGTCATCTGTTTCTCTCTTCCTGGTGCTCTCAGACACACTGCATTCTGCTTGCTTCAGGGACTCCTGCCACTCTCCACAATGTTTCGTGTCTAGCAGCCTCCCAGTAGCCAGCACTTCCCTGGTAAACAGGGCTCTGACAGCCTCTGACTGGCTCCAGTTTGTGCAGCTGCACTGTACTGGGAGAAGCAAAGAATATATTTCATTTAAAAGTGAAAGAAAGGTTGGTTCAGTAACGTGATCTGTTGCAAAACTACTCTCTCCTCTGAGGGCAGTCAGGTAAAATCCATTACACAAAAAATTTCAAAGATTATTTTTCTAAACTTGTCAGTAACAATGCAGCCCATTCTTTACACTTAATTTAACTTCTGTTTCACTGATTTTTAAATAAGAGTAATTAACCTGAATTATTGTGAGCTGAACCCATTCACGACCAAGTTGAGATCTTCAAAGGCTTGTTGATATAGAGGAAGTGAAATTAGAAATACCTTTTTAGTAATTTAGTAGCTCATGGATGCTAGTAGCTCAGTGATGAGAAGTATTTCTTGGAGAATTTTACCTCAGCAGCCTCTTATCTAAAGGAGTTTTCTTCTTAATGTTTTTAGTCCCATCTATGTAGAAAATGAGGAAAGGGAGGTTACTTGTGCAGTACAGTAAAAGGTCAACATCAAAAAAATAGAAGTATCCTTTTGCTTGTGCCAAAAATAAAGAGCACACCTGGACTTGAATGAAAATGAAAATGAAAATGGAAATGAAAGCAGAGAAGATGTTTTGAGTGCCACTGTCCTGTACTTACTACCCTCTCATTTGTAACTTCTTTGTTAAAATATTAATTCTCATCAAGAATCTTGTTTTTACACTATGCTTTTAAAATTTAGTTTTCAATACAACTATTAGAATATGTGGAACAAATGTTTGTGGAATCAAGGGCATGCTGTGTAACTGTGACTCTCTGAGAACAACATTGCACACCTAGAAGTGTATGATTGACTCATTTACAGGAAAGATATGTATATATAAAATATGTCTGCATTCATGAATATCTGATATGAATCAGTATGGTTTCTTGATGGTGTACATGCAGAGCCCTAGATCTTTGGCTAGAACTACAAAGCATATTACACAACATAGGAAACATGTGAAACGAGAGTTTCAGAACAAATTTGCAATATGCCACTCCCCAGCTTGTGACGTGCTGATCTGATCTTCCAACATAAGGTGTTTGTTTTAAATTATTCCTCCTGTCAGTAGCACAAAAGTGCTGTGACAGCAGCTAGTAATTGGCAGGAAGAAAGGAGGTTCCCGCCTGTACCATCACCAGTACCGGCCGGTCACCAGTGGTGTCCCCCAGGGATCAGTGTCGGGACCAGTTCTATTTAATATCTTTATTGACAATTTAGATGAGGGGATTGAGTCCATCATCAGCAAATTTGCAGATGACACTAAGCTGGGGGGAAATGTCGATTCGCTGGAAGGCAGGAGGGCTCTGCACAGGGACCTGGACAGACTGGAGAGTTGGGCTGATGCCAACGGGATGAGGTTCAACACGGCCAAGTGCCGGGTCCTGCACTTTGGCCACAACAACCCCATGGGGAGCTCCAGGCTGGGGACAGAGTGGCTGAGAGCAGCCAGACAGAGAGGGACCTGGGAGTCTGGATTGACAGGAAGCTGAACATGAGCCAGCAGTGTGCCCAGGTAGCCAAGAAGGCCAATGGCATCCTGGCCTGTATCAGGAACAGCGTGGCCAGCAGGCCCAAGGAAGTGATTCTGCCCCTGTACTCAGTGCTGGTGAGGCCACACCTCGAGTCCTGTGTCCAGTTCTGGGCCCCTCAGTTCAGGAAGGATATCGAGGTCCTGGAGCAGGTCCAAAGGAGGGCAACCAGGCTGGTGAAGGGACTCCAGCATAGATCCTATGAGGAGAGGCTGAGGGAGCTGGGGCTGTTCAGCCTGGAGAAGAGGCAGCTCAGGGGAGACCTCATCACTCTCTACAACTCCCTGAAAGGAGGGTGTAGCCAGGTGGGGGTTGGTCTCTTTTCCCAGGCAACTCTCAGCAAGACAAGAGGGCACGGTCTCAAGTTGTGCCGGGGGAGGTTTAGGTTGGACATTAGAAAGAATTTCTTTACTGAGAGGGTGATCAAGCATTGGAATGGGCTGCCCCGGGAAGTGGTGGATTCTCCATCCCTGGAGATATTTAAAAAGAGACTGGATGTGGCACTCAGTGCCATGGTCTGGTAACTGTAGTGGTAGTGGATCAAGAGTTGGACTTGATGATCTCTGAGGTCCCTTCCCACCCAGACAATTCTATGATTCTATGATTCTATGATTCTATGATTCTATGATTCTATGATTCTATCTTTTTCTAGCCACAGTCCTTTACGTGAACATTATTTTTTTTTAATTCTCCAATAGGAGAATTAAAGCAACCAAAGGTTGATCAATCATTGCCCCACTGCTGAGGGAGCTCCCAAAGAAAACCCCATCCCATTCCAGCAGGATTTCTTGCCCAGCCTGGCAGACTCTTGACAATTTTCCTACACTCATAGGCAAATCTGAAGAGTATATTTGACATTCACTCCCACATAGCAGTGATGAGTTCACAGAGGTTACTAGTCTGAACATTGAGGCCATAAGAAATTTTTTGCAACTCAGATGAAGGTTGCAGTCCTATTGCAGTCCCAGGTAGTCCATTCTACCTGGGAAATGAACTACTGAAATTTTTCATGTTGAAAAAATTTACTTTTTTTTCATGCCCTCCATAATTATCTGGTGACCTCAGACAATAATACCATCTCCCCTTGCACTCTTCTGCTTCACAAACCAAAAGCATCCCCACAGTTCACTGATGCTTTTTGACAAATATGTAAAAACTAGATAGGATTGCCTGCAGTACCAAAAACGTCCTGAACATGCACATGTTTGTAGCATGAGGAATAAAGGAAGGTCCCCACAACACAAAACCATCCCAGTGAACCAATTAGTCCCATGGCCACACTATAAACTTCAGTCCTTGTCATTCTTTAGCTTGGTTTGCTAGGAATGTATGACTTAGAGAGGACATCCCCAGTCATAATAACAATTTTTAAAAGGTTAAGCAAACCCAGACCACTTTATCCAACAAGCTACTACGGAACTTAATATTTAATAGCTTGATCACTGATGGCCAAAAATCCTTAGAAAATATTGAACTCACTATGCCAAGCAGAATAACATGTGCTTTTGTTCATTAATAAACAAACAAACAAAAAAAAAAAAACAAACAACAAAAAAAGAAAAAAACAAAACAAAACAGAAAATACCTCTGCAGTCATCTAGCTTGATTTTCTCCTTAACAGATGCCACACATCTTCTAATTTTTATAACTAACTTAATTTCTAATAGTTGTACTCAAGTTAGGCTCTAATGCTTAAAAGAGGTCATTCTGTGAGCACCAGAATGGATGAAAAAATTTTCTTGTGACTCTGACCTCCTGGCCAATTGATTAGTTAGGTATCTTTAATGCATTTGAACTCTGCTGAGAGTTTCTCTCTCAAGAGTGCATTTTATTTAATGACAGTAGGATTCAAGTGTTAAAAATCAAAACAGAATACGTTGTCTCCAGACTTACTATTCACTGTTTTAGCAGTAGGAGAGTTTGATAACCATGTGGATTCTCTGGGGATAAAAACATGGGGGAACACACTGCCATGTCATGGAATGTTTCTAATAGGCTGCCTCCTTTGCTTATCATTTGTAGAAATGACTGTTGTCTGCAAGGATCCTGCCTTCCTGTCAAAAGGATAGAAATCAGCTAATGCATTCAAAACTGGGTAGGGGACCCTGCATCAAACAGAAAAATACTATTAGCATGATCACATAAACAGAATTTCTACATCAAATTGAGCATAGATATCTCCAGATTTGATTTAAAATAATGTTTCCTGAACTGGAGAATTCATCACAATGCTTGCTGAACTGCTCCTAAACCTTAATTCATTCCACTGATAAAGACATGAGCCTCAAGTCTAAACTGAATTTGGTTGCTTCACTTTTTACCGTCCAATTCATATAGTATGAATGTTACTCTGAATTGTTATCATCAGATCTATTTTTCACAATTTAGGTGTGTAAAAGACTATAAGCAAGCCATCATGACAGACTATATCCAATAAGTTGAATAGGTTGCACCTCTTGAATTGCTCTGTAATCCTCTAATCTTTCTTGTGGTTTTTGCCTCTCCAATATTTCAACGTGAGTTCTACATCCCAACATCATTCACGTAAGAGACAGATGCAGGAGCAAAAAATTTGTCAACTCCTAAATATTCTTCTGATAATACACACATTAGGACATAGATGTTTTGGCCGTGGTTTCATTTATTTAGATGACCATGATTCTCACATCTCTTAAGAGCCCCTTCTTTACAAAATACAGTCACTTCTCTCCTAAGAGTTGTTACTCTATGTTTCTACATATATAACATTACAGTTGGTCATGGTAAAGGCCATATTATTTGCTTGTGTTTGATTTACTAAGTGATTCAAATAAGCTTGTGTCAGGGTAAGATCCATCTCACCTACCTGTAACCACTCCAAAGTCTGACCTTTCATTTATGCTGACCACATAGGTTCCTTTTTGAGCTGTTGAAAAGTCATAGGAGCTTCCAGAGGACACTTTCTCACATCTGGTTTAGATAATGACAAGGGATGGATTGTCCTCTGGAGGTGCCAATAATTCTCTTTTGACTGTACACTGTACAACCAGCATAGATCACACACCTGACATTATGGATGCTACAATGGGACATCAGACAAATTCTATCCCCAGTGATATCTCAGCACCATTATTTAGCTCTACCCTGATCTTGATGCACTTTCCATCTGTATTTTCAAGCATCGTTTTAGATCTTCATTCAAGTTACAAGTATGAGTTTTTAAATGAAAGAAGGCCAAAAACTTCTCTCTACAGCACTCTGTAGAGATAAACACATGCACTAATGATGATTTGCCTTTTCCCAATAATGTTTTAAAACCCATCTGTTAACTTAATGAACTATTTTATCTTTTCCTCTCTTTTTTTCATCAAAATGCTGTGAGACATAAATTCCTTGTAGAATAAAAATGCCTTATTCTACCCCTGATGTTTGACCAGATATCCATAAACTCATTGTGACTGATTCAAACAATGGGGTTTACTTTATGAAGTCCCTTTTAATTATTCTTGGGATCTGTGTCAGGCCAGAACACTTAAAAACATTTGATACCATATTATATTTTCATCAAACTCTATGAACCTTCGCTATTTCTACAAAACTTACGAAAAATTAGTAGTAAGTGTTCATGCAGTTTCTTTTAAACAAATATTTTAAAATGTCTAATTTCAGTTTCTGTAGTTTATTTAACATTTTCTTCAGTCACAAAAGCAAAATAATCATCATCCATCATATCATTAATATGATATTAATGTCTCCTTTTTCGTCCATTACAGAATTGAATTTTTTTTTAATTTACCATTTTTTTAATGTGTCTATAAATAAACATAATTATTTGGGGGGGGGGGGGTCTGTTTTTAAAATGCTTTAAAGCCTTATACGGCTTTCCTTCTGTTTAGAAGAATTCTTTTCTCTCTGAAATCTGTTATTCATAGATATTCTCATGTCCTTTTGCTTTTTTTCTTAATTATTCCAAACTTTTGCTTTTAATTCATATCCTTTCTCCTTGACTATCAGCGTTCCTGCTACCATGAATCACAAACCTACCTCAGACAAGCACCTTAAAAAATGCAAAAATTCAGTCTTCAGTAACCCAAAGTGATGCAGAAGACCTTTCCAGCTGTCTAATTCCTGACTCCCAGCCATCCATAGTCATTGGCTCCCAGTTATAGTAGCCAAGTTCTGCAGCTTGTGGTGTCTGCTTCTGCACAGGTTACTTTCTAGAATGGTGTGGAGTTCCTTCTTTCTTGAAAAAAACGTGGTTTTAGCATGTCCTCAACCTATGTTTTAATTTGAAAAATATCAAAGTGCATACAAACATCCGAACACTTTTTAAACTTAAACTTGCTTAGTTACTGTAAGATGGCAATACTCACATCACACTGCATGCTAAAGTTTTTACCACACTCCCATTTTGATCTCTGTACAGATTTTTGAACCTAAAGACCCTGAATAGTTTCAGTTCCAAGCAAGAAAGTATCATGTGTTCCTAAAACTTAGGCTTGAATAGGATGAATATGGAAATTTGAGGAACTTGAATGCTAAAAGCAAAATATTTGCCTAGAAGAATTAGGTGTTCAAGTTTAGGGAATCTGGAGTTTTACAGTGTAAATTATAAGAAAAGATAGAGAAATGGAATATTATTTTAAACATTTTAAGTCACAATTCTTTTTTTAAGATTAATAAATCACATTTTTTTCTATGAGTCCCCTTAACACAGAACCTAATGAAAGGTTTTGGCAGCCAAGTAATGTCAAAAGTCTTGGTTCAAGATGATCAATTTTTATTTATTGATTATGGCTTGATCACTAATCAGAAAACAGAAGAATTACCTACTCACATAGCTCAATGTTTGAGTCTGAGAGAGACCCACAAAAATATAGATGAGCCCCCAGCCCTTCTTTCCTAAGTCGTTCATATTTTTCATAGAACATGCCAAATTGGAAGGGACCCATCAGGATCATCAAGTTCAACTCCTGCTCCTGTGTAGGGCACCCCAAGAATCACACCATGTGCCTGAGAGTATCATCCAAATGCTTCTTGAACTCAGGCATAACTACTTCCCTGGGGAGCCTGTTCCACTTCTTAACCACCCTCTGGGTGAAAAACCTTTTCCTTATATCAAACCTAAACTTCCCCCAGCACATCTTCCTGCCATTCCCTCAGGTCCTCTTGTCAGAATGGTTTTTTGCCTCTTGATAAAGAAGAAAAGAAAGCAAAGGAGCTGCTGAGCAGAACACAAAGTACTGAACAGCTGGGCCAGAGGTATTCACTTATGGGGAAACATTACAAGTAGATAATTTTACTACAAGCTGAATTGCAGGTGAAATAAAACCTAATAATATTTGAAGTAAATTATGTCAAAGTACAAAAGAGATAATTTAAAGTAGCATAAATTACTGTGGGGAAAACAAACAGAAAACAGAAGAGAGAAAAATATACAGAGCAGCTCAAAAGAATTGTTGCATGAAATGAGTAGGGAAAAGTAACTCTGGTTTCAGTGATGGGTTTGGTGATTTATTGTGAGATTAATTATTTTCTGATTAACTATCTGCATAGAAAATTCATGGTAATCAGCCATCAGCATATAGAGATCCATGAGGGGCAGCAGACTTAACTTCCTAACTATTTTTAATAAAACTCTTGATAAGTTTACGAGGACAATATATGACATAATAGTGAATCAGGCCTGCTAAACATATGCATAACCCAAAATACTTTGCTTTCAGGAGTTCCATGAAGTTCGTTGACATGAGCTCATGTTATCCTCTCTGCCTAAGCAGATATTTATAATATATTTTTTTATTTGTACTTGTGATGAGAAAAATTATGAAAAGTAAAGTAAAAAAAAGATTAGTATTCTCTTTCATCATTCTTCTAGTTAGTTATTTGTTTGTTAGCACACCTATCTTTTCCTTTTTTCTTCTTTTTCTTTTTCTTTTTCTTTTTCTTTCTTTTTCTTTTTCTTTTTCTTTTTCTTTTTCTTTTTCTTTTTCTTTTTCTTTTTCTTTTTCTTTTTTTTTCTTTTTCTTTTTCTTTTTCTTTTTCTTTTTCTTTTTCTTTTTCTTTTTCTTTTTCTTTTTCTTTTTGTCTTTGTCTTTTTCTTTGTCTTTGTCTTTTTCTTTCTCTTTCTTTTTCTCTTTCTCTTTCTCTTTCTCTTTTTCTTTTTCTTTTTTTTCTCTTTCTTTTTCTTTTTCTTTTTTGTTTTTCTTTGTCTTTTTCTTTTTCTTTGTCTTTTTCTTTGTCTCTTTCTCTTTGTCTTTTTCTTTCTCTTTCTCTTTCTCTTTCTTTTTCTCTTTGTCTTTCTCTTTTGCTTTCACTTTCGCTTTCGCTTTCGCTTTCTCTTCCTTTCCATTTTTTCTTCTCTTTCTTGTTCTTTTTCTTTTCCTTTTTATTTTCCTTTTTTTTTCTTTTCCCTTTTTTCTTTTTCTTTTTCTTTTTTTCTCTTTCTCTTTCTCTTCCTTTTTCTCTTCCTTTTTCTTCTTTTTCTTCTCTTTCTTGTTCTTTTTCTTCTTTTTTTTTTCTTTTTCTTTCTCTTTTTCTTTTTTTTTCAATATATTCTCATATTGGATTTTAACAGAGGTAATGTTTTATAGGACTTTTCTGTTTAAGTGGGGTGAGAATTTCCCCCACTCTATTTTCTGGTCCATTTGACAGCAGCAAAGACCTTGATAAGTGGGGTCAAACCACTGAGAAATCTGTCCTTCAGCAGTCAAGGATCTACCTGCAGGCCTATCCAGCTTCAGGATGCTCTGGGTGCACTGGTGAGCCACCAAGAGGTTTCTGACAGGCACATGTGGGATGGGGAAGACGTGTGATGGGAGACTGTGGCTTTGAGCCCCGCTCCATGAAGTAAAGGTACAAGGCACAGAGCTGTTTATTGAGAAATTCCTTCAGGAAGATGGATCACTAGGGCAGGAAGAAAAATTATTTCTGTGTTGGAACGGACTTAGAGTCCTGCTGGTTTAGTATCATGTAGCCAACCATGAGCAACACTGTGGCAAGAGAAGAGAAGTACTCTTGTAAGCATAGTATGTCTCCCATTAACGTCCTAATTTTAAAAACCTGCCAGTATTCTGACACATATGGCAGACACTTCATCCAAAATGTTGTTAATATAAATAGTCTTCTAATACATAATTTTTATAAATCAGGACAACTCTGCCTCCAGACAGAGCAGTAGGTTCCATAGACCCAGTTCTCTGAAAAAAATGCATTGACTTAGGGTTTTTATTTGGACATTCCCTTGGTCAGGTGCTGCAAACTGAAGAGAACATATGCCCCAATTACAGATTCATTCTGGTTGGACAAGACCTTTGAGGTCGTATAGTCTGACCATTAACCTAACTCTACTGAGTCCAGTGCTAAACCGTATTCCTAAACACCACATCTAAATATCTTTTAAATACCTCCAGTGATGGTGAATGCCTCCAAGTCTCTTTGTGTGCATCACTTATACTCATTCTCTTGGTTATATTGTTACTGGGGTAGTCAAGCCAGAGTGAAAGCTCTGCCTGCAGCTCGTCCAAAACGGTTCCACTGGCAGTAGCTTCTCTGGAGGAAGGGGCATAATAGGAGACTTAGGAGAGGACATGGAAGTTAACTTTCTACTTATCCAGAGATAGAATCATAGAATCATAGAATCATAGAATTGGCTGGGTTGGAAGGGACCTCTGAGATCATCAAGTCCAACCCTTGATCCACTACTTCTACAGTTACCAGACCATGGCACTGAGTGCCACATCCAGTCTCTTTTTAAATATCTCCAGGGACGGAGAACCCACCACTTCCCGGGGCAGCCCATTCCAATGTCTGATGGATGCAGTCTTTATTTCTGTATTACTCAGTCCTTTCAATTTCTTCCTGCAGCCTCAAAGTTTCCAGCAAGGAAAGAAAGATCTATAGGAAGGATACTCAGACCTACAACTCTTCACCCCAACTCAAGACATCTCATAACTTCAGTCATGAAAAAGAAAGTTATACAATGGCAAAATGTAAACATGGGAAACAAGTCAGTATTTCTAATTCTTTTGTACCAGCTTTCTTGAAATGTTGATGATTAAAACAATAAATTCTTTTGAACCAAAATAATAACAGATGTACTGCAAGTGTTCCCAGACCTAGACACCTTGGAAGGTTCGAGGTCACCTTTATTAAAACTGAATTCTGTCTTAAGCAGTTTTGACACACATTCTTACCCTTAGTGGTAAGCAAATAAGTAAGTCCTTTGAAGCATTCTGAAGCAGGCAAACAAGGATCTGTCATGGAGGGCTCTTTTGAACTTATATTTTTGCACAAATTTTTCCAGCTTAGTTAAAGTCATGAGATTTTTCAAGTGATACTTCGTGGAAATGACATTTTAAAGCAACAACCTGTCTGTCTGGGCATTTGTGTATATAAAATGGAAGACAGCAATTGTGTATTCAAAACCCAAGTAAAAATGATAAAATTGGAAGTAAACTGGAAATGACAGTATCCTCAAATAACTCTAAAAATATTTTCTAGTAACTAGATTGGGGTATATTTTCAACAGAGATACTGTTCCTTCCTTCTTCACAATTTTCTTGATTATTACTAAACCACTAAATGAGTAAACAACCTTTTGTAATTCAATATGTTGTTGAATTCAGCATAGAAAGCCATACCCACTATGCAATATGACATGGTGCATATGATGAAAGCCATCTGCTTCCAAAGGTTATGGTTCAGAATTTCACTCCCAATGTTATGCAATGGTTCCAATTAAAAATGCTGACATTCATGTGCCAGTGGCATAAAGAGCATGAAAAGTCAGTCTTGCCAAATCCATTCAGAAACAGGTCCAGCATAGCTTCCCAGATATTTGCAGACAACCCCAAAATCACAGCTGGACAGATCTTAGGCCACCCAAGATTTAGTTTAACCCACATCACTGGCTGTCATTTGTCAGTGTCCTAAGAAACGGATTTTTAACTGTGGTTTTACATTTCTGTTAACCTACATAAAGTTTTATGAAAAAAAGGCTTTGCTGAGGATGCAAAATAAAGAATACAGATGGAATATGTCAGAACATGTAAAGTAAAGGTAACTATAAGGTAGGATTCTTTTAATAGATGTATATACAATAAAAAGTTTAAATTATGAAAAACTAACAGAAAGTATAATAGATTGATACATTATTATCTGCTTATAATTACATGATTAATTACTTATAGCTATTTGACATTCAGTTCAGTAGGTTGACTCATGTCTTTGTATATAGCAAGTCTGAAAAATGTAAGGACAATCCACCTAAAATATGTACTTTCTGTGATTATGTAAATATATCCCCATTGCCCCTCCTTATAATAGGATTCTATAATGATTGAATTGTTTTAGTAGGAAACGACCTTTAACATCATCAAGTCCAACCATTGGCCTAGAACTGCCAAGTCCACCACTAAACCACATCCCTAAGCAACAGATTTTCTAAATACCTCTATGGATGATGACTCTTCCACTTCCCTGAGCAGCCTTTTCCAGTGCCTGGCAACCCTTTTTGTTGAGAAATTTTTTCCAATAACCAATCTAATCCTCCCCTGACACTGCCTGAGGCCTTTCCTCTTGTCCTGTTATTGTAACACAAGGAGAGTAAACCAACACATGCCTTGCTACAACCACCTCTCAGGTTGCTTTAGAGAGTGATAAGGTCTCCCTTCAGCCTCCTTTTCTCCAGACTAAACCACCCCAGTTCCCTCAGCTGTTACCTGTAAGAGCACTACTCTAGTGCTTTCATCTGCTTTCTTGCCCTCATTTGGCCATGCACCAGCACTTCAATGTCTTTCTTGTCGTGAGGGGTCCAAACCAGCATTCTGTATCTGAGGTATAGCTTTACCAGTGCTGAGTAAAGAGGCAAGATCACTTCCCTAGTCCTGTTGGCCACACTATTTCTGATATAAGCCAGGATGTTGTTGGCCTTCTTGGCTACCTGGGCACACTCCTGGCTCATATTCAGCCACTTTCAAGCAACACCCCCGGGTCCTCTTCCTCTGGTCAGCTTTCCAGCCATTCTGCCCCAAATCTGTAGTGGTTTATGGGGTTGTTGTGCCCCAAAACTTGGCCTTGATGAATCTCATACAGGTGACCTCACACCATCAGCCCAGCCTATTTAAGTTTCTGTGCAGAGCCTTCCTACCATCAGGCAGATCAACACTCCCACCCAACCTGATGTCATCTGCAAACTTACAGAGAATGCATTCAGTCCACTCATCCAGATCATTAATAAAGAGAACTCACCCATCTTATGTTCCAGCTTATTATTATAATTATAATATTCCTGGTTTTCTTACCCTGCCGCTGCTTTCATTTTGGCTTCATTAGGCCAGCTTCCTTGAGTCTAAAAACTTCTTTTGAGTTATGGAACAAATAAGACAAATCAAGCAGATGCTATCACAGGATAAAGTCTCCTGACCAGTAGCAGATTAAAATCTCTCATTCCTCACACTTGCAGTGCACATGATGAGGTGTTGTGTGGGAAGCACAAAGGGTGAAGAAAAGCCACACTTCCTCCCACTTCTCTCTGAGTTAGCATGCAACCCAACTTCTCTCTAAATTCCCTCTGTGGCATCTCTGTGGATTAAATAGCTATGGATTTAGTTTGCAATGCAAAGATTTCTACTTGGAGTTTTCTAGCTTTTTCTTTAAAAGTCAAAGATGGGTAGTGAGGTGCGGCCAAGTCTCATTCCAAGACTTGTTTCCATATGTGTGGAGGAACAGCAATGGATAGAGAGCAGTAACACACCAAAATATACAGAAAGGAAGAATCCTAATTAATATCTACATTTAAGCAATTAGATTAGACAGACAGGGTCTCACTTCAGAGACTTTCATATCATTTACCCTTCTCCATCAGCTGAGGAAGAAAAACTGGGCTCTTTTCTGTGCAGAGCTGTCTCACTGAGGTTCTACGATTCAGCCTCAAGTTAAGAGCTTTAAGGAGATTGAACCCCATCCAAAATCACTGCAGTTGGTCAGGAACAGGCAACTCTAAATTAGCTGCAAGTATCACTGATAGATGTGAAATGAAGCATATCAGAGGATAAGACACTCTTACAAGGCATTAAGGTCCATATAAAGGCTCAATTCAGTAGGGAAATGTAGGTACCATTGCAGAGAGCATACTAACAGCATGATGATGGCCCCCCCAAAAATCTAACAGCATTCAGGTGCTGTAGTAGCACAGAGGAGAGATGGAAACAGCATGGAAAACATCATAATGAATTTACATATAAAAATGATAGAGCATACTTCAGATACTTCTTGAAGCACCATATGCTGTGTTCCATAAAGCAGTAAGACAGACTTGGGGAGAGTTCACAGAGGAATTACAGAAGTGGAAACGTGGTCATATAAAGAGAAATTGGAAAGACAGAAGTTTTTCCCCTTGTAAAAGGATGAATGAGAGGCAAAATGAAAACATTTCAAAAATTAATGTTATCATATAAAACAGCATAGGGCAAGCATATCAGGGCCTTCCACTCTGGCTCTGGAAAGAAGAACAACAAGGCATTCACTGAAATTAAAAGGTGGGCAAGTCAAAACTGATAAAAGGAAATACCTTTTTATATTACATGTAATTAAAATGTGGTATTCATTGCCAAAGGAAGTTGTTGAGACCAAAAACTTAACCAGATTCATCAAGAGATTGGATATTATATCAATATCATGGATATCCAGAGTTATCATAATTAAAGAAAATAAAACTTTTGGAAGAGATATTAAACCTAGTGCTTCAGGGCTTAAGCTAATCTCTGACAATTAGTGAGTAGGATCAGGAGATCTTAGTGGAGAAAGATTACTCTGCCTCTGCCTCCTCCAGGGTTCTTCTGTCATTCCTTGAAGCATCTGGTGTTGGTTATATCAGACAGAGTAACAGACAAAATGGCTCTCCAGTCTTACTTAGCCAAGGATTCTTTACTCCACTGTAAGGAAGTTCTAGCCAGAAGTGGGGGGGTGTGTGTGTCTTAGACCCTTGTGTGAAAGCAAAGGATGGAGCCACAATTTGATTCCTAGTCACATAAGAAGAATACCTTAACACCTGATCATGTGCTTGCAGGGATTGATTGCTTTCCAGATTTTAGTGTGAGGTTTGCCCAGCACTTCAGGAGTTATTCTGCACAAAGATGCAAAATAGTCTGGGGAGATATGTAAAAGAGTTTTATTTAACAAGACAATCCAGACAATTTCTTATCATGCTTGTGGCCCCAAAATAAGAGAACCTGTGTTCAGAATGAAGCAATACACAGGCTATTGTAAGGAAAAGGTTTTAAAAGGAGAACATTAAAAAGATTAGTCTTTTCCCTAGCTTTCCACCAGAGTTTAGCTTTGCTGAATCTCAAAACAAAGCCTGATCCTCATCCTGGTATTGGAGCCTGGGTACTCACCTAGACCAACCATGAAGCAAGCAACTTATCAACCTCCTTCTCCAGGCAGATATCCTGTGCAGGTTAAACTTAAAAAACATCACCAGTGAACTCTTAATCTAGGGCCAGCAACAGGGACATGTCATTATCAAGCTTTGAGAAGACATCCCCCGGTGGACAATCAATGAGAAAATACATCTTTTGTATTATTTGCATACTACAAGATGTGGAGCATGGAAAGCTTTTGGAATTAATCCAGACATAATTTTTACCTCTTTTTGAACCAACAATAATTGACCTAGTTCTACTCCAAACAATGGCTGACCATTACAAGCATAGGAAGAGGTCTTTAAAAGCTTCCTTTTCATCTCACCCATCCACCAAAGCACGTTCTTTCTCTGGAAAATTAAATTGCCTCGGTGTAAAGAATTCATAGTAGCTTTAGTTTTAGAAATCTGATCCTACATTTTTTTCCCATGAAGAATAATTCCTTGATCTGTTATCTTTGGCACTTTTCCTAATCCTTACAAGCATTCTTTATCTATTTTGTTTGGTTGGTTTTTAAGCTACATTTGGAGATATTATTGGCAAGCACTTGCAAATGTACAGTAGCCTAGGTAACCCTTTCTTTTCTGTTTATGTTCACCCACAGGGTTAGTTTATGCTACTCTGACAGTGTGGGCAGAATTTAATAAAGTGCAAAATTCTATCTTTACTCTATTAGACCATCCTCAAAAGCAATTCCTTTAAAAAAGCAATAACTGCACATATAAATTGAGAACATTGTAGACAAAGATTTTTAGTCTTTTAGTTGTTATTTTTGCAATTGTTTGGGTGAATTTAAAGATATAATTCTCCTGCCAGCTCAGGCTTTTATCCTCAAGTAAAATTTTTTTCATTATTACATTTTCAAAACATTCTAACAATGACAGGTAGTTAGAAAGTTTCTTCTATCCCCTTGTAAAATATTCACTTTAAAAGAAAAAAAGTCAGATATTCTATAGTGGTGTTGTAGCTGAAGTGTATTTCAAATTCCTATTTGCTTATTCTTAACTTTCAATGTTTTCTTTAAGCTTATGTAAACGACAACAGTGTGGATTTCTTTTCTTTATTCTTGGATCTTCACATTTTTCCTTTTTTCTCATCTTGTTTTAGCCCCTTCCACCTCTATATGCTGTGCTGAAACAAGGGAAGAGGAAGCAGGCAGTGGCAAAAATGCAGGAAGAAAACATCTGCACTTTCTTATGTCTCCCCAGTAGAGAAATTCATAATACTATGTGAGAAAATCATTCTTGAGGTGATAAATAATTGCAACAGGAATAGGAATAAAACTCTACAGCTGAATAAATCTATCAATATATAGTTGTGCAAGTACTTTTAATTTATGTATATGAATGAATTAATACAAACTTCTCTGAAAGTCCCCAGTCTGCCTCCTCTCACCCAAGTATTACAGTCAAACAAGGAAAAATTTTAGCCTGGAGTAAATTTTTATAAATTACTCAAAACTCACTGAATATGGAGGTATTTTTAATGGGAATGCTGACATGATCTCACCAATTCTAGCTCCGCCAGTGCTGGTCTGTTGAATGTACATAAAACTCATTTGAATGCAGTGATGACAAGAGCCTGTTTTTTCACAAGCCCAATAAAGTTCAGTTCAAACAAATACCTGTTATCAGGCTGTTCAAGAAAAGGAGAGGGGAGAGAGGAATTGTTTTAATATTTCCCGTGGTTTTGAAGTGGTTGAATGGTTCATCAACCCACTGAGTAGTATCCTTATTCATTTTCTTTTTAATTAATAGACTTGTGAACAACCACAACTGCCTTGTGGAACATAAGAAACACTAAACAGATGAATAGCATGCAGTGAGCAATCTACTCAGTAGAGCCAGCCTTAATTTGAGCCATACATGGTGAAAAATAAAAGCGTGGCAAGTATGCAGCTTATTGTAAAGTTTTGTGCCTGCTTTAAGTTAAAGCAAATCACTGGTGAGCTGAAAGTAACAATCATAAAACTGAGAGCAACATTTTAGATTTATTGCCACCTGTTAGCATGATTTAGCATGGTGCTGGGGACATGCATTATCATTCAGGTTATCATCACAGTGCTGGTGCCACTGGCAACCATGGCTGCAGAAGGAAAGGGCCACGTCAAGTGTCACCTCCCTGGGCTAGGCCAGGCATTAGCTCCTGATTACAGGACAGAGCACGTGTTATCTCTGTGCTGCTTCTGTCCTGTTTCTGAACAGGAACTGGAGGTTCATTAGAAACCAGCCTCGAGGCAAGCCAGCTCTGTAAACTACAGCTGTCTAATTGGTTTTGCTTGTGTGCACTGTCTTTGCTTTTATAATGGGGAAAAGCAACACAGCCTTTCTAATTAGATTGTTAAACATAATAGCTGAATGGCACAGCAGTAAAGAATTTGCCCTACTCTTTGTAATTCCAGAATAAGGCATAGCAAAGATCCAGGATTTTTCCAGCCCATTTCCCCCGTCATCATACCCAGTGGTAATGAGACTGTTTTGTTTTGGTTTTTTCCTTAAAATAATGCAAACGATTGTAGGCCTCGCTAAAAACAAAAATAAATGTGAAAACAGAATTCCAGGAGCAAACACATCTCTCCCTTTATTCTGTTGTTTCTGGTTTTGTTTGTTTCAAATGCTGAGGCTATGCACTAATTGGTGTCTTTGTTGGCAGTGAACACAGGGAAAAAAATGTACAGGCTTGAGGATGAACTCCCCTCTCTATCTGGAGGTGGTCCCCCTCAACCAGGGCTGAAACACACTGGTACACTGGGGAAAGCATCAAAATCACCATTTGCTGTGCCTGTTTTCTGTATTAAGAAAGGAATTTGATCTATCAGTTCAGCATCTTTCATAGGCTCAAGATTGATTCAGAAGGAAAAAGAAAGCTCCGTGAAGCCAGTTTTCTTCTCAGTGCCTTAGATGCAAAATTCTTGCTTCTTTTATAGGTTCTGGCTGTTTTTCACATAAGACCTTCTCTCTCAGCAAGCTAAGCAGATGCTGAATGATGCAGAGAGGCCTCTGTTTCCATTTGATCTCCACAGAGTAGTTCAACACAAATCCTCACACACGTGGTGTGGATGCTTGGGATGATTCCTAGTACAGGGAACCTTTTCTTTTTTTTTAACAAGTATACTCTTTTTTCCTTTCAGGAGCCTATCCCCACACAAAGAGATGCTGAGTGTCCTCAACAATAAATGGAAAATTAGGCAAATAATCAATATCAAAGAGCTGTGCTATGCACTCTTGACAACATGCCAGTGAAGTGTTAGCATATTTAAACCACAGCCTTGAAGTCATTCCATGACTCCTCTGTCATACACCCTTTCTGATATCGCAGCTGGAAAATAAAGAAAAGGAGAATGGTTTGATAGAAAAACCAAAGGTGAAATTCCTTATAAATGCTGTGTTTGGAAAGGTAAATTCTTCAGTACCTATGCAAAAGAGTCGTCTTCCTGGAACAGCACAGAAATTCATATTTGAGGTCTATGAAAGAAATCATGAGAACTAGCAAACTATTCAATGTGCAACTGCAGTAAATAACAGCAACAGGAACCACCTGCATAACTCTCCTGTGCTTGTCTGAAAGGAAAATGCGTATCAAAAGCTACGATGCACTACACTGAAATAGTTAACATGTATTGCATTTTTTTAAACAGTGGCACTTGCTTAACTCTCAGGGTTGCACCTTGTTCTGCAGAATGTCAGAACTAGAAGTCTGAAGGGAATTTGGTGAACCTCATCTTGCACAGACTTTTTCTATTATGTCATGGTGACACATCCTGCATTAGCAAAAATACAGAGAACAGATTGTTCATTTTGTTTTCAAAATCGGAGACTTTTTACTTCTCCTTTATCTATAAAATATGAGTTTCTTGCATAAAGATCTTTCTTTAGGTCTTAAGAAATTGAAATTTTTAGGCAATAATTGTAAATAGCAAATACTGAAATTTTTACTGTAGCACTAGAGGATCCCAAAAAGCAAGTGATTTTCCGTGTAGATTACCTCTGAATATGGATATGACAGCTAGGTACTTTTCAGGAATTTACGTTAATTCCTTGACTGACCTTCCCCTAGTTCATCCAATTATGATATAAACATCCTTTTATTGGTAGATTTAGGTCTATTGCAGTCATATTCACAGTTTGGGATCTCACCAGAATGGTAACACCTGATACCAAAGATTAAATTTCTAAGATCTCCATTCAAGACCTTAATCATAAAATTGATTTGAAGAAACCCTTGGTGGTCATTTTTGAATTTTGCTGCTACATGACATTGCCCATGGCTTTTTGATACTAAATTTTTAGTATCTCCAGTGCTGGAGATTTCACAGGTTCTCTAGACAACTTGCACCAGTGTTAGACAACTGTCATGGTAAAACTTTTTACCTGATATTCAGTAGGCATTTTCTTCTCTTGCAACTTGTATCAATTCTTTCTCATGCTTTTGCTGTGTACTACCAAAAGAAGACATCAATATCCATCCTTTGCCTTCTCTCCTTCAGACTGAGCAAATCAAGCTTTCTCAGGCACTCCTTGTGCCTCAAATATGTAGCAGGCAATTATCTCAGCAGGCAATTATCAGCCCTTGGTGACACACTGGACTCATTCCAGTATGTTCCATTAGTCTTGTCTTGGGGAACCTGAACTGGACAGAAAGCTTCAGATGTAGCCTCAGAGGTGCCTAACAAAGGACAGTCTCTTCTCTTGTATTCTAGATTCAAGTCACTAATTCATCTGCCAAGACTCCCATGTTTTCTTTGCAGAGCTGCCTTCTTCCCAGAATGCCTATTGCATGGGACTGTGCTATACCACATTTGAGAAATTTACATCTCCCTTTGTTGAACTTTGTGAGCTTTCTGTACACCCACTTCAGCAGTGTACTGATATCTTAAAAGTGCATTTTTTCCTTATTTTTGTGAGAAACTTGCCTTCCCACTACTGGTTGTCAAAGGTGCAGGGAAAAACCTATTAAAATAAGTGAATCGTTTTTTCTCTGGTTTTCAAAGAAGATTTTTGGCTAGGAAACTGCCACCTATCTGAAGCACAACCCCTTAGGAAAGAGAGAGAAGCTGTGATGCCTATATACTGTATGTGATCTGTAGGGCCTGCGAGAAGTGTGATAGGAGAAGTGTACTCAACAGGCAGAGGGAGAACAGGAAAATAAGAATACTTCTCAAGATATCTGATCCCGAGACAGCTACAGCCTATAAGCTGTGCAAATGTGCATGTGCTTTTTCATGAGAAAGTTCCAGTTCTCAAAGCCAAGAATTCTGTGGCACTACATCTATTTTAACAAAATTCTGTGATTAGATTTTCCATATTTAATAAGACAACAGGTGGGAGGTGACCTGATAATGTAGGGAGCAAATATTTTTCTGCAGGTTAGAGACCCATCCAGAAGATACTATTCAACCTTGATTCAGGACCTTTCTGCCTGATTCAATGATATGAAGAGAAACAGGCCCAAAAGGAGACATAAACCCATTTCTTAGGGAATTCATCTACCTTAAGTAGCCTTGATTACTCACTGTGAATCAAGCCAGGCAAGGACTTGGCTTTCCCCCAAACACTCTTTAGCAAATGCTTTAGCCAGAAGCCTACTGTTCTGGGTAATATTCTCACAAATTCCAGAATTTCTAAGACTGTTTCTACTTTGTTCATAAGTGAAATGCAACCATTGTTCTCTGGCCAGACACAGACACAATTTCTGCCAAATATATAGAAGACAACAAGGCTGGAATTCACCTCCTTTAACCCCAAGCATGCTCTTAGTCTATGGAAAAAATTAGGCTTTTCTGGGATGGGATACCCTTTCTTGGATAATGTCCTGGTTTGAGCTAGGACAGAACCAATTTTCTGTTTAGTAATTTTACTTTTCAATTAAGGCTTTTCTAAGTGACAGCACATTCTGAAAGTGCCTTAGGTGAGATTTCTCCTACCTGATATATCTACATCCAAGCTGGTCTTCCAAGTCTGCCTTTAGGGTCAGTGAACCAAAAAAGCCAACTCTAGAGTAGGATCTGCCTCATTCTAGGATAAAGGTCTAAAATAATCTAAAAGTGTCTGTGTATTTTCCTTGACTACAGGCAGAACACAGAAAGATCAAACATCCTTCTCATAGGTATCTGAAAATGAATGCAATCCTGGCCTAAGTGGAAAAATTCCATACCCGT
Source organism: Heliangelus exortis (assembly GCF_036169615.1). Lineage (NCBI taxonomy): Eukaryota > Metazoa > Chordata > Aves > Apodiformes > Trochilidae > Heliangelus > Heliangelus exortis. The sequence goes on along the minus strand of NC_092422.1, from coordinate 18,374,270 downwards.
TTGAACTCAGAGTTATGACTCATGTCCAGTTATGACTCTTCTTCCATAAAAAGAGGGAGGGAAATCAGGATTTAAGAGAAGTTTGGTGGATTTTTGGTTATACTATCTTTTTTTTAGGTTTTGGAACTTATACTGCCTTCTTTCTTAGGTCATAGGCCGAAATATGTTTTTATGTTTCAAAGGTAAAATAATTAGTAGAACATGGCTAAGATCAAAAGGCCGTTCTGTGTCATAGATAATTAGAGAGTTACCACAAGTATGACAGTCAGTGATTCCAGCTCATCTGATACCCTCTATAGCTAACCACATGAATTCAGAATGAAAGGTAAAATACTCGCACTGTTTTATTCCAAGTTGTCACAATTTGTCAATTTAAGAACTGAATATATATTTATCAGTTCTCATCTCCCAATTACTAGTAACATAAAAATGAATAACTGGCTTCTTTTCTAAGCAAGAATAGTAAACACCTGTCTAGTGACCTCTCAGTGAGCAGCTGTTTCCTTCTTTCTCTCTCTTTCTCTTTCTCTTTCTCTTTCTCTTTCTCCTTCTCTTTCTCTTTCTCTTTCTCTTTCTCTTTCTTCTGTCTCTTTCTCTTTCTCTTTCTCTTTCTCTTTCTCTTTCTCTCTCTCTTTCTCTTTCTCTTTCTCTTTCTCTTTCTCTTTCTCTTTCTCTTTCTCCTTCTTCTGTCTCTTTCTCTTTCTCTTTCTCTTTCTCTTTCTCTTTCTCTTTCTCTTTCTCTTTCTCTTTCTCTTTCTCTTTCTCTTTCTCTTTCTCTTTCTTTCTCTCTTTCTCTTTCTTTCTCTCCTTCTCTTTCTTTCTCTCATTCTCTTTAATTTTTTTTTCTTTTGTCTTGTATTTGGCATATTTCAGCCATCCAGATATGCATTCCTTAAGAGCCAGTATCTTTGTAATGCAGCAAATAGAGTATATCACTGATTTCAGCATTATTCATAGGTTTGCAAAGCACTAAGAAGGAACATTCTATTACTCTGATGAGAAAAAAAAACCAAAAAAAAAAAAAACGCAAGTCATTCTGTCCCAATGACTCATGCATTAATGCTTTGATATACATAAGCTGAAACATTCCCCCCAAATTAGCTATGATCTACCTCCTTGCTGTGATCTACCCACCTCCCATCTCACCCACAGACATAATTTGTATGGAAAGCTGTTCCTTCACACTTCCCTATACACATATTTGAATGCACATGCTATGAAATACAAGCTTAGACTTCTAAAAGACTTATGATTCACATGTTTCAGAGGGAGAACTTCCATAGCCTGATGTCCAGAATTGAGAAGAACACTTAACCTTTACAGCTTTTGGTATTCAACTTATATGCTGATTGCTTCAACATAGTGCTACTTCCCACCATGGGAAGATTTGAACAGCAAAAACTGAGTCCCATTACTGGGTACACCACGTTTGACATCACTTTCAACTATTCAAGACAAGAATGTTACACTTAGATTGTCAGAGGCTGTCATATATCTCATTTCTCTGAGTAAAATAAATCTCTATCAGAGAAGTAGCAGGCTCTCCTTGCAGCTGAAAATGGTTGTTTACAGCTGTTGGGTTTTCTTTCTCCCACTCCAAAGCTGTCTCTTCCTTCTTCCGTGTTAACTTGTTTAAAAACAATCCACTATTTTTTCTACTGGAAGGGGTTTATCCCTACCTTAAACCTCTCTTGTCTTTCAAATTCCTCTTCTCTACCATTCTTCCTGTCACATAGTCTTGAGACTGATTTCAAGACCCTTGAAAAGAGCTAAAATTCTGTTTGGAAATCTTTCATTAAATATTTTTTGGCCTGCAACCACTATAGCAAATCTGAAAATTTTCATCAAAATATCCCAATAGTGATTGCATGTAGCAGACTCAGGGCTCTGTGGTGGAAGACATTATCTTTTTTTAGCTGAGAGAAAGGTCAGACTGGGTTTGAATTTTGAAGATCAGTGAAGGTGAAATAAAACAACTTGTTCAAATTCTGTAGAGAATTCAAATTATATTTGTTAATAATTTGCTATGCTGCTCAAATTTGACTGCATGCCTGAACATTTTCATGAAGAAAAGCTTCTGAGGGCCAACATTAATTTCTGATTAATAGAAGAGAAAGAAGAATCTTTTTTATAATTACCACAGATTAGTGTTTAGGGCACTTGACTACAATGCCGCAGATCTTGATTCAACTCCCAGGCTGATTTTCTCTCATTCCATTTTAGGAAGAAAAAGATAAAATATCTAATTTCTGTGTGACCCTGGGACTGAGCCATTGCTGTTAGAAGTTCAGTTGAGAAGAAAACCTTTGTATTGCTCAAAGTAGAAATGTTTTTGCTTTTTTTTTTTTTTTTTTTTTTTTTGCATTTACATTTTAAAACTACCTGCACTCTACCTGCATGTTTACTTTGTAAGCTGTGAACTATTTGTGACTAAGGTGCCAGCCCTGCATCCCCTACTGCAAGCAAGCGATCAGATTTTGGAATATGAAGCATCAGGACCGGAGGCAAACCCAGGATTCTCACTTTCATTTCTTTGCCTGGAGGACTCCTCTGGCTGCTGGCAATGGGGAGGGCTATGGAAAGGCTGAAGCAGCAAACTCCCTCCACAGGCAAGGAAGGGAGGGGGGGCAGATGTTGGCACTGAGCTGGAGCAAATACTCCACCCTCCTCCTTGGGATCCACGGGTCCAGGCCAGGGCTCAGCTCAGAGTGGACAGGGTTTTCACAGAAAGATGCACAAACACTCATGCACACAGCATGATGTGCTGTTACAATATTTCTGTCATGTGCTTTAGGAGATGCTTTTTTTCCCTAGGCCTTTGATGACCCATCAGAATTTCTAGCATACACTACATATACTCTTCGCCAATAGGACTGTGGGGAAGAAATTGCAATGCAATTATTAATTTTTGTTTTCCTTGTTGTTTTAGTGATAGCACTGAAACGAACAAATAAAATCTGAATTTGAGTAAGCATTTATGTCATTCTAAATGCACCTTTAACACTTTCATGTCACCTTTGAGAATTTATTTCCCTGAGGATTTTATTTTGGTGATTACAAGGAAGAGTTCATTTGTGCACAAAGATGTATGTCCACTGCATGTGGCAGTGGAAAGATCATGGAGATGTGTTCCGGGTTAAGATTTACCAGTGCAAAAGCTTGCTGAAGAACTTCAGTCTTTTTTAATTGAAATGAAACATGACATTCCTTGCTTTTATTTCACCAACTTTCCTATGCCTACTAATAGGAAACAAGGGGAGTATCTGAGAGGATAAATGTTCCTTTTCTGACGTGTTTTGAAAAGAATTTTAAAAGTTTGCACTTTTATGAAATGTTCTTAAAAGCAGTAGTAATTTTCAAGAGGTGGAAGAGGAGCTGGTGTAATAGCCAACCCGGTTCTGAATGTTACAAGAATATAGAGGTCTAGAGACAGTTAATCAAGTTGTCATTCTACACCCAGAAGAGTATTTTCAAAACAATTATGCTGTAAGAAAGTTTCCACTTTTCTTACATTAGTTAGAAAATACAGTGATGAGAATGAATCTGAGAAATGGTGGTTGACATGAAACTAATATCCTGATTTTCTTTCTAGAATCTGACACTTACTTTTCAACATATAGCTAAGTGTTTTGTAACAAAAAAATTCCATTGCCTCACATTAAAAGCTCCAACTTATCAACACACCTTTTTGTTTCCATGAATGTTTGCCTTATTCTCTATGTCAAGCCTCAATAACATGGTTTCCCTGATTCCTCCAGCTCACTACTCGAGTCCTAACTTAGAACTTGGGTTTTGAACAAAAATAACCAAACCGACTTAAGCATTAAAGTTTTATTTTTCCAAAACACAGATACATTTGATTCCATATTATCTTCATCTTTAGTGGCAACCATCAAATCTAAACCAGAAGGCCACGCTGTTGCTTGCACTGCTGTTCCAGGCTGCACGGGTTACTGGATACTGGGACACAGTATCACAGTCCAGCAAAACAACATCTGTTAGAGTGATTAGAATTACATCAACACTGGTGGAGAAATGTTTGTAAAATACTTTGAAGATGAAAAGTCATGTGCAAAGGATAATCATGTGCAAAATCTGACAAAATTACACACAGATTCCTCCTTCATACATTTTTTCACTGCCAAATACCTTATCAAAAGCCCCAATTCTTTGTTTAGAACTACAGGGCTAAATGTGTCTTCTTTGCAAAGACAGATAAATATAAACCAGGGAAATTACGAAGGTGACCATTTCCATGTACTGAGCTTGGTTCAAATGACAGAAGGCATCAGCTTCATGCCTATGATCATGTGTTGTCACATTAGTCTCTGTGCATATTTGGTTCCCACAGAATAGAGCAATGTGTGTCCAGGAACTTCAAAGGCAAATAAAATACAAGCATCTCTTTGGAGGCCATGTGATATGTTTTCTGATGTTAATTTTGTAAAAATATACAGCTAGACCATGCAAAGAACCCCATATCTGAATTTTGTGACCACCGAGAATGCAGCACACAGTTCTTGTATGCTGGGAGACATAAAGCATGACCACCCAGACACTGAGGGCAAAGCATGCTGAGGAGCTACAAATGCAGGCTCCAACTAGAGAAGCAGCCAGGCTCATGACAGAAGGAACTGTCCTGAGAACAATTTAACCACAGAACTGCTGAAGTCCAAAGAGAGCAGTTAGAGACAGCTGCCCAAAAAAAGAATAATGCTCTCATTTGCCAGAGAGTTCCAGCCTCCATCCTTTGTGTGTATGTGTGTGTGTGTATGTACACTATATTACAGTAGCTCATTTAATGGCTGAGGAGAAAGGTGTATGAAATTATGTTTTATTATCCTTATATATATTTTTTTAAAAATCAGAGAGAGAAAAGAGAAAAGAGAGGTCTGTGTTGCTTTGGCCAGTGTTTATTGATCTCTAAAATGTGATCTTCCTAATAAAACACAGGTTCTTAACGGTGGCTCTTCTTATGATAATGTTATTGCAGAACCAGTACACTGTGAACAGAGTAATAGACCAGATGAAGTAAAGAAATTTTCTCAGCTGCCGTTTACATTATCAGATAAGCAAGGCTTACTATCAACACAACACATAAACTTAACAATATCCTTCTGTAACACCATCCTCAAAACTCCTAATAGTTTTTACTTCCCACATTGAAAAACATCTATTAAATTTAATCTTCCTCTCATGTGCGACAACTTCCATCTCCGTATGGGAATTTAGTATTTAGATTCTGGAAGCAGTGATGAGCATTCAGGAAGTATATAGCACAGTTTGGAAGAAAAATCCCTTGACTTTCTGATGTCTGATATTCTCTTCTACTTAAATCTTTTGTCTCCTGCGGTTGCTCATCAGGCTTCAGTACTTCTCTAGTCCCAAATTTAGTCATCAGAAATGTGAATGTTTAGTATACATCAATTGTCCTAAATGTGTAAAGACTGGCATTTCCAGAAGATAGCCCATTCTGTCTGTTGAAATAACTCTCCTTCAAGTGTAATGAATTTTTTACTTTGTCCTTCATTTATAGTAGATTTAGACAACTATTCATGCCCAGCATCAGCTGAGATAAATGTTACATTTCCAAATTTGCACTCAGGTTGTAAGCAAACTTCCATATCTTGCAAGTTTATTCTGGCCCTATAATTCCTCAAACAATTCTCCTTCTGCTTATTCCGTTTCGCCTGCATCTGAATTATTCACTCTGTTGCATTTTATAAACTATTACTGTTGATATGTTCTGAGCAGAACAAGTAACAGTTTCCCTGCTATGAATATGGGCTTGTCTGCCACCTCTAGTACCAATTGTAGAGAGAAAAACTTCTTCACTTTCCCCTTCAGGACATGGCTGGGAAATATGTTATAGTTATGGGAAGAACATTTTTTCTGCTGAAAAGTAAGTGCATACACAATTCACTTTGCAGAAGAACCTGAAGCCAAAAAAAATGTTGCTTTAGGAAAATATTTATGGCAAATTTGCAACAGTTGTAGCTATTCTTCTCCCTCTAACTTTCTGTTGTCATAAAAAATCCTTTTGACAACAATTTTGTCAAGGCAAACCCCCTGAAATAGAAAAGTAATAAAATAAAATTCCTAACTGGAGAATAAATTTGTGAAATTATATGAAATGGTAAAAAACGTTTGGGAAAAAATCGATTTAATATTGGGGATTTCTTACAAAATTCTTATAGAATTTCTTGCAAAAAATTGTTCAGGATCCTTTGGGAAAGTGTCAAAAAATACCATGCAGATCTGTGCTTTTAGGATGATGTCTTTTGGGTGGTTTTCACTCAGTATCACAGCACTGACACCTGGGTTTATTACTCTGTAGCATCCTTTCACAGTTCTAACAAGTACAAGAGCAAGTTCCCAGGCCAGAAAGCAGCAATGTTTCCATGGGGACAGATTCAGTACCAAGCTTACCCTGCAGCACCTCTGTCCTTGTAATGTAGTTAACATAAGACAGAGATAAACAAACTTGTGCCCGGGGCAAAATGAGGCTGTAGCCCAGGAAGTGGCAGCTACCACAGAACAGACAACATTTAAAGTTTTTCTATGGCATGATGGGAGGCTTTTTTTTTAAGTCCCCACAAAATGGAATAAAGGCACATGCAGCATGCACACTGCTTATCAGAACTCGGTGTACAATTTGCATCTATAGCTTCATACTCATTATGTCAGAGATGCTAGTGAGGACTGATATCAAAGTCAAACTCAGTCTCTCCTCTTTGAGCTCAAAGATCAATTCTTAAATGAGTTTTCCTCCCAAGCTTTCTGAGAGCAATCTTGTGACAAGAACACTGAAGGTATGACCAGTATAAAGCTCTTCCTAACACAGTGGAAGGAACATCTTTGCTTGCTGTTCTACAGCCAGGCACTGTTTGCACCCACAATGGCAGAGACCTGCCCTTCCAGCCCACAAAGGAACCTTTTCCTGAGATGTTCCAAGTGGAAACCCTCCATCCAAGTCACAAAAGGAGATTTAAAAGTGCCCTTCTAAGGCAACAGAGATCAGTATGGTTCATCAAGTGTCATGGTATTGGTAATACTCTGTTTCAGTCTTCATGAAGTCACCACTTCCAAGGGGTCACTGATCTTTCATTTCTTTTTAAGCCCTTGTGTTGATAGGGAAATAATGGAGCAAAAACCCAGAGGTCAACAAACAGATCTAAAAATAAAGGAAGGTAGCTTGGGATAGCACCTTTAACACTTCTCTAACCTTGATTTCTTTTTTGGTTTGCAGAGCCTTGATGTTTCTTTGTTCAGAGACTTGGCCTGGGAGTTGAGCAAGTGGATATGTCAGTCCTGCAGGACAAGGTGCACTTCTTCCAGCTTTCAAATCCAGTTAGTATTAAGTTCTGCTCCATAGTGCAACAGCCAGAGCTCCCTGTGCTCCTCTAGCTGGCTCATCAGAAGCAAACTGTGGGAGCCCTACGGTGCCCTTGCTGAAATGCTGAGTACACAACACAGCTGCTATCCTTGCACTCCCTGAGCATGCAGACACCCCCAGCCTCCTGCTTCGAGATGGATGTTCACACTACTCCCAAAGCACTAAGGCAGTGTGGAGGGTCTGGCATCTACTGATGAGAGATACCAGCAGCTGTGTTTTCTTTGACACAGAACTGTCCTGGCAATGAGGCAGGCTGCTTGACAATTTGCTTTAGAACTGTGTTTTTAACTTCTTTTTTTCTGTAGTAGTCTAAAAAAAACAAAACAAAACAAAAAAACACCACCAACAAAAAACCACAAAAACCAACAAAAAAAGCAAAAAACCCAAACAAAACCGACCAAACAAACAAAAGAACCCTTGAAAAATTGAAATTAAATTTCAAAAATCTCTTCAAATACTGGAGTTTTTGACAAAATCTTGAAATCTTGCAATATTCTACTGAGTACAAGAATAAAAAAATTTTAAAAAAATAAAGTTTTGCTTGGCATTGTGGTGTAAAAGATGCAGCCCAAAGTAGTAAATATGCTCATTACATGACCCCTCTGGAAAATGAACTACCAGGAAGAAAAAAACTGCTTAGGAGCCACAAAGTCCCTGCTTAAACACTCTGGGAGTTTAGACAGAACAAGGCCTTCAGGGCTTGGCTTTGGAACATACGGACCTCCAGTAAGGAGGGAAAACCATCAGGAAAAACCATGTGAGTTTAATGTAAATAATTATATTCAGTCTCCCATGTTTTAACATTTTTTTCTAGTTTGAAAGACTTTCTTTAAGCAGAAAGTGACTAACCTGGTTCATTTTGGATCCTAACCCAAGGGAATACACCCCCCTCCCATACACACAGTGAAATCACGTCTGCCATTAATGACTCTGCACACAGACTGAGAGCCTCTTGCCTGTCTCCTATTGCATTGCAGGAGAATTCAGGACTTGCACACAACAACAGATGATTTCTGTTCCAGGACCATGATCCCTTTTCAGCTGGTTTCTGCACTGATAGTCACATTTGCTTTGTAACCAAAATGTATTGGAAAGCTTCCACTGTTGGATTATCCCTTCCAGAGCTGGTGAAAGCATGCATCTTTTTTTACCAAGTTATCTTGTTTAATCAGGGCTAAGTAAACATATTACACACTAATAATAAAATCACTGGAAATTCTCTATTTAATCTCTCTGATTTTTTTTTTTTTTTTTAAGGTTCAAACAAAGACCAGCAGGATCTCTAATCTTATAATCAACAAAGTTACATCACCAGCAGCCTCTCTTTTATCTGTTTACAGATCAGGCTAATGTTGTTAGAGGGTGGTGACATTAACTGTTACTGTATCAGTAGATAGTGCAATTGCATTAGGCAGGCCGAATTTTGCTGTCACTTCTGGTTGCGGTTGCTTACAGGAAACTCCAGAGATTATTTTAAATACAAGACATGGTTGAGACTAAGCCTGGAGTGGGAGGTCACAGTGTTGCCATTGAAGGAGCTGTACCAGCCTTTGATAAAACATCCAGCCAGGCAGAGGTCCCTCAACTACGATGCCTTTTGTTGGTGCATTTCCCTCCTCTGTGCCAGGCAGCCCCAGCAAGGAACCAAGGACAAGGAGTTTGGCCCATTCTCCCCTCCTTTGACATGATATTCCTCCAAATAAAACTCATCCTTCCACTCTCACAGTCTGCCTGTCACAGAACCATGCAACTGGCAGTGCAGGGAGTCAACCACCAGCCCACGGAGAAGGCTCCTTGACCTGGAGGCTGCCTCCCATCTCAGCTGCTGCACAACAGCAGCATCGCCTTCCTTGCCCCCTCCCCAGGCTGTGCCCTGGAAAGAGCCGCAGCTGATTATCATCATGCCTCCCACACAAGAGGGATGTGCTGGAAGGATCATTACTCCAAAGATCCTCCCACAGCTCCTTGATTGAACTTAAAAGCCTGATCTAACCCTTAACAGGAATAAAAGTGCAAGGGAAGGAATTTTAATAGGCCAACACTTGTAAATGCTTTGAAGATGCTGTGTCATTACTGACTAACTTTCAGCACACCTGATCCAGCCAGAGGGCAGTGATGTTGGTGTTGAATCCAAGATAATGCTGCTGTTGTGCCCTAGCACCCCACTGTTAGACTGTATCTTTCCATTGAATAGATCCGGTGTGCCTCATAGTGTCAAATACAATCTTGCCTTGCTTCTGCATTGAGTTTGCAGGAAGGATTGATGATGTTTTTTTCTCATATTTCTGCCTGGCAGTGTTCCACCACCAGCACATGGCTCAGCCACATGCACTTTTGAGCACCTACAGAGCGCAGCAGGGTAGCTAAACACCTCTTCTGTCCCACTTCTTCCTAGGAGTCCCCTCCCTGTCCTCAGCTGAACAACACAGTGTGATTTGTTTATCCTCCATGCAGCTGCCGGCACAAAAAAGAACAGGGACAGACAGGGAAGAGTTTGGACACACATGAAATCAGAAGTTTTTGGTTTGTTGTTCAGATGGGAACCTGAAAGGATACAAACTGAGCCCAATGAAATGTTCCATAAGGTGTTCAGATAACAAGTTTTTGTCAGATAATCAGAAGTTAAATTTGTAAAGAGCTACTGCACAGCTTCAACACAACACTTTCCAGCAGACATAAGAATCATCTCTGTATTCTCTGATGAAGAAAGTCAGAAACTCCGTTTCTCAATCCCTTCAGGTAACCTGATAAGATGCTGGGAGCTTTTCCCTTTTTCTTATACAGAAGTCTTTTAATTAAAAGTAAATGCCATCTGATATTTAGGTGTCTGATGCTCTTTGGCTCCTATGCAATCCCACTGAAATCTTAGGAACACTTCAACTATAAATTTCAGAACATGAAGCCCAGAGAAAGAAACCTCTGTGACTATTTTCTCCTCCCATAAGGATGTACAGGACAAAATCTGAAACTTAAGCACAAAAGTAAATGAGAAATTATTTACTGGAATTCTGACAACACTGATAACTAAAAAGGTCACTGCTTTACATTTTTGTTTTGCATACAAAGTTGTTCACATTGTGGTCCTTTTTAACAGCCATTTTTTAACATCCAGGAGACAACAGTAAGCTTTCATTACATTCATTAACATTTTCTTGGGCATGCCAGCCTCCAACAAGAAATTTCTTCTTTGCTTTTAAATCAGTAGTTACACATTTCTGAGAAATCATTTTTACTCCCTTCTTTGCTCCTAGATGTGTAGGCAATGTGAGAGAGTGAAGTACAGGTACCCAGACACAAGGGACTGCTGAGGCAGATGGACAAACATCACCCTCCCAGATGGAGGAAGGGTTCCAGCACCTTCAGCCCCTCCAGTAAACTCTCCCTGACAGCATTCCAATAGGCATCATGGCAACATTGACAAATCAGCACAAAAATAGTTCAAAAAACACAAGTGTATTCATTTGTACAACCACATCTCAGGAAGGGTTTTGGAAACATTAAGCCTATTCCTGCAAAGGTCAGTAGGTGGTATATGTGTTACCCTGAGACGCTGAAACGCCTGAGCAAAAATAGACTGTTGAATGAGGGACCTGCTACAAATGAGCTTTCTGATAGCTTTGATATTGTTGTCAGCACAGATTTCATGGATGAGCTGAAACTAGCCTGAACTTGCTGTGCCACCCAAGTTCATCAAAAACTGCAGGAGGAGCTTGGATGGGGAGGGGAGAAAGGCCCTAAAGATGATTCCCACTACCTTTAAACCTAGACCAGTTGTCCAGAACAGTCCCAGTGGTCTCTTTGTTGTCAGTTATCATCTGGAAGAAATCATCTGAACCATCACAGCTCCCAAACACAAGACCATGCAAAATAGGTGAGAGACAAGTATACGGAATCCAGTAACACCAGCCTGAGAAAGTTCAGGTTGGATATTCATTTCAGACAAGCACTCCATATACATCATGACCTTCAGAGACTGTAAACTCTTATCCTGTTGAGGTTATTTTAAATCAAAGGCCCGTGTGCCAGCAGCTGCACAAGTGAGGAATGCCTAAGAAAATAAATACCAGTTAGAGTGCTATTTAATGCCGTTAACTGCAGTGGGTGGAGGCTGGAGGGCAGTAGCTTTTAACAGGTTTTATTTGAAAGACTAACTCAGTGTGGCTGTCACGACAGTTGTCTTTGTGGCTGAAGTTGTATTGCTAACAGATGGAAATCTGGCAGCTTTTTCTAATTTATGCAGATGCTTTGCAGAAGGAGTTACCATCCTAAGTGATTCTAACATTAACCTTGCACAAACCTTTCTCCACTGTGTTAATAAACAGAACATTTTAAGGCTGTTCTGCTCAAAAGAGTCACAGAAATGTTCAACGGTGCCTCCTTTTTCATCTCTTCAGTTACTCATAGAATGAAAATTCTTTTGCATAAAATTGCTTTCTGAACTGAGAATTGGATATGTAGCAAAAGTCAGTCTAGTCCTCAAAATATCTATTTTAATTATAAAATTACCTACCAGGTTGTGTCTTCATTAATGAGCTAAGCTTGTGGACTGTCTTGTTCTTGAAAACTGGCATTCAGTACAATACTTAACAAGAATGATTTAACAAGAAAAGTATCTAAATTGGCAATCATTTAAAAAGAACTGAATAATATTCTTAATAGCTGTGCAATGTTTCATCTTTTTGCTTTGATTGGCACTTTTTTAATTGTTAACCCTATTTTCAAACTGGCAACACATTGCCTCATCTGCAATAAGCCCAACTGTATTACACATCATTGCAAGTGCTAAACAAGCTCAGGAACACACCACTGAGATGTTTTGAGACATTTTATGTGTTTTCTGGGACTCTATATGTTTTTTTTTTACAGCAGCTTTTAGGAAATCAGGAGACCATACACTTTTTCTTGGCCTTGGACAGTTGTTTCAAAATGTTATTGTTGTGAACATACTGACTAAAAAATATTTATGTAATCAATGCCTTGATCAACTGTGATGAGTGAAAGGGATACTTGCTGATACAGCTCTGTCTCTTTGAGATAACTGATTGTATGGAACCAAACTATAGGTGCCATAAACAAATGAGAACAAACCCCTTGAAACTCTTCACTGTGTCCATGTACATATGTAACATTTTGAGCCTCACTATCTGAAGGCACTAGGCATGTAATTCTCTAAGGAACACAGAAGAAAATACATAATATAGAGAGATGTGCAGACTACTGGAGCATTTTAGAGAAGTCAGTATTAATTTTGATTCTTTGAGAATTATCTGCATGACTCATGAGCTGTCTTTTGGGTCTGACTAATCTAACTTGAACCAAGAAAGATGCCTTCCCTTAAATAATGCACCCACCCTAGAAACTAAATACAGGAGTTAGGTCCTAAGTTTAGATGCTGTATTCAGGCAGGACAGATCTCAGAACTTTCATGGAGGCTTTTAAATGTGTTTTTTCCTTTAGCCATTGTCCTTACGGGAAGCACAGACACTTCCATTTGGAGACTTTTTCTACTTAAAAGTTCGGTACAAATCAGTTTTGTCAAGATGATTTCTATCCTTTTTTCCCCATGTTTACAAGGAGCCTGACTTACCCACAGCCCAGATTCTCTAGCTTGGGGTGCTGTCTTTAGTGGTGGCATCTTCAGCTGTGATGTAGTCTTCTCAGCAGCAATGAGACCCTATGGGCAGCAGAGCACTGGTTGAAATATAGGAAACAAGTTTGCAGGCATATGGGTCAGGCTTCAGTGAAATGGCCCATTTCCTGCCTGGAAAGCTCAAGCAGCTGTTACAGAGAGAAAAGCAGCTACCCCAGTGGGACAAGGGTACTTCCCTTCTGATGCTTTACATCCCAAAGGAAGATCTTGGCTGCATATTAGTCTCTCTTCTTTTATCCTAGTGATCAAACAAGAAAAAAAATTCAGATTGTGGTTACTAAACATACCCTGGAACTACTTGTAAGAAAAAATTTCCAGCTCCCACCTGAGGGATCCATATCATTCTTCTGGATTATGTTGTTGAAGTGACCAGATCATTTGTTATTTCTCATTTATTTGGACAGGCTTCCCTGTCAGGATGCTTCACCTGCAGAACATCAAGAAAGAGACAAACTTTCCCTTAAATCACTTGAAGTTTAACATTCAGTGTCTCAGACAACTACTGCAACTCTATAAAAGGGATAAAGACATTTAGGTGGCTGAAAAAAGACCTGTGTTACAATGATGAGGATGAAAAGAGGTGAGGACTGTGGGAATAAGTCCCAATTCCTTTGGCTGAGAAGTGGCATCTCAGCAAAGGAAACCACCTCTTCTTGATCGTAGATCTTTTTTTCCTAGAACTGGGACATTGCAGGCTTCCTACAGTGGTTTAGCAGTGCCCCAGCTTTCTTTGAATGGGCATAGGAGAGTTGGTGGCTACTTCTGAAACCCAGGGCATTTGGAAATAGAAAGGTCTTTCAGTTGCTTGACAAATGTTATGAGAGTCCAGAGGGTTAGACAATATGTCAGGTGGGAAGCACTGTTAGTCCCAAACAGTTTTACAAGAAACTAGACCATAAAAATCCAAATTCTGTGCATAAGTAATACAACACAATTGAGTCTAGTAAGCATTTATAGCACTTAGTGCCTCGGGCGTCTTGTGAACTAAAAAAGATCAAAGGCTGAGTGCCCTCAGCGCTCAGTCAGACCTTCAAGAATGGGTCCAATATCCCTCCTAGTTGATGACTGCCTCACAGGAAACACTGAGCAGCTTGAAGAATAGGGCCCCAAATGCATATTTGGCACCCAGTTAAATTCTGCAGTCAGTATTTAGTATTTTTTTAATCAGCATTCATTACATCCCAGGATAAACCACAGCTAAAAGAAATCACATGCGCCTGGTTTAAATCTTGGTCATTAATTAATTAGCCTGTCATTAACTAACAAGATGTCTTTAGAACAAAAGTGCATCTGTTTTAGTTAACCAGTTACTGATATTGTTCATGTTTCTGCTCTTTTTCCTTCAGTAGGCTATTTATTGTACATTTCACTTACAAAAGTCCATTAGTTACACAGATAGTAATAATGCATGAAGTATGTCTCCAGCTGTTTTCAACTTTTGTGACCTATGTAAACACTGAGCTTTTAAATAACTTATGCTCGCTTCTACTGAGAATGTTAATTCCTAGGCTGACTGATTCTAAGTGTTTTAAAGACTGTAAGTACATGTGTTCTCAAGTGAGTTTTACACTATGTATTTCATCTCAAAACAAAGCTAAAACATTCATATATCCAGCTAGAATGCTGCAAATTGGTACCATCTCCTTATGATATTTATACTTTCACATATATTATATCCATATTAAAACAGTATCTCTAATACTTGCAATACTATACATGACTTGCACTGCAGATTTCCACAGGTAAAAAAGTGCCCTGTTAAGTACTACACGATAATTCCATTTGAATCTACACAGAAAAGAACAAATGCACAATGTCACATTTAAATAAACCTACTGTAAATTTAAAAATACATAATGAGCATTTGTCAGACACAGTCATTTCTTTCTTCAGGCCCAAGAAATAAAGACCACCAGAAGCAGAATTATGAATCAAATGCTATTACTTGTAGTAATCAAGATACTATGCAAAAGCCTATCTTCTGGTTTTCCATATTTTCACTACTTGTAGTTTTGCAGGCTGTATTCATTTGGAAGCAATGTTATCTGTTTATTCTCAGATTCAGCAAAACTGTAGTAGCTACTTTTAATCTGTATGAGTGTAAAAAACCAAACACAATTTCTTTATAAAACCAGTTTTAAATCTATGTAAGTGATTCCGTGTGTTGTTTCACATACAGACAACACAATGAGGAAGGTTTCTGGAAAGCTTTACTTTCTCAATGGGTATAATATACTCTTGCAAAATGTGCCACCATGCAGACACCTTCAGATGATGTCTGGAAGCCATGCAGAAGGTTGCTATGCCAGGGACATAATGAATCTCATGAGAAATGGCAGGGGGAGACTTCGTACCAGCTTTCCAGAGATCTGAGTGAAGGATGTGTGAATGGTGGAACAAGGATTAGGACTTGGTTTTCACTCCATACCCACAGAATCCTAGCTCCTCTCTTCTTGTGTTTTCAGTGACAGTTGTTTACTGAACAAAACAAAAATCAGCCTTGAAATATGGATTTCCAAGGCTCTGTTAGTTTGTTTGTTCCTTTGAATATAGGCCTCGATAAAACTGCTGTAGAAGTGTTTTCTAAGAAAAGCATTTAGCAACCAGATTACACATCTTTGACAAATGGCTCTAGAGGATTAATTTCAGCTAGGATTTTCTCTTACTCATCTGAAATTGTTATTCCATTTATCCAGGCTAATTGACATTCAGTGCTTCAAGTGCTGGGCTAAAAGACATTCAATGTCATGAGCTAACGTTTCACAAACTGAACAAAAATTAGCCATGCCCAAGATTTTCCACATTAACCCATAGCAGAGGAACATGGTATGTGACACCAGACTGTAAATTCTGATTAAAAAGCCAAAATCTGTCTGGTTTGGCCATGAAATCCCAAGTCAGTAAACAGTGCTAAGCAGACTGTAAACCCAGGATGAGAGGAAGGAAGTGGCCGGTAATGGCAGCGTGAAGTTTAATGGATCTGTGGAACATATCAAAGTTATAGCCATAAATGTAAGAATTGAAAGCATAATCCATTTCTTTAAAAGTTATTACCATGAAGAGAGTAACTGCCCTTAGAGTCTCACCCCATGGTCTTCAAGTACAGCTTTTTCTCAGGGACACTTAGGGACATAACGCAGGACACTGCATTTCAGGCAGAGGTGGCAGCAAGAGTGTGCATCCTCACTCTTAAGCCCCTGCTACCTCATCCTGAAACACACCTGGAAAGAATTATCACAGATCTCCTGTCAGTCCTTTCAGGAAGATATGCCCTTCATATCACCTTGAATATTTGCACAATTTGGAAAATACACTGTTAGCCTCTTTTTCTTACAAGAATTAGTGACTGAAGGATTTCTTTCTCTCTGAACATCTAATTGCATATCTAATCAGTTTGTCAGCGAGCTCTTTGGTCAGTTAATAAGATTGTACCAGAAGTCATTGTTAAACCCCATTAAATGAGACCAGTGTTAATTTCCAGTATGTCAATTCAAAGGTCAGAAGCATTTTTCTAACTGGCATTTTTTTTATGCTTTTGTACTTAAGGGTACAGACCTACCTATTCTTCAGTCCAGCACTTTTGAGCAAAATATTTATATTCTTTCATTATTTGATCCTGTGTAAGGCTAAGTAAATGCAAACCAAAATCTTTACAGAATGAGGGTTGTGTTTCACATTTCATTTCAATAGTCTTCAACCAGTTTTCTCCCCTCACCACCAAACCAATTTTGCCAAATAGATACATATGTAACATTTGTGTTTATTTCTTCATTATAATTTTGTGGTCAGTCACTACAAAAAAAGACCCAGAAAATCAGGGTTAACTGGATACAGAAAAACTGGCATTTAGCTGTGGCAGCATTAGCTCAATCAGCTGCCCTTGGGAGTGCTGTCAATACATTGTGATGGTTGATCCTAATATACAGCAGTTACACCACTGCTGCTCCTGCAATCCAGCAGAATGTGTTGCCAAATTTAGCACAATATTTACCTCTACTGCTTCTACATGTTCTGATTACCCTGGCTGTTGTCCTTCACCAATTCCAGCAATCAGCTGCAGTGACCAACATTTGTAGTGATAGCAACTAAAAGACTCTTTTGGCAGCTGTCAGCCTAAATCCTTCGTAAAATTAATAAATGCTTCCGATGTGGTTTAGAAACCTGTGAATCACATATAACTTGCAATTAATTTTTCTCAATAGAATACCCTAAAATGGTAGTCTGTTCATCCAGTTT
Organism: Heliangelus exortis; assembly: GCF_036169615.1. Classification (NCBI taxonomy): domain Eukaryota; kingdom Metazoa; phylum Chordata; class Aves; order Apodiformes; family Trochilidae; genus Heliangelus; species Heliangelus exortis. Next base: position 18,356,988 of record NC_092422.1, on the reverse strand, counting down.
CCTCATCTGTTTACTTAAAGGCCCTAGTATTTGTATGTATGTGCTTTTATCATAAAATCATGGAATTCCTGAAGTAAATACTCAGGTACTTCTTCATGAACAGAATGGCAGTATCATAAGCACCAAGAGGTTAATCTTCTTTCTAACATAACCTGACATTCTAACCAATTTAGTCAAAGACATTTTAGTCTTTTGAATCTATTCACTAACACCTTTTCCTAATGAGAGCATCAATTAGACTATCATTTGTCCTCCACCAAGTGAAGATAGTTCCTTCCTAAGAAAGCAGTGTGAAAAGTTTTCTACTAACTTCCAAAAGTGCTGGATCACCTATAGAAATCATCACTACAAGATGGAGATGGTTTTTCAAGCAATATTTCATAACAATTACATCAATAATGTAATCACAAAATACATTCAGAAATATGGTGTGAAAAGTTCTATATTTGAACAGCCCCATGAACAAGGAGCCACCATTTTAAGTCTAATTTCCACTGTATATTCCATTGTATAGAGCTAATGATAACATCAGGGCTTGACTTGACTGAACCTCTGTTTTACATAGCTTTGTCTCCTCTGAAATGCTTACTAGAAACTGAAAGCTAACAATTTAAAATCTGTCACAGTTTACTTGAGTCTTGGCTTTTTTTTGGATACTTTAAGAATGGTGATGTACACAATACACTAAGTAGTAAGGGCAGTGTATAAGATGTGTGTTTCTGATGTCCTGCTTACTACAGAATATTTTTTTTTATTTCAGTTTATAAATGAACATATGTTAGAAACTCTCATTACAAGTGGTTTGAGTTACTTTTGGAACAAAAATATGCTCCTAAAAGTTGGATGGTTCTTTCCATCATCCTTTTGAAACTTTTCCAGTCTCTCATTTTCTATCTCCAGGCCCTGTGAAGTTATAATTAATAAAATCTTTCCATCAGGACCTTCCTATCAAGTTAAATCATTTCACAGGTTTTCTTACCACTTAATTCTGTTTAGCTGAATGTTTACTGATGAGTCAATTAACCACTATTTTGTTTGTTCAACTTAATGTCATCTCATCACCATGAGATCACCACAGCAAATATTCATCAACACAGCACTGTCATGTCTGGCTGGTTGCTCCAGGCTGGCCTCAGGCTGGCCACATCCAGGGGCTGGCTGGTCAGTGCCCTTGGTCTGGCTTCAACATACCCACAGGGGCATGTATGGTGCATGGGGGTTAGAAATGACTTTTTAATCATTAGTGATGATTACCCCTCCATATGGTGTGACTTCTCAAGCATGACCTATGGGGTAAAGCAGTTTGAAAAGGCAACCGTGACAAAAAAAAAAAAAACAAGTGGAAGTGAGTTTATGCCTGCAGCTTGAATAGGTTGTTTTGTGTGCTGACAATTTCTGCAAGGGAAAGCCATGCTTTTAAAGCCCTGGCAATTATTAGGGAACAAGGTAAGCAGGTGTATCAATGGATATCAACAGGCCACTCCAGGAGTTTCCATATATATATTGATACACCTGGTAAAACACAATTGTTTGTCATAGTATTTTGTGTGCACTGAGTGGTACTACCATAGACTCCAATATTCTGGACCTCAACAGAAGATGATAAATGCATGTCAGTGTCACTCAAATCTAGTGGCTGAACTACTTAAGTACAATGCACACCTGCCAGGTCCTGTCCTCAGAGATCATTTTCCCAAGTATCTATAAAAGGACACAGTCCGGGTCAAGGTGCACCTGGGTATATCAGAGAGAGAGATGTGTCAGAGTTTTTGAAATGAAAGTTGTCTAAAGGTGGAATGCACTGTCTCCTGTTTTGGCTGCTCCAAGCAGAAGGCACCACATCTGCCATTATGAGGCCAGACTGGCTATGCTGGCATTCACACTAACATGTAGTTCAGAAACCAGTCAAGCTTGGATGCTGAAGCCAGTACCTTCTACCTTCTACACAAAAAGGTGTTTTGGACCCCAGAGCAACTCCTTGCCCCTCCAGTCCTTTTGCTGTTTTACCTTTGGACTTGAATGCTGAAACAACAGCAATCTGACTTTTGTATAACTTTGGGGAGCAAGTAGCTCTTGCTACCTCATTTTGCACAAGGTCAGTGGAACAAATCCCTGCTGAAGCCAAGCTTTTCAGATGCCTTTCCTTATAAGTCATGTCAGCAATATCCAGTAACACGGAGCCATTTCTGATGTGGTCCATCCAGTGAAACAGTGAAATACTTCTTGTAAATTCACCTACAAGCATCAAAATAAGGTGCTTCTTTGTTCAGTGAGGGTAAGATCCTCTCATGGAGATGACTGACATCCAAGTCATTCTCCAGGCATACCTGTTGTCTTTCATGCTTTAAACAAGCAAGGCAATCGGAGTCCTAACCAAGAAACTTCATCTAGGTGGGCTGTATGTGGCTGAAGGATATATTTGAGAGTGGCCCTTTAGAAAAGAGTGTGATTTTCCTCCTCCTCTTTACAAGCCTTTGAAGCCTAGCTATCCATCCACAGATTTTAGCAAGAGCATAGGTAAAGCAATAAGCTGTCCAACGGGGAATAAAATTTTGTGTTGATACCCAGTCACGAAGAATATCTAAGATCAGAATAGTCCTCAAATTCTGTGATTTAGGGAATTAAGAAGAACTGAGAAACTGCACAGCACCCACCACATGGTCTGTGTCCTCCATGTGGTGCATACTCTAGGTTGTAATAATAATCTGGCACCAATGCATATTAACAGTGTAATTTCAATAATCAGCATATTTTGTCAAATAATGGTTAGGCTGATGGTTATAAGAGGTGACACTGCCAATATTTCATAAAGGCTGAAAGAAATATTTCCCATTTCCACGCTGCATAAACAAAGCATGCCAGACAACCTCAGGAATGCTAATGATCTCCAGTACTTCAGTATATTAAGTATTCATCAATTGAGCACAGACCACAACAATATTCTGAGAGTCCTTAAACACATGAGAAACACATGAGAAATGATGTAAAGTTTATATGAGCTCATATAATCTTGGTTGGTTATAGAGTCAAGCATAAGATCATAGAAATCAGGTTATGTGCACCATATCTTTCCTACTAGAAGGTTATGCCCTACATTATATTTGCTGGTGCCACATCCAGCCCAGATTTAATTGACTCAAGCAATGAGTCATCCACCGCTTCCCCTACGGCATTATTCCCCAGTCTAACAGATGACATTGTTGGGATTTTTTTTTTTTTCCCCCTGATAATCAGACTTCACTGTCCTTAATTTCATCCCATTATATAATACCTCACACTTATGCAGCAACCGCCATCCAAGAGCTTTGCAAGTGTTAATTGAGTTTCATAGCAACCCTCCCATGAAATAGAGAAGTTCTGAGTCAGAGATGCAAAAACCCAAGTTGCTTGCCGTAGGCCACAGATGGGATCACATCAAGCACAGCTGGGTCCCCCTCATTGCCCGGGAGCTGTTTGCATCCAGCTTATGTGATAATCAAGTCATAAGAACTCTTTTCTAGGAGGCAGCTCTAACTCCTCTCCTACGAGTGTCTGTCTGCACCCTGAAAGTTTACTCCATCAGTAATTGTACCTTTCAAACATTCATATGAATGTCTTTCCCTCATCATAATTTTCACACTATAGATATTTGCTCTATCTATAAATAAACAAAACTCTTTACTGTTTTGCTCTTTCCTCATGACTCTCTGATCTGGAGATGTGTCTTTGCAGATGATGTGCTCATATTATACTCCATGGAGTTTATGCAGACAATCCATGCCAGGGCTGTTATCCTCCAAGACTGGGATGGGATAGGAGGGGTGTAACCCAGCTGCCTGCTCCAGACTTTGTCAGCTGAGACACAGTAGCTCACTGTGCATGTGCTGCTGTCCCATTGTGAAGCAAAGTAACAATGGTTTCTGTGAGTCACCATCAACTGACCCTATTTTTCCCTACAGTGCAGCAGTGGATATTGCTCAGTTACCACATCTCAAATGAAGGACCCTGCCTAACAGCTGGAACCTCTACAGGCCAGCATAGGCCTTCTGTCTGACAAAGCCTTCATTTTCTTTAATTGATGAATTTGTCTTTAGAATACAGAATTGCAAATGGCATTTTACAGCATGCACCGGTGTAGGATCTCAAATTTTCCAACTGAAGCAATTCAAATAATCATAATGCAGATCATAATGCAAATGCAGGCAAGAAATAGAAGTCTTCTGACTGTTATGAAAACTAATGTCTTTGGTTTTCATTTCTCTTGCTGAACAAAGCTGCTTTCTAAGTATTTCTCTATAGTTTGCTAATCTGGATTACTTTGCCTGACAACTGTTTTCGTAAATCAAATTTGACCTTATTGCTTATCTGATTCTACAACACCTCCCAAATTATTTATTTTGTAATATGTTTCTGCTGTCCTCCCTGCTTTTGCTACTTTTTCTTAATAAATTGAAAGGTAGAGTGGATGATGGAAATTCCTGACATGTAAGATTCCAGATGTTTTAACATGGAAGAAACACACATTTGCAAAAGTTTCTAAAATTACTAATGACTCAATCTTTTTTTCTGTTTTATGGTACACACAATATAAGGGCTCACAATACAAGCAGATATTGTATACTTCAAGATTATGGTACAGGATCTTCCCTAAAACACTTTTTAGCCAATAACGATTACTCCTTTACCCTGTCAGAAAAAGCAAACTCACATGAGTAAAACTAGCAGTCCAACCCTGCCTGAGCAAAACAGCCCTTGAATATAAGCAAGACCTTTCTTTCCAGAGGAAAAAAACAATAAAAGACACTTCTCACCTGCATATAGCTAATGGCTGTTAGCGAGCTATTTACCCAACTTTGAAATTCACAAAAACTGAGGCTAATGTCCTATTAGCCAGCACTGCAGTTTGCAGACCTCACAAAAAAATTCTTTAACTTGTCACTCTGTCAGCTGAATCTTAAAGTTGTCCAGTGTTGGGGGTATTTCTGATCACTTCCAAACAAACAAGTTTAACCACCCCTTGGTTTTAGTTCAGATATGAGATAAAAGTCATACCAAAAACCACTAAGGATTTGTGGATTCTTTTGTGTGTGTGTGTGTTCAATGACATTAATTAATCTGCACTTAACATTAAATTATTGTGATGATTTTGACTCTTTTAGAAATAGTAGTCACTTTGATTGGAAGTTTTGAGCTCCATACCAGTCTGATCAATCATAAACTGTTTTCAGGTCAATCAATATTCTTTCTAAGTTGTTTGCAGAGAAAGTGTTTTCCCAGTTCAGTGTTATTCTTTTGGTATGCTTCTTGCTTTGGTTTTGTCATATTTTCTTTTCAATGCTAATGGTTTCAACACTGGATGAACCTCCAAAAATCGCAGTTTTTGCTCTAGCAAATATTCAAAACCTTGAAAACTCTTCCAGAACTGTTAGTGTCATAAATTAACACAATTCAGCAGTGGAAAATCTCAGAAATTTTCAAGTGTTCTACTTTTATAGCCAGGTATCAATTTCACTTCCCCGTTAAGTTTCTTTTTTTTCCCAGCCTATTAGATTGGTGATTCCACCACTTCCCTCAACAGCCTGTTCCAGTGCCTGAAAGCCCTTTTGGTGGCTAAAACCTAATATTCAATCTAAACATCCCCTGGCACAACTTGAGACCCTTTCCTCTTGTTTTATTGCTTGTAACTTGAGAGAAGAGACCAACACCCACTTCACTACAACCTCTTTTCAGGTAGCTGTAGAGAGCCATAATGTCTCCCTTCAGCCTCCTTTTATCCAGACTAAACAACCCCAGTTCCTTCAGCCAGTTCTCATCAGAGTTGTGCTCTAGACCCTTCAACAGCTTTGCTGCCCTTCTTTGGACTCGCCCCACCACCTCAATGGGTGTTCTGAGGGGCCCAAAACTCAGGTGAGTGGAACAGCCTGGTACACAAAATCGCACCAGCACCCCCTGTCTGGGACTGCTTAAGGGTGTGAGACACTGTGCACAGGGCTGTGTGGGGCTGTCCTGGTGCCATGGCCATGGCACACTGCCCCTGCCCTCTCTGCAGCACCCACTCTGGCCCACCAACCAAGCAGCCCAAAGACAAAATCCAGACAAAGAGTTCTCCTCCCCCCCCAAAAAAAAAATCTCCTGTTGAGGCTGGCAGCAGGATGGCTTTTGGCTGACATCACAGTAAGTCCAGACTGAGCACAGCTCTGCAAGTGGACCTGTGGGAACACAGGGAAAAATACTCACCTAGCAAGCTTTAAAAGAAAGGTGCAATATCAATTCCTTTACAGTCAATGCAGGAATGGACATAATTTAAAGCTATTCTGCTGAAGCAGAAATCACATTCCCCCTCTTTTCCCTCCGCACTTTCATCTGGTGGAAAATCTGATTAAAAAACGGGAGTTGTGTGCTTTGGAAAATCTGACTGGTGTGTCAGTTCACTTTAACAAAGAGCGACACACTCTTTTCTAAAGGAGAACAAAAAAAAGCCAAGCTCCCATGCTCATGATGACCATTAAGGGAACTGAATTAAAGGTGATAGTGAAAGAGAGGTAAGCAGTTAAGAGTCTACACCAGATGAGGTACAGTAAGTCAGACCACTCAATACCTGTGAAGATACTATTTGTCTCTTGCTCCCATCTCTCTTTCCTTCCACATCCCCCACTCTGTTGAAGGTAAGGATAGAGCAGGGGAGGAGGTGAAGAGCAGTCAGCAGTGCCATTTCTCAATCCTGTCTCCCAGTGAATTGCTCTTCCAAAATTTTTATTTCACTCTGCTTCTTTTTTCTCCCATAACAGCAATCTATCCCAGGATTTGAATGCCACTTACCAAAAAATGAAAAGGAAAGGGAAAAAGAAATCCTGTGCAGATGGGGTCATGTTCCAGTGAACTAATTCTAAACATAACTTTTTCATTTCAGTCCTTCTGGTCTTAAAGCATCTGAATTCCCTGTCCACCCAGTGGCTCAGGGCTTAATGCCTCTATTCCCATCATTCTCCAGCCCTATAAAAAAGAAACTGTGGCATACAGCAGTCAGATAACAGGATTCATGGAGCTGAATTGTAGGACTTCTCAGCTAGGTTGAACAGTTAAGTTACTGTCATCCTGCTTTGCCTCCTGCTGTTTGCTTTCTCCATTCTCTGCTACAAATATTTGCATTATTCTCCATTTTCACACTGCTTCATTAAAATCTGTTTCAGGCTACACTATCCTACAGCTGCCTGTGGGTCTTTGATACCTTTTCACCTGCAACTCTGGCTGTTCTAGGAAGAGGCTGAGCTGCCTGCAGCCAGAGAAATGGAACAAGACAACATACAGCAGTCTGAAAGAGCTTGTTTAAAACTTACCTTTCCTATGCTTTGACTAGTGCTAGTCTGGGGAACTGCAAAACAGCATAATATGGCTGTGAGCCCATTATAGCTGGTGGAGATGAAATTGTATAGATCTGACTAAAATGGAGGTGGGGGGACATGCCCTGTCTCTTCTTTTCTTAAAAACTCTGGGATTTTCTTCCTTTCCTTATCTGTAAAGGAGTTGACATCTTAATTTTGGTTTTACACATCATTAACACACAGAGCAGGGAGTCAGGACTATTCCTGGCACAGGATTTTTGAATGACCTTGATAAGTTACCCTAATGGGATCATGCTGATGCTCAGCAACTCTGAAAATCAGGCCATGGAGGTGCCTAAATATGGATGAGATGTCTATATTTCAAATGCTGAACTTAACCACTTTGCCCTTCAATTTCCCTACTTACAAGAAATCAAGCTAATAACATTTTATCAGGCTCAACACTTTAGTGAGGAAAGAAACTGCAGTGACTGGCATAAATTTCTAGAAAAAAAGTACGTTAATTCATTTTTAAAGGCCATTTAGGATGGCAAATGTAGGTGCTATATAAATGCAAAACATCTCTGAAAAATTTTGTGGTTTTCTTCCCTGTCCAAATCTATAGTTCTTTTTGCAAATGTGTATATCAGATCTATGCCTTATGAAATATAAAGTCAAGAAAGTTATTAAAGCAAGTGGATTAATATTACCTTATTTGCCTGTCACAAAAATATTAATGTATGCAATATAGATAAAAATGGGAAACAGATGGATGTCACAGAGAGCAACTTCCATTTGTAAGACATGCTCAAAGTCTCACACTAATGAAATGTCTTGGGCTTTCTAAAAATTATAGATCATAAGTTTCTGACTCAGAAGGTTACTTTGCTTTGGATTTCATATGATGGATAAAGATGAATTAATCACTGGAGTAGAAGTTGGTCGTTGCCTAGGAACCAGTGATCATGACCTCATTGCATTCAATATATCCAAACAAAGGATAGCCCCAAAGAATAAAAAATATGTGATTCTTCAGAATGGCTGCTTCCAGAATTATAAAGGAATCTCTGAAATGCATTAACTGAAAGAAAAAGAATATACTTTAGAAAAATATTTTAAAGAAACTGTGCTTCTAAAACTTTCCATTGAGTCTTAGAAGAGTGAGCTACAGTGCTCTTTGTGCCACATGCTAAGTTTTAATGAACCTGCTGATGATAATGATGTTTCAAAGGGCTAGCACATAGTTAAAAAAATAAATAAAGAACCAGAAATTTGGATAATAACAGGTTGATTGGTTTAACATCATATCAATGCAAAAAAATAGACGAGGTAGTATTTCAGAATTAATTCATGTGAACCAAGTAGCTGCTGTAGAATAACAGAAAACCAAACAGGTCATAGTCTTTCATATTGCAAATGCACATGGAAAAGGTTATTTACAGATGTGGCTTACTTGAGAATATTGTTAGTTATCTAAAGTAGTAAAATATAATATTCTGATTAAAAATAACATTTTTTATCTCTGAAGCATCTATTTAATTGGTCTAATACATGGCCATAAGACAGCTCTAGAGTACTAATGGGGGAAACTCAGCAGAAGACTGTGTTCCTAGTGGGATTCTTTAAGTATTGCTACTGTGCCATAGATTATTCAATATTATTATATCAATCAGGTGTGAGAACAAATCTGATGCTCACTTAGAGATTAGTAGAAAAATATAACACGATGGTGAGAAGATATTTTTTTAGAGCAAACAGTTTGTTCAATAGACTGATATCGACTGAAAGAAAATACATTCAACACAGGGTAGACGAATAATTATCCTAACTGCTACCAAAAAATGTGGCTATAACAACTGACCTAGCTTCAAGTTGGTGTTAGAGAGCTTTATAGGGAAGTGATCAGCTTTTAGCTTTCCTGTCTTCATCCTCCATCCTTAAGCCTCTCTAATAAGACAGCAGGTACTGGGCTGGCTGAAATTTTTATTTACTCAAGCAAAGCTCTTAAAAATAGAAAATCACAAGTTTAGGATCAAGGGACAGGTATAGTTCAAGAAATGGCTAACTAATTCAAATACACAAGAGATCAGACCAGATTTCTAGTTGTTTTTTTTGAGTCCTAAACCTTGTAAAGCACAAGCAGCCCAATGTGTCAAACGGTCAGGAAGGAGGTAGCAAAGTATTTTGCTTCATTGTGGATGTTGTGTAGGAGAAGGCAGCAACTTAACCCTAGAGGCTGGCACAAGGGATCATTTTGCCCCTCCAAGGGGTCAGTTTGTGTAGAGCCCAGGCACTGGGGTGGGTCAGGTCCCAGGTGGAGCAGGGCAAGATCCAAACCTTGAAAGTGAACCACCTTCCAAAGAAGGATTTTCACATCTCTAATTATGATTTGGTGCTTCACGTCACCTTCCCCGCCTAAACTCAGAGCTGCCCTTGATGTCTTAATAAGTCATAAATGGTACTTGCTACTTCTCTGAAACCTCATGTGGTGTTGCTGTTCTTCCCTTTCTCCAAGTCAACACTTTGCAGGTGATTTGAGTGAACTGGGAAGAAGACAGATTATGAAGTTAACTTGTAGGACTTGTAGAAAAAAACTTTTAATGCAATCCATGTTTTGCCACACATCTACCATGGAAGACCATGGATAATTTGCATATTTATCCCATTCTTTGCACATCCTCAGTGCTTTAAATAAGTATTGTAATGTCAGTATCATTGGAATATGTATACTTTTGTATACAATTGCTGTGTGAATAAACTTTTTGTTCTTTTGGCATATATGATAACCAGATATTTTATTAGGTCTGTAAGGTACATTCCAACCTTTGTGGTTCAATGAACTGAACTTGATTTGGAAATTATCTACCATCAACACCTTATTTGGATTACTTTTTTCAGTAGGATACCAGTGTTTCCTTGGTAAATACATAGAACCTTTATTAAACTACAGTGAAGCAAATTTAGTCTAAATTCTCCCCAGTTCCTCCCTGATCTGATATGGCTACTCTTGAAATTCTGTCTTCCGTTGTATGTCCCTGCTGACTTGAATTTTGGAATTCCCATGCTTTTCCTTTTCTTTCCACCAGCAATATTTGAACATTTGAATAATAAAGGGGAAATATTTTGTATTTCAGACTGTCATTAAAAATTTAATGTAAAAAATATTTCACCATTATGAGATGTTACATCTGCTCAGTAAACTTGGCACTAGTCTTAACTGCCTTTGTTCTTTTTTCTCCCAGCACCTGCCTCAATGCCAACACCTGTGAAAACAAGCCAGACATAGCAGCATTAAATGGACATTAATGATGTGTATTGCCAATTCTCAAATGCAGGTTGTGTCAGGAAATAACAGAAAGGAGGGTCTAAAAAGCAAGCTGACAGTGAAAAAAAAATAGCCAAAATGGTCCAAGCCAGCATATGTGAGAGATCTTCCTCACAGAAAATGTAATGGCAACACTGAAGCATTTAAAATAGTCAAAACAGGAAAAAGAGTTCAACTTAAGTGTAATCATGCCACAAGTGTTGTCCGAACAGTTCTTGGATCAATTCTTGTGGTGCTACTAAGAGTAATGTCAGAGCTTACTCGTCATCTTCCAGGGAATCTACCAGCTGCCCCCTATCAACATTGCAGCACTCATTTGCTCCTCTTTTCATTACAAATCTGACTGCTAGTGTTTGAAAAGTTCTTTCCCCCAAAACAGCAGAGGTCCTATTTTTGTGCAGTTATGTTAAGAACAATCATTTTATTAGCAAGTACTTGACCTGTAGGAAACACAACTGTAAGAATTCTTAAGTATTTCAAATAAGCTATTCTTAATTATCACACTATCAATATGTTAGTTAAAAGAAAAAAAAAAAGAAAAAAGTAGACAACTGTGATGCATAAAATTCATCACAAAGTCTGCAAGGACCAAGGCATGCATGCCCAGCTGACCTTTCACTGCAAAGAACTCATCAGCACTTGGAGTCAGTCACTAGGTAGTGTGAAAGGCACTATGTCATTTAAACACTTTTATAGGTAAGGCTAAAAAGTTTCAAAATAGTAGAGCAACATGGCAGGAAACTCCGTGTCCCACAAGTGAACAAAATACAAGTTATTTCTGCAAATTATTTCCCAAAGATGTCACTGGATTTAAAGAGAAAAACAGAACTGAAAAGCTGGATAACAGCAAAGGTTGAACTGCTTCTGACAATAATTAGCAGTGGAGAAATGCATATGCTGTGGATAAAGTCCTGACTTCACTAGATATGACAGCAGACCTTTTAACTGAACTCTTTTAGGATTAGAATCTGACCCTAGATAACTACATGATGCAAATACATGAGCAAATACATAGATAGCTACAGGGACTTATGAAAGAAATTGAAAGCTCAAAAAGTGAAAAGGAAGCAGGAATGACACCAAATATACTGTGATTTGCTGTGATTTTTACAAAGCAGTGGTGTCGTCAGCCATACCTCCCTAAAGAGACAAAGGAAAGAAATAGGTATCAATCAGTTTTTCAGTGCCATTTCATTCTTACGTTTTTATTTTACTTGATATCCTTTCAAATAAATAATGACCCACAGTAAATCTGTGGCACACAGAATCACAGAACAGTTTGGGTGAGAAGGCACCTTAAAAATCACCTAGTTCCAAACTTGCTGTGTGGGCAGGGACACCTTCCACTACAGCAAGTTGTTCCAAGCCCCATCCAACCTGGCCTTCCAGGGAGGGAGCATATATTTAACTACCTGTAAGAACTGGGGACTTCTCATGCAAGAAAATAAATTGCAGCAATGGTACTGCAAAAGAGTCACAGAGAGGCATGGATTAATGGTAGAGGAGCCTACATCTCCCCACACCATCTCTCATTGTTTCAGTGGCACTTGCTGCCAGTGGACAGGTCTCCCACCACCGTCATTGTCCTCTTAGTCTGAGCAGGGCAATGTGTCAGTAGATCCTACCTCAGATAAGATGCTGTGACATTTTTACTGGAGCTCAGTGACACTAAAAAAAGATGCAAAAATAAGTTGTAAATGCAATTGCTTCATTCTATCATGGGGAGTTGCTCTACTTCAAATATTCTTGGACCTCCCAGTGTTCAGCTGATACATTTCACATTTTTCTCAAATAATTTCAACTTTCACTTATATTTAGCTAGACAGCAATGAAGGGTGACCTTTCACAGTCCTGACTAACTAACTGCAGCAAAAATTATTCAGCAGAGCTGCAAGCACAATCTGAAGCCAAAGATAATTTACAGAGTTATTTCGTTACAAAATAAATTGTTTATGATACTTTATGAAACACCCATGCCAGTGCCCATGAAAACAGAATGCTGTTTTTATGAGGCAACCCTTATGAGAAGCAGTATAATTTTTAGTGTCTTATACTTGAACTATGCTACAAATATATTATTATATTATTTTGTCACCAGGGAATAGTTATAATTAAAAAAAAAACAAGGTCACATCTTTGAAGACTGGATAGTTCTGAGCATGTGAGAATCAAGCAAGGAGATACAGAATGTTGTTCTGCAATGGTCTGGTGGTGCCCACCCCAGTCTGTAGAGAAAACCACAAGTCCTCAGGTGTCGCCGATAATGAACTGGGAGCTTAGGCCCAGCTGTGCCCAATAATTAGGGCCTGCCCCAGCCGGAAATGGGCGGGGCTGAAGGGCAAAATAAAAGGCATGCTCCCAGAAGCAGAAAGAGAAGAGATGAAGATGCCTGAGGAGAGAGACCATGAGAGATCTCTGGAGAAGAGCCGTGTCCCCCAGAGAAAGGCTCACTGCAACACCAGTCCTCACCAAGTTGCCTCCCCTCTCAAACTGGGCCCTACAGCTTTTGAAACTCAGTAGCATCTACAGGGATTGCGACAGGAAACGGGGGACACGTCTTAAGCTTGGTGAGTCCCTACACAACCCTCAGGCTCACAGTTCTACCTGGCTCCCCCCCGGGGCTGCAAACCCATGGGGCAGAAGTCCAAGGGAAGCGCCTGGTGCTGCGCGCCGGCGGGGAGGTGATGGGTTCCCTGTGTCAGATTTCTGGAACAGAGCAGTAGCAGCTGAAAACAGTCAGAAGGGTTTAAGTATGTGCACAATCATCAGAAAGTGAGGGAGAGAGCCTCTGCTAATGAGAGAGAAGGTAAATAGAGCCTGAGAAACTGGAAACATTCCTTAGTTTGGCTTGGAGCAGAAAAAAAAAATCTTAAAAGGCATTGTGCACAGTGGAGAGCCCATTAATCATGGGAAATGCACTTCCTCAAGTACAATAGGGACATGTGGGAGCCTGTCATTTCTCAGACCATTACTCAAGAGCTTTCCAGATTTTCAGAATACACTGACCCTTCCTGGAGACCCAGGTGACATGGCGTGGCAAAGGAGTGACAGATTTGACAATGGTGGCACAGAGTTTTTCTGGCCTGGACAGACATTGTTCCCAGGCTTTGGAAGCCCACCACGAATTCAGAATGGGTGCCCTGACTGGTTTGGCACAGCCAGCCCTTCACAGATAAGCTGTGCATAAGTGACCTAGGAACTTGCTGAACTGTAAAGCAGTCTCCTTTCAGGGCACTTGCCGTATGATCATAAAATCCTGGAGTGGACACATCCTGATATGGCAACAATTTTTGAAATTACCAAAATATTTTAGAACCAGTGGGCAAACTGTCATGCCTATATCAACATCTGAAAAGAGTCATGTATTTAAACTTTTTAAATATTTCTTTGCCTTGGACTTTGAACCTAAAAGCCAGGGCCAGATGCGTTATTTGCATTGTACAACCAACGATGAACTATAAACGAGGAAATCTGCATGTCTGTGAGAGCTGAAAAAACTGTCTCCTCTGGCAGTCACATATTAGGCGTTGATTGGTTTTAAAAGTAATAATTTCTACAAAGCATCCAGTTCAGTAGTAATATGAGACCCTAATTTGTCAGTTGACCACATTTGCTAATATTGTTCATACAGAGTCCTACATACAAATTCAGTCTTCGTAACACCATACTGAACTGGGAGAAATTCACTCTAAAACAAAAATCTTCCACCAAATCCCCATCAAAACTCCAGCAAGTGTCAAGAAACAGATCCAGAAATGGGGGAGGGGGGTCTAGGCATTGTGGATTTGTTTCTAACACATAGGTAGCAATCATATTTGTTCCTACATTTTTGGACCACATTTGTCTGCTAGAAGTGCAACAGACCTATTCTGCTGGAGAAACACTAGGAGGGAAAGTTTTTCCAAGAAGCTGTACACATTAAAAAGGAGGCAACTGTACAGAGTTATGCTAGCAGGAGCCAGACCTTTTGTTCGTGTCACTAACCATTGGTGAGGAGGCTCAATGCTATCTTCTGCAGCCCCTCCCTGCCAGCAGAGCTTTCTGTGGCTGCACAATTGTCTAAACAAAGAGGAGGGAAATTATAGTGCAGAACCATCAGCTCCACATGAAACTGAAAATGCTTTTCCATGTTTGCAGCACTAACGCCTTCGTAAAATCCCAGGTACGGAATAGATGGCGAAAACTCGGTTTTGAAATGAGCAGGCAGAGCTGAGGAAAGTGCTTTTTTAACTACTGCCACAAACATTGTTGACAGCTAAGTGACACTGGAAATCCAAAGGAGGGAGAGCACAGCGGAGCCCGTCAGTTTAACTCTTTATCGGAGCATGTTTAATGGGACTTTATGTTCAGCCATGTGAACTTGAAATACCTAAGTTCAAATTTCACCTTCAGTCTTCCCATCTGTTCTTATTTTATCCTCAGACTTTCCATCTGCTCCCATCTAGGCCTTTCTAATGCCATGCCCAGTCAGACGGTATAGTTTTACCAGGTGCTTCTGTCTTGGAAATTTTATGGCATATAAGAAACAATAAAAATTCATGTTATACATGTTACTTGTGTTAATTAATTCCATTTCACAACAATGTTTTTTAAATGATATTGTCCAGAAAGTCTGTTAAATTCTACTGTAGACAAATATGGCAATATTTTATAGCTCCTAGTGCCAGATGGGTTTGGAGTTCAGACATTTGTGCTAATGCATTTTGCACTTAGGTGCTGTGCTGGGAAAACTCGACTCCCAGTGACAAAGAGTTAACATTAAAATATTCCTGTTGTCTGGGGCAGTGTATGCAAGGTGGAGGTCTGTTTTTGTGTACTAATTTTTGCTGGAAAGGAGTACATGATAAAGTGTTAGTGTATCATTTTTACAATTTATCTTTTAAAGCGAAAGATGTTATTTCCTAGTACTAATATGTAAATATTTTCACGTCTGAAAGAGCAAGAATGTGCTGGCTGGCAACCAAAGATGTGCTGGATAAAATCTCCTCCACCTGTTCAGAGATTCATTGTGCTAGAAAAGAAAGATCATGAAAAAATCAGTATTAAGTCCCATATCATGGCAAGTTTAGTAAGAAGAGTTAGTGTATTAAAGAGTCACTATCCAAGGGCATTACTGTAATATTTTGCTTCACATCACTGAACTCAAAGCCAACAGATATTCTGAACTCTGAGTGCAAACAGTGGGTTACACAGTGGGGCTTGTTTTGGACAGTGTTTTTTGTTTGCTTGTTTGTTCCAGGAGACTGGGTAAACAAGGCTTTATGCCAAGTGAGGGTTTCCTTCTCTTGGTTTTGCTCCCTCCCAAGAACTCTACCAACTGTGCCTCCTACACACGAGGAATCCAGAATGAGCCCAGGGATTTCACATTTGAACCCTAGCACTGATAAATACCAGACAACAAGGGCTTCCCCCCAACAGTAGATTGAAAAGCAGCCTCGTGCAAAAGGTTCTGTCATCTCCTTCACCACGGGAAGCTCCCTGAAGGCCAAACAGAATTTGTTTTAAAGTGGCAGCACCATCAACATCACATCACGAGGGTTAAAAGGTGCAGAGTTGTTGACGGGGGAATGGTTCTCAGCAATAAAAATGGAAAGAGCAGCTTGTCTCATTTCTCTCAGAAAAAGAAATGTTCTGGAAGGAGGACAAGGAAAGGACAGAGGGTGCAGACTGCTTTATCCATCCAAGTGAACACAAAGCTCAGATATTATCTTGTCTAACAATTTTTGGAAGCTAACAGTTACAATTAGTGGTGTTCGTTCGCTCAAAATTCAAATAGAAAATTGTATTATTGGGAGAATGGGCATTTATAATAATGCTGTGATTCAAGAATATTTTTGTGGATAAAAGGAATAAGTGGAGTTTCCTGCTATTTGTATTTTCATAATATGTCATGCTTATAAATCTTCACACAGCTGTGGGTATTTGTCATGACAATAACTAACCTTCAGACTTTCCTCAGTTTTTGGTGCTTGTGATTTGTTCCTGCAAATGATGCCAATGCTGCAATTATCCCTATACTTTTTTCCATACTATTTTGGTTTTAAAGTTACAATCTCATTTCAAGGGAGAGACAATGCCTCTGTGAACTATTAACTAATTGTGATGCACAAGACTATACAGATAGAATAACCACCTCACAAGCAAGCCACAGACTAAAATCTGTTTTCATAAACCACTCAATGAATATTTATGCATAACAAATATATTCATGAGCAGAAAAAAAAAGACTTAATTTGCAATTAATATTTGTATTTAATAAGTTTGATTTACAAATGGGGACATTCAATTCAAGTTTGCTAATTATCAGTTAGTTTGCATGTCTGTGAACTGGATTATTCTAGTGCAAATTGGAAAAACAAGTTAATATCCAATGCTTTCCATAAGTTTGAGGCTCTTCATCTATTTTTTGTATCTTCTATAGCCTCTTAGATAGTACTTGTTTACCTAGTTGCAGGTAAGAATCTTTCTGAAACAGACACATAAGCTTGGCTTTAATAGGTATTAATATGATCATGATCCATTACCATTTCACTCATTGTTTTTTATTTCAACAGTGATGAGGCTGAAGGACTTTCAGAATTAGTTGCAGGACAAGGACCCTTTCTTTTCTAGCTGGTTTGAATATATTCCAGGTCCCTAGCAAAGAAAAGTAGCTACTGTCTCTAGGCTAACGAATAAGTTATAGCATGTGAAATGATTTTGTGGCCAAATGCAGGCACTCTCACACAATACAATGTGTGGCACCACAAAATATGGTGCCAACTTGTCATGACTATATTGTGGAATTACTCCCAGAGAAGGTGATACAAATCCCATCAGGTTAGGTGTGACATGGAAGAATCCAGTGGCAAAAGCAACAAACTATATATTCCCAGGAACAATTCCATACCAAGAGCAAAGGGTTTGGAGAAACTTATTAGGTCCATTGCTGTGATTCTGCTGCTGTTTATCAGCAGATTAATCAAATGAAAACATAATACTGAGTACTGAGGCTACTTTTTTTTTTTTAAGGTTGTCACTGTGGGGCTTTTCTAGTTTTTTTTTATAAATCCCTGACTCCCACTACAGCTTAATTGCATTTCACAATAAAGACATGGTAGAAGACATGTACCTCCACCTCCCAGGTGCCAAGCTGGGCCCCACAGATTTTGCCATACTTTTAGATAAAGCACCATCTTCACACTCCTTGTCATTTTACTTTGTCTTTTGCTAGGGGTGTCTTCTTTCCCCTCCTGATCCACACAGATCCCCCTCCAGCTCTGTGGCAAGCAGCTCACCCTCCTCTGTGCCCTCCTACCCTCCTACATCCCAAAAAAACCAAGATTAAAAGCACTCTCTTTCTGACATGAAGTCTGGCTTTGTCTGTGTGTAGGAAGGAAAGTGATATTTATACTCACATGTCATAAAATCTTAAATTTTCACACAGGAAATCAAAATCTTGGAAAGTGTAAACACATAGCAACACTGTCTAAAATAAGTCATTCTGTTACTTTGTCTAGCTTCCCCACCCTGAGATTAGAAAAAACAAAGTAGGGAGGGTAAGGGATGGTTAGTGCGTTTAGGCAGAAAAGAAGGGTGCCACGGTCCCTTTGGAAGTACTCAGCAGAAGCCCTACAGTTGGCAGACCCCTGGAGGGGTCCATGCTAAGAAATGGAGTTTATAAGGAGTTTATAAGGAACAGCTCTTTGGTCAACTCTGTAAAACAAAAACCAAAAGAGAAACACAGTTATGATTACACTCTCTCAGTACTAGGAGAAAATTTCTCTTCAAAACCAAAGGTTTTCCCTGCCAAAGCATCAATAAAACCAATGAAGGCAGAGCAGGACTGTGAACACAGTGACAGCCTGCTGGGATCAGGGCTGCTTATGTGCTTGTGCTGGTCCCTCCCAAGGCACCTGGATCCTTCTCCATTTTGTCATGGAAGTGTTAAAAACTGTCCCTCTTTCTGAATCGTGAAGCAAGAGGCTCTCCCAGCATCAACAATTTCCTTGAACTGATTTTTTTCTTCCAGCCATATCTAATGATCATCAGATCTTTTAAAATATTTTTGAAGCTTCCTCAGTTACTCAGAAAAGCTCTTTTTCTTGTTCTGTAAGTCCCATAAACCATAATAAAAATATCCAGTGTATTTAATGCTTGATACCTTCAATCTTTTCTTGCTGCCTCCAAATTATAATTATTCCCTGGGGAACACTTAAACTTTAGAGAACATCTTGATCACTAAAACGATGTCAATATATTACAGTACTAGATTCAAAATTAGTCCAGCATGAGATATATCAACTCCAATTAGTCTTTACTGCATTTTTAATTCAGTACAAAGACTTTCCTGGAATCAAACGCATCATCATAATTTTAATAATTCACAGAGACCCCCTGGGACTTAGAAGTGAAGTGGAAAACACAGCAACATTGTCTTTTGTTATCACTGTATGTTGTATAAGGATGATGGGCAGGGTCTGGGTGATGGCAGTTGTTTTATAACAGAATTCTTTCTTGTTGGTGTTTTTCTTGTTTTCTTTTTTATAAATAGAAGTCTTTCAGTTCATTCTTCCTGGAGGATTTTTGCAGCTGTAGCTCCCTGAAGGACAGGAACACTGAGCCTCTTTCAGCACTGACTACTTTCAGCTTTCTGGATAGTGTGACAAGCTCCCTAGGTCCTCATGGGCTTGTACAGCTACCACTGGGCTTTAGCTGGGAATTAAGTACTTTGGTTTCATCATCCACACTAAGGAGACTTTCTCCTTAATATTGTCTTTTTGATTTTTAAACTACTTTATATGTCCACTATGAATAAGTTGTGATTATAGGAGAGTACTGTGTAAATAACTGGATAGGGGAGAATGTTGATTTGGCTGTTGAAGAGGAAAAAACCTAAAACCTTAGATTCTCCCAAAATAACATAGTTTATTTTTCTTCTTGAAAAAAAAATAACAATTACATAACCAAACCAAAATAAACAAACAAATAAAACACCAAAACAATACAATCAATACAAGATAATAAATGAAATTTGGAAGACTTACTTTAATGTTTTCAAGTAGCTTCTCTTTTGTCTATTGGCCTTCTTGAGGGTTTAGATGAAATTCAAGATGAACTTCCAGGTCTTCTGAGAAGATCCAGACTGAGGCACACTCTCAGAGGACACCCTGTCTCGCTGGTTTGTATTGAGAGACTCCTTTGGTATCTCGTTAGTTACTTCATAAATGTTGTGAGAAATTGAGTCAAACACAAGGGACTTCTCCCCAGTGTGGTGAGACTGGGACATATACATTCCATAACGTATACCAGTGAATATTTTATACCTGTAGAGAATCAGTGGGTCAATCCCTCCAGCCCAATTCGTAACACCACAGGCACAGGCAGAATAAATGCAACTTCCCAGATTACAGCTGCCACCTCAACTGCTCTGAAATCTCCCCAGCAGCTCCTTCATCTCCTTAGGACTCACCTCTCCTTCTGTGGACTAAGGTTAGAAGCCAATGGCAAGGGTTTTAATGATATCCCACCTCGTGACTCCAGAAATTATATGGAGCCAATGTTGATAGTTCACATTCTGCATAGATAAGCTGTAGTTGAGATAGTTGATAAGCTGTAGTTGAGATACCTAGATAGATAGTTTGCTTAAATCTGTTTCTTAGGGGTGAGGGACAATCTTGTTTCCAGAAAAGAGCCAGTTCATACACTACACTTGAATCTAGAGGAGGTATTTGAAGAATTATTGTAGAAGGTCAAATGCCAATGCTTAAGCCACCCTAAGTACACTGGCACTTCCCAAACTTGTTTTTCACTAAGTGCTGAGGCCTTTCTTAACTCCTGCTCTCTGCCTCACTCTTGCCTCAAATTCCTGCTCCTGGTACCACCTTAACTTCTCAACTCAGTCCTGCCTTAGGTATTCCTCCAGTCATAGGACTATGTTCTTCTAGCCTGAGCTATAACATCAAACCCCTCAGAGGACCCAAAGTTTCAAAGGCAGGTGGAAGCAAGGCTTCTAACTTCTTGGTATTTCAACGGTGAGCAAGAAAATGCTACATAAGCCTTCAGGGGAGCCTGATTTATTAATCTGCTCTTGACTCATTTCAATAGCACAAAATCATCACAAAAAAGGGGGTAATGGAGCTGAACACCTATTGGTCAATAAGTTCAAGTGTTCTCTTATTCGGTCAGTGGGTTGAAATGCACAGCCTGAACCCACCTAGCAGGTCTCAGGGGGTTTCCAGCAACTAGATTATTGAATGTGCTGGAATAGCATCATTCTCCCTTTCTTGTTTTTAAAACCGTGGCACAGAATATAAAAGCAATCACAATCATGTCTGAGAAGAAAAGATGAAATAAACAGTAAAGCAGAGAGAATGCTTAATGATTTTCGAAGTCAGAATTGGATTCATAATCTTTCTTTGAATTTCTGAAACCAAGTAATTCAGACTATAGTTTAACTCCCTAATATTCATGAAACTGATTCTTGTTTATGCTAATGTCCTTTATATCCTGTATTAACAGTTCATTTAAACCTTTTTAAGGTCCCTTTACATCTCTTAAGTGGTGTAAAGGAGCCATACTACAGGTTAGTGTAGGCTGGAAACATTTTCTCCATAACTGTTTATTCAGCTTTGTGAGGATTTATTTGATTTGGAAACTATACATAGCTTTAATTGAATGTGTCCCCACAAGTCTTAAAACATTACTACTATAGATGATAGTTTCCAAGAACTGCTCTAGAATTCTTTATGCACCAGTCTTGCTAGGAACATGCAGATTTTACAAGTGAATATGAATTATCATACAGAATGCCTGGGCTTTTGCCAGGACTTCCATGAAATGTAAGCATTTACATAAATGAAAGAGGTGCCTGATATTCCTCATGGCTTTCTTGCACACTTGGAAATTTTTTTCAAAATATTGCATCACAGACAGCTTCATACTTCTGTCAAGAGCATGCAGTGTGAAGTTCACTTCTGTGCAGAGAACTAGCAAAGTGTATTTTTCCCAATGGGCCTTTGGGTATAAAGAGACTCCACTCACTGAGCCTTTTGCATAGTAATGAATTCAGTCAGGGTCGCTCTGAACTCTGCATCTTTCTAAGGTCTTTTTAGACTGAGAATAACCCAACCCAATCAAGTTCCATGCCAAAACAGAGTGCGGCAGTGGTGTTTTTCTGTTTTCTCTTGCCTGAGTAAGAGTTTGCATGGTGATTACAGCCTAAGAGCTTCTCTGGTAAACTGTTATAAAGTGGTTTGTTTGGTTGTGCGGAAGCAAGTTGATCTTGCTAAGCTTTCCTCTTAAATGTAAACAGTTTGAGCCACTGTAAATAACAGCATCTAGGGGATAAAATAACAATTGCTTTAAAAGGAAAAAGTGGTATTTGCCTTCCTTCATGTGAAAACAATTCATCTGTAAAATCTCTTTATCTCCTTCCTTCTTCCTCCACTGGCCGTATCCCCCAGCTCCAGCTGCTGAAATGTAACTCGTGGTATCAAGGCTGTCAGCTGCACTAACTTAGAGGTCTTTGAAAAGCAAAACTGTCAAAGGAGGCCATAGGTTTTAGCAGTATCTCAAATGCAAATTGTTGATTTTTTTTCACAAAGTAACCACTCTGAAGAACATCTCCTTTCATGAGGCTCAAAGGTATCTCAGAGTCTTACCACTGATCTCTCTGGGGCCAATTTTTCAAATCACCAGTAGTTCTTGAAATTAAAAGACTGTATCCCACTTCCAACAATGTTTTGTGAATCCTCTGGCTTCCTTTGAACTAAATGCTCCTTAGGCTTCTGCTTTGTTCTTCAATTGAGCTTACATGTCTGATAGGCTCAGTATATAACACAGTCACTTATTAGCAAAAGAAGGTAAATGCCTACTTTTAGAGACCAATTTGAGGTATGTTTTGGGGCCTCAATTCATCCCGCTTAGCTACAGACAACAAACTCAAGTTTAGAGGTACAAGTACTCTAGGCTGCCCATCAAGCCAACAAGCATTTTCAGGATGCAGAAACCTTTACATAAGACTTCTGGCTTGACTGACTGGGAAAGGTGAGAGGGCAGCTCTGAAAGCAAGTCAAGGTGCCTGAGTCTGGACCTGAATCTACAGTAAAATATGGCTGATTCTTTGAATATTAAGGTACGAAAACTTTAGTACAAGTTTCTGCCATGTCATCCAGTCTGAAAAAGCAATTTTCAGTACTGAGTTGAACTGTAAAATCATTGAATAGTTTGACTTGGAAGGAACCTCTGGAGGTCAAGTAGTCCAATCTCCTGCTAAAAACATCTTGTTACCAGTGAGTGTAAGGTCAAACACACCAGCAGTGAAATCTGTATGATGGACCTATTTGTACTAGTGAAGGATACACATTTTAATCACACTGAGTGCAGACTTTTAGGTAGATATATACCCAGTTGGATGAGCAGGTATGAAGCCAACAGTGGATTTCTGAATGTTGAAAAGATACACTGTACCTGGGATCACACCCAGTGTTTTGAAGATGTTTACACTTACATAGTTTTGCATGGACCATGATCATGCACATTCCTATTGAAGCCCCATCTTATTGCCATACATTTAGGGATAAATAAGTGTTTCTTTATGTGTTGAAATCACTTAGCCTTAACTTACATTTGCTGCACCTAAGGACCTGGTGTTATTGCTATAGCTCTCCCCAAGATATGTGTGCCACTATATGAGTTTAGTAATACAACGAAGAGTGGGTTGAAGAGTTATTTGAAGGATAAAGGTACCAATACATAGGAATCTAAAAGGATTCCAAAATGTAAACATCGAGATTCACATATCCTGATAGAATTAATTTTCTTATTCCTATGTGTAATATTTTTTTCTTTGCCTTATAAAATCTGGGAAATTGACTGTTGTTTCCATAATCTGCACAAGGCTTTAAAGATCAATGTTTTAGGGATCATTGCTGGAAAAAACCCTTCTATTTGCAGGGTCATATGTGCTATTATAAGAGCTTATGCACAGCTAATATTTCTTGTCAACTTGCAGCATTTTTTTCTGTTTCTTTTCCTAAGAGCTGCCCATGCTGTCTCTTTTACAAATTAATCTGAAATTTCAAAAGACCACACACTTGGCTTTTCCATTATTTTTTTTCCAGAAGCCTCTCAAATGGAGAGAGGAGTCTTGTTAGAATTATTTCTTTCCAGAATAGAGTCTGAACTGGAATTCCACTGGTGAAATGTTATTTTGTTCTGGCCAGCATCCATAAGTTCCATCTTCATATTAAAAGTTTATCGTCTTGCTTAAGCCGGAACTGTGTCCAGCTGGGCAGCTGCCATTCACCTTCCTTCATCATCTTATTAAATATGCAGAGAATGAATTTTAAAAGCTAAAAATGTGTGGTTCATAATAAGCAGCTTGCATTTATAGTAACACTATCAACACATTAATAAGGAATTTGCAACCTATAAAGATGATTATCTTTGTCCTTAAAGATTTATGTCCTTAGCTAGGCCAGTTACATATTAGCAACAATATGCTAAGCAGTCACTTATTACAGGATTGCCAGCATTTTCCCTACTCTCTTTTTTCAGCAAAATGCACTAATCTCAGAAATTCAAAAGGAAACTAAAGTTAAGACAGAAGATTTCACAATAACTATTTAATCCTGAAATTAAAAAATAATTAAAACTAAAAATTTTAAATAAATAAATAAACCAAATGTCAGACTGTTATCCTATCAAACAATTTTAAGTAAGAAATACTGAATGATCTTATTGCTATTGCCTGAAAAGGGATTTAAAAATATTCAATAAATTGCCATTTTTATCTTAATCATACGTAAATAATCATCTGATCTCTGAGGTCCTTTGAGGTCAAATCCATTCGTTGGTTCAAACTACTGAATTTCTGTACGAAAAAGGACACTGCTCTACACAGCTTCTGAACTTCTTCATGAAAATGTTTTTGAAAAAGTATTGCAGTCATATTTTAGAGACTGTCCACTAGCTTGGTTCTTTGGAAGCACTTATTTCACTCTCGGTAGCAGAGGTGGTTTGGTACATTTGATATGATACTTCATATAAAAATTACAATCTGCTTGATCAGGTCTCACCTGCAGCAAAATTCTATTGCTAATTAGTCACCCTGTGTGTTTGTGGTTAAGGAGGAGTGAACTGTGTATTTTCAGGATCCAAAATTTCAAGATGTGTTATAAACTAAAGTATGGAGATCAAGTCCCCTATTTCTGTTTTTTACTGGTTGAATGTGAACACTTTATCTGGGAAGATGCCCCCAGGGCTGGCAGTGGCCTACACAGTGGGACAGCAGTGCTGGTCTGCAGGGTCCCAAGAGTCATTGTCCTCCTCTTCAGTGCCTCTGTGTTGCTGCCAGACATGACCACTGCTCATCTCAAAGCCTCAACAGCCTTCAGGCCACACGTATGAAATAGAGACATCTCAGACACTTTAGCAAGAGTCAGAAATCTCAGAAGCGATGACTTCGTCATTCCTTACCCTCTGTTTCTCTCATCATGAGCCTTTGTGTGCTTAAATCTGCATCACCTTTATACCTGAGCCTCCAGCACCAAGTGGAAGAGCGTTGTGCTTCCTTCCAAACCACTCAAATGCTGTTTATCACTGTACTTTCCCAGGACAGTGTGTTTTATTTTGTGCAACAAAGGTAGATTCAATTTGGTAATACATTTTCTTTAAAAGTCAGCCCCTCTGGTGCAGTAAAATACATTAGGTTTGATGTGCTTGGCTATGAAAACCTTTCCTTCTGCCAAGGCTACATTGTCTGAAGTCTCAAAGTAGGAGTTATCGTGTTATTTGAGATGAAGGGCAGAATAATTTGTGGTGCTTGGGCATGACACATATAATTTTACACTTTATCTGTAGGTGTGATACTGGATTCTGCCAGAGCAGGCACCTGGTATCAATGTTCATTCTGGCATTAGTTCAGCAAAACTTATAACTCCTTAAAAAAGCACACTTTTTTTGTATAGAAAAACAACCTAAAATGTCCAGAGATAGGCTAGCATTAGAAATGGATGGCTTACCCAATAATCTGTGGGTGATAGGAAAATGGAGGAAGGTGTTCCTCTGGGATTTCTTTGCTTTTGGGGTGATGTGGCAAAATCAACTGTTATCTATCTTGATCTGTGTCTTAACAATTATTTCAAAAAATTTGCTCATAATAATTTTTTTTGATGCAGTGTTTATCCTAGAGCACATGAAATAAAACTTCATTTTGCTCTTGGGAGGTACTGCTTTTCCTGTTATCTGCCTATTTGCTCCTGGCAATGTGATCCTTGAAGGGAAGGAAGACTTTCATCACAATTTTAGTGGACTGAGAATTGCATCAGTCTCCGAATAATTGATGTTTCTGTGGGCAGGTTAGGCACTGAGCATCGGGGGAGATCATTATTTAAAATCAGTGCTGAGAGGGCCATTTCTTGTGTCAGTGCTAGGATGAGTCATTTAAAATCATTCCTGGAGCTACTGTGGAACAAGTTTATCAGATTCATATCCCTCATCCGGATTATTAACACGTAAGAGCCTGCTCCTCACGGGGAGAGCAGTTGCAGAATCTGGTCCATTTTTCAAACTGTAGTTTCAGAACTGAAATAATCCATTGTAGAAACAGCCACTAGTTTAAAGCTGGGTCAGCTAGTGAAAACAGCTTTGTATTTCCATTGCAGGATACAAGCACATATGGGTAGTTTTCAAACTGCAGCTTTTCTATGAAAACAGAATTGTTATGCTGTCTATAAATGGAGGTGGCTGATTTCACAGCAGATCTTTATGTACAAACAACTGTAAAAGATGGACAAGATAAGACTTAGCAGGCCATGCTCAAGTATTAGCCATACCAATATTGTTTCAGACATCTTTGAATTTATAGAGACAGACCAGTGTAATGAGAGAATCAGTGATTCATTTCACTCACTAAATAAAAGAAGTATGGTCCAGCTGTCATGACTTGCCATTAATAAAAGCACCTGTGCTTTGAACTAGATAATCAATAACATTCTCGATTTTTGGAACAGGCTTTTTATACATTTTTATGCTCTGTTATTTCTTTTCTTTTTCTAGCTTTATAGCTTTTTTCTTGCTCTTCACCAAATCAAGAAGAACCAGTCAAACATTGAAATCAGGAATCTGAATCTATCTCTCTTTTTCCACTGCCATAATCTTCACTTTTGAAGATTAAATCCAGTATCTCAGTAAATTAAGTTTAGGTGTCATTTGGCATACTGAATAAGTCAAGAGCTTACCTTTTGGTACTTTTAGAGTTGCATGTTCAGAAAAGACTCTCTAATCCCCTCTGTAAATACCCCGAAGAGAGCCATAATCAACCACATATAGGTCCTGTCACCTTTTCCTGCAACTGTTGCAACTGCAGCTAATTCTGCTGTAAAAAATGTTGTAAGAAAACTCAACACCCCATTGACAAGTCAGAATAAACCACATGATTCAACTGCACAGGTTTGGATCTCTGGAGAAAATTTCCTATATGGTCTGAAAAATTCCACAACTGCAAAATGTCACTGGGTAATATTTGAGTATTAAACAACTCTGGAAAAGTTATGCATGTCCACGTATACTTGTATTGAGCTAAACAGAGAGAGAGGTGGAAAAAACATGCTGCAATTGTTTGTGAATTCCTACAGATGTTTATTCTTTTTCTGTGATTGAAACTCGATTTGTTACGTGATCAAAAGCAGCTATATAAAGGAGTATGCCTTCTTTAAGAGCATTCCTTCCATTAGTAATAGTATTAGAAGACAGGCCAAAGAAAGGATTTCTGAATGGAAATCTCACTGACAGTTGTGGTAATCCAGACTGCAGTTGGCTATTTTTCCATATGGTTGTTGGGCTAGGATTTTTGTTTATCATTCTTGTTGATCACATTTTCATGTTCTCTGAAGTCTTTGACAGACAGCTTCAAACTAGAAAAGCACAGCTGTAATCCCAAAATATGTTCATATCTTTAGTTTCCAGAGTCTTCAACTGCTTTCAGGAATTATTATGTTTACAAAGGATATAAAAAGTTCGTAACAGCAATTATCAAATTCATCTGTAACCTTCCTAGCAACATTGCTCAACCAAATATCTGTAAAGCAAGATTTTGGCTTTGCAGATGAGTGTACTAATGGGAGAGTTCCTCAAAGAAGGCCTAGCACAATAAAAAAAACCACATTACAGTTAAAAATGCATATGTAGAAGTAGACACACTCACAAGACTTACCCCCATCTCAGAGATGCAAAGGTTAGAGTGAAAACATTAGATCATCTAGTCTGCCTCTTTAATTCAAACCATCAAATCTCATCCACTATTCCTGTATTAAAGTCAGATGCTTAGCCTTGCCAAGAAAAATCTTCTGAAAAGATATTGCACCCTGATTCAATAAGAAGTAGTGATTTCTTGAAAGTCGAGTTATTGACCTGTAGTTTTTTCCATTATACTGCTTAATGAATCTGAGTTTTGGTTGGTAGTGCTAGGAAAATTTTGGAAGGAAAAAAAATCTCCTTGAAGAAATGGGAAATTAACAAATGACAGTCTAAATTTCCTATATATCTTCAGAAGAAAAATGCTAAAAGTGTTTTGCAAAGAATCCTGTGACAGTCGTAAAACCAAGTGATCTTCCTAGAAATTGATGGAGAAGTAGGGAAAAAATGTATAATTAAAATATCATCAATGACTGAAGTGTGGCAGGAGGGACAGAGGGCACTATGTCCCCATTTCCTTGTGAGTCAGAGCCACAAAATCATGATTGTCTGGAAAAAAAAATATACATTGCAATTTATAGCTAAAGATTCATTTACAAGTAATTACACTGTTGCTGTTTATATTTGAACTTAAAAGGCTTTGGGTTATACTGCAAGGTTTTAAATTTTATTTTTATATGTTTTTAATTCTTGTACCCCACAGGTTCTTTATGGCTCACAAATACTGATGTAGAATTTTGAAAAATCAGATATTTCATAATGCCACCTGTTACAGTCATGCTTGCAAAAGTCTTGCAGAAAAAGTCATAAGCATACACACACACATCTGTCACTCATATTTACAGTGAATGAGTCTGCCCTGCTGCTTTTGTACAGGCAGATCTGACCCAACAGATCTGGGTGCCAGATATGGGTGCCAGGTGCTGAGTTCAGAACTGAGTTTCACCTAAACCTTTCACTCAGTTTTTTAAATGATTCTACCAACAGCCTTTGGCCTAATCAACAAAATTTGGCATGTAAGGACTCTTTAACTCTCATTAAATATACCATCTATCCCAAATTATTTCCCTGGATGATTTTGTAATTCTAGGAACATATTTTCTTCAAGAGAGGCACCCCATTTTATTTCTCACTCTTCTTGAAAAGACTTTCCCTCTCTTGCATTTCTTGGAAAGGGAATATGTAAGTTACATAAAGCCCTTCTCTTAATGAAAAGATCGCTCAAGTGTTCTGTTGCATAAAAGAAAGATAAGAAGGTGATTCCAGAATAAAACACTTAGCTTCACTGGCTAATGATTTCTTGGAATTTTACTGACACAGACCTTTGGAATAATCAATATTTCACAGAACAGCCTCCAGTGAAATAAACCACAGCTGCAACAGTCAGTCACAGAATTTCATATACACAGCAGCAGAGAAAAGGTTGTTTTGCTCCTCTGCTATCTACCTGACACCTAAGGCTGCATCTGACCTTGACATTCACTGTTGTTATTTTTCTTTATTTCCTTTCAACAGTAAAAATGTATTTTCCTTACAATGCAATATCAAAAGAGTTTATTTTAGGAGTATTTTCTCTGACAAATATTTTTTCATAAAGATTAAAAAGAGAAAGTAAAATCTATAAAGCATGGAATAAATGTTACATCAGCACCAACTGTGCAAATAGGAGGTGACTGTCTTCTCCTTTAGTCTTGTGATGAGTAAAGGGAGATGGATACTGCCTATTCTTTCTCTTTCTTCAAATTCCAGACTCTTAGGTCATTAGTAAACAGAGTGATATTTCATCTCTGCCACAGTGGGTAAAGTTTTACAGTCCATGTTTAGAAATGAATGTCCAGGAATATGGAGTTAATTTACATTTCTTTTCAGGCATATGATCTGAATTGAAGAGTGCGTATGTTAATAATAATAGAAATCAAGGAGGCTCTTCCTAAAAAAGGATGAAAAGTTTTGTCCTCACTACTCTGCTTTACTGGACAGCTTAGAAGATTCTTTCTTCATTCCATTCATCTAGCTAATTGATAGTTTTAGGTACACTTGCAAGTTGTATATTACTCAGAAATATTCCTCAGGGATGCTTCAAAATTTAAGCTAACTAAAAAAGAAGTGAGGACACAGCATCTATGAATTGGCATAACACATCTGGTGAAAATGTGTTACAGCTAGAAATGTCAATAGTCCATTTTACATGTATTTTTTCTTAAATGCAATACAAAATACGTATGTGTATCAATAACCTATCTATCTATAGGTGCAATATCAAGGACAAAGTAAAAATTACACCTGACCTTAGAAGTATTATAGTTGTGTTCTCTTACATCAGGGAAAAGAAGGGAAGGGATGGAAGAATGCCCTTGTATTCTGGAGTCACTTATACTGCTAAATCAGAACCTGAGCTCTGATGGAGAAATCCTCTCTGATGGATAAAGGAGTTGTTGGGTCTCCAGGAAGAGTGCTCCACAGCTGTGGTCGTGCTATGGATTTTACAGAAGGGTGGGAGATGAAGTAAATCCCACTTTCAGGGATAAAGGACTTTACAGGCCTGTCCTCACAGATAGTTTGACAGAAACAGCTGTGGTTTGCTTTGCATGCTTGTCTTTTACTGAACCTGCTCATAGGTTATCCTTCAGCCTGGGATGTTTCAAAGAAGTTCTGAATTACAAAAATAAACCTGGTGAACCTAGCGTTGTGAAACACATTTCCTAGAAGTAGAACTCTAGGTTTAGTCTTTAAAGCTTTGATTTAATTGTTATGTGGTCTAGTATGAGTGGACCAGCTTTTCAGATGGCATAAATTAAGGCAAGATTTAAACCAAATGGGAAGCTGGCTCCCATGACTGGAAGCAATAAAACCCATGGAGTCCTGGTTTAAGCTGGAACAGACCAGACCTGATGTGATGCTGCCTTCTCCCACACTGCCACTGCACCCACCACAGTACAGAGTGATCTGGATCCAGATTGGTCTGGATCTCAGAAGACCTGAAGAAATTATTCAATTATTCTACATTTGGGGAATTAAAGAATCTTAAAACAAATTGCCATTAGCATTCAGAGAACCTGCAGATTATGTAGAGACTGACAGCTGGAGGATCCTCTCATCTGACACCTCACTCCCTCTGGAAAACCATGAATTTGGTGATGGACACTGGGCAGATGCTCAGCCATGGCACTGAAAGCCACAGAGCGCTCACCAGTAACAGCTGCCACCTCAGGGTGACAGCACAATGTGACACCTCACCAGGAGCCAATTCTCTTGCAAATGAAGTTCCTGCATGTTGGTGGGTCCCCTCACTCCAACATGTTATAAAGATCAAATGCTACAACCATTCCAAGGGTAGAATGCATTTACAAAATACTGGTGAAACCCACGAGTCTGTTACCTGCAGGAGAGGGGAAGATAAAATGTGTTCAGTCCTTAAGAAGTCGCTAAATATTTGGGTAGAGCAGTGGGATTCTTTTGGTATTTTCTATCCTTCCATGTAAGCTGCCTTTAAAAGCCAATGCAACCTCAGGCATGTTCAGTTCTATTTCAAACAAGAGATAAAACTCAATATTCATTTGTGAGCTTTTGAAAGATTAATAAGGGGTGAAGATGAATGGATGAAAAGCGAAGTGAGCAGGAGGCAAAATAAATGGCAAGACAGGGAGGTGTTTTTAAAAGTTTGCAATGGAAAGCAAAGCAGAGATAAAAGCTGCAGGAAAGTTCAGTTTCCAATGACCTGTTGTCAGAAGACATCCTAAAATCTCTAAACTGAACTGGCTTTTGTGGATCACCAACATAAATGGCTTCCATACAGCCAATTAATGCCCATGGGCTGAGTTTCTAGTGTCTGGGCTGACTGCTGGGGAGACCAGGTGGCCTGATCCCTGTTACACTTCAGGCTGGAACAACCCAAGATGCTCGAGTTGGCTCTCATGGTCTGCCTATGAAGCAATCCAGTCTGCATGGAATTTAAAGGGGTGTGGTGAAATCACAAAAAATCCTATATCTAATACTTTTATTTTGCTTGAAGGCAAATTGCTTGCAAAAACTTTCCTTTTGATTTCTGTTATCCAAATAATTCCAGCTTAAATAGGAACTCAGCTATTAATCTGATAATGACATGGCTGAGAAGCATTCTCTGACAATTGATCTCAAATGACTTCCAAGGCTTTACTTTACCTCATTGTCTGCATTCCTTTCCAGTCAGGAGTTCTGTCAGTATTTAACATAAACACAAAACCCCCTCAAATGTAAGTATTAAGATGATTACTATGTACCTGGAAATATCCTTTAATTTCAATTTTGTTTTATTTTATTTTTAGCTTCAAAGCTTTCCCAGGAATGAACACCTGTCCTTCACAGCATTACATGAAATAGTCGGGTATCGCAGATGCTTTGTTGTGTCAAGTCCTCTAATAGGGACACCGTGAGTATAAGTCACATTTTAATTAATGATCAAAGCAAAGGACACCTGTAAATTTTGGTTCAGTTTCTTGAGTTCTTTGATATCAGGTTTATCCATTAGAAAAAGACTCCTTTGATGCATATCCTGTTGACACAAGGTATCTTTCATGCCTAGATGCCATGGTGACTGGAGTCTTACAAATGCTGAAGCAGAGTGAAATGAAGAGAATACTATCTTTCTCCCATCCCACATATCAGTTTAAATCTTATCTCTAAAAGCAGAAAAACTCACAATCCTGTACAGTCTTTTTTTTTTCTCCCATGAATCTAACTCCTATTGAAGACTGCAGCTACTTAGAAGATGCCATATCTCGTTAGGGTCTGGCCCTGAGGGTCAGTGACAGATTTGTGCAAACTTTACAGTCCAGTCACTGCCCAAACCAGTACCAAGATGCTGCTGAGGAAGGAAGGAAAAGGAAAATGCTAGTCTCTATGAATGTCCCCCCAGTCTAACTGAAAAAAGAAAGGAAGAAAGAAAGAAAGAAAGAAAGAAAGAAAGAAAGAAAAAAAAATAGGTGAAAACCTCCACCTCATATCTCCATTCATTTCTAGGAGAACAAAGAAAAGGAGCAAATTAGTAGCTCAGCCAACAGCCCATGTAAACAGTGCACCCAGTACAGGAAGGAAGGACAAACCCTCAAACACATGGAGGTGGTAACACACCCTTCCAATAAAGAACACACCTTGCAAGCATTGCATGGGGACAGATGAAGGATGGGTAGTTTTGATTTAAAACAAACAAACAAACAAACAAACAAACAGTAAAAGATTAATTTGTAAAAAGTAAAAGATCATCTAGTTCCAACACCCCTGCCATGGTCAGGGACATCTTCCACTAGATCAGGTTGTTCCAAGGCCCAAAGCCCATCCAACCTGACCTTGAACACTTCCAAGGATGAGGCATCCACAGCCTCCTGGGACAACCTGTGCCAGTGTCTCACCACCCTCACAATGAAGAGTTTCTTCCTAATGTTCAACCTAGATCTACCCTCTTTCAGTTTAAAGCCACTTCTCTTGGGGCTTTCTCACTTGAAAAAGTGGCTTGTGGCTGAGAGATTAGTGTGACATCAGTCCGGATCACAGCAGCAATACAGCTACTCAAATAAAGCCAGAGCCACATCACGTTCTCAGAAATTACTGAAATCCTGTAGAAAAGAAGCCCTAAGGCTGAAAAGAAGCCATTTGAGGTGCCTGAAGTTTGGAAGGCCTGTTTAAAACCAAGTCTAAAAAGACAGAGAATGTAATACAATGATTTAAAAGTCAGGTATGTGCTCCTGATGATGACCACTACAAAGATTCTTTCCCTAACTTTGCTGATCAAACAACTAGGTAGCCAGCTTAAATCAGTCATCCAGATTTCCTCTGCACTCAAATATGAGCAACAAGTACCCTCAGAGTACAGTGCCCTTTGTCAGAGGGCACATACTCCAGAAGTGCCTGACTTCCTATATAGAAAATTGTAAAAAGAAAGTAGAAAATAGTCACTCAGTGACTTAAGTTACATTAATCCCATTACAAAGTAAAATATAAGCAATTTGCAAAAGGAGAATTTATCTGAGAAGATGATTGGTTTTCAAAGGGAAGAAAAATTATTTTAACTTACCTGGATCCAGTTTGTCTGCATTTAGCTCCCATCTATTTCTTTAAACTGAGTTTCAGAGGAAACTGCACCCCAGAACATATAAATAAAATGTTTATCCTGAAATGAGTGATTTTTGTTTGCTTTCCTACATGAAAATGAATGTGAAAATCTTTAGCAGAGAAACGTTTTGGCTAATGTGATAGCAAATCCATCAGCACAACTTCACATCAAGTAACTCCTGGAAAGGACAAAGATTGTCAGAAACACTCCCTACCTACTCCTTATAGTCTTCTTCCAAGGATCTGGAGGGTCAAGGTGAAGTATCAAATTCTCAGAAACAGCACTATGAAATCAAACATTAAACTTCTGGTTATTTTGGTGTCAAAAAACCATCAAATCAGACCTGAAGAAAGACAGGAACATTATATGCTTTAGACATCATCTGCTTTGCTGTATGTCTGTCTCTGCTTGCAGGGGAAGGAAGGTATGTATTTAAAAAGCAAGAGAGGAGAGAAAAATGGTAGAAATATCTCTCTACAACTCATGTTTGGGAGAGGGAGAAAATAGCCTTGCAATTTGTCTTCAGAAAATAGTTTCTTTATTCAGTTTCCTTAACTAGAATATACAGAATTGAATGCACCCTCCCTCCTGCAGTACCTCGAGGCTTTGCAGTCATCACTGGATGTACATTCCCTGCATCCCTGTTGATGTAGGAAAATATTGTTATCCTTTTTTTACAGATGGAGAACAGGAAAGATTTAAGAACCTTCCCCAAAGTAACAAAAAGTTTGAAGTTAAGCCAAGAGTTGAGCTCTATTCTGTTAAATCAGAGGCCAGTAACCTACTCACTAGACCGTCATTCCTATTCATCTTGCCCTAACTTGAATCTTATAGCAGTAAAATGTGCCTGTTCTTTTGCCAGGGACTCCAGTAATGTTTTGCATAGTTATTGTCACTAGTCCAACAGGCTGCAGACAACACTTTGTGAATATTATTTCTTTTGCTGGTAAAGCTGCACCTCTGACTAGGGTGTGCTTAATACCTAATATAGGAATTTTTCCATCAAACTTTGGGAAAATTGATTTGTTATAACCAAAATTTTCCATACTGTCTTGCCACAGAATGTTCAACACAAATTTTCTGCAGACTAGTTCATGAACCTTTAGAAGGAATTGTTTTTCAGAAAGGTTGCTCAGTTCACAGCCTGCTGGTTAGGGCACTCTCCCAGGCATTGGTTGTGTTCCCACTTTGCCTCACACACAGGGGGTAGGTTTTGCAGCCCCTGTGAGCAGCCCACTAGCAATTTTAGCATGAGAGTCTCTTCCATCTGAGTAATAATTATGATGAGTTTCAGGTTCATCACAGGGAAATCAGTAACTCTAAACCCTAGAATCTAATCAGAGCACGGATGAAATGATGCCTAATAGAGCTCCCTTATCTCTGTCTCCACAATGAGGTAGGTTTAATCTACATCTCTAAGGCATTCAATCTGATTAATTTAAATAGTTCCTCTTCTGCTAGAATAATAGAGTTGGTAAAGATACATTGTGACTTCAATTTATCCTCTGTTTTGCTGAGATGCTCTGATCTTTTGATTGTTTGCACTGCTTTTATGATGGTCTGCTCCCAGGCTCCAATCTGCAGTAACCAGCTAGTTCTTTTGGCCAGGAACCCAGGCAGAGAAGAGCAATGACTTTGCTGCAGGGTTGCATGCAAGCATCAGTACAGATGCAGTTGTGCCAAGTTTCTTTGTCCCTGCACAGCACAGAAGGAGCCAGTTCTGCAGCAGGATCCCAGCAGGACTCTCAGTCCTCACCTCTCACTCAAAGGTCTCTACCTCAGGAAACTGCTGTAAAATCCCAAGTCCAGAGACTGACAAACAGCCCTCCTGCTGCTCAACTACCTAGCTTATTGATTCCAACTCAAGAAAAAAAGACAGAAAAAAACCCCCAACAATGCAAAGGTCAAGATTTCTCAGACCAGAGAAAGGTCAGACCAGGGACTGGGGAGCAGGGACCCAGAAGAGGTTCAACCAGCTTTTGGCCACGAAGAAACATAAAAAAATGCAGTAGCTATTTGTAACTGGGGGCATAGGAATTAAACTCAGAGGCACAGGCTCTGCTTCCTGCTCTGTTGCAGATAGCAGGGATGCCCTCTCCTCCTCTGTCAGGCACACAGAAACATTATTCCTCTCACACTGACAGGAGCCTCTGTACAGCTTCAAGCAATGTGTTTGGATAGCTGGGGTTCAACCCTTGGCCTTTAGCTGCTGCCCCAAACTAAGAGGAGTAACCATGAATTCATGACCTAGGGTTTCAAATAGATGGTCTGAACTATTCTCAGAAGGGTTTTGTCCTGAAATACAGAAATCTCCATTTAGAAGGAGGGCAGGGATGGGGAATGTGGGGAGGAATAGGGGGAGCTGTTTGGGATAATTTTTTTCATACGAATTCTTTTATGTGAACTAATTCTGACTCCCTCATGAAGAAGGACAGTCCTATCAGACTGCAGTTTATCAGCCATGTCCTGATAATGAAGGAGGTGTTGTTAATTGAAACAAAGTGATTTTGCAGAACACCAATGTCTTCAGAAGACTTGCATCTGCCCTTCATTGATCTGTGTAGGGAGGAACTGCTGATCGACATTACATTTAATCCACTGAAAGCAGATGTAATAACATAAATGTGTAAGTTGGACCATAGCAATGGTGCTAATGTATGCAACTGCACTGGCAAAATAATTCTATAGTGAAAGCCAAGTGTCTGAAAAGCAGCTTAAACTTCTGTTCTAGAATGTCTTCAGCAAAAAAAAGCCTGGTAAATCTTGGGATGAAAATGGTTCACTGTCTTTTTTCCAAATGCAAGATAAATATTGGTCTGTCTCTGCCACCACAAACCATGAGATGCTCTCCCTGCTCTTATGTTAGCATCCTATGGGAAAAAGAACTGGGCAAATACTCACCAAGAAGATGGTGTTGATTCAACAATTTGCAGCTAAGATGACTCACTCCTGCAAGGGCTGAGAACAAGAACACAGAGAACAACAACACTCCCTTCATCCCAAGCCCACTGCATGGGCAGGGACACCTTCCACTAGACTAGGTTGCTCAAAGCCCCATTTAGTCTGGCCTTGAACACTTCCAATGATGGGCCATTCCCTGATGACCCTGTGGCAGTGTCTCACCATCCTCACAGGAAATAATTTCTTCCTAATGTCTAACCTGAATTTACCCTTTGCAGTTTAAAGTCATTACCCCTTGACATGCCTTTATAAAAAGTCCCTCCTCAGCATTCCTGTAGGCCCACTTCAGGTACTGGTGGGCTTCTATAAGATCTCCCTGGAGTCTTCTCTTTTCCAGGATGAACAATCCCAACCCTTTCAGCCTGTCTCCAGAGGAGAGGTGCTCCAGCTCTGATCATCTTCATGAATCATCTTCATGATCTCACTCCAACAGCTCCGTGTCCTTCTTGCGTTTGGGGTTCCAGAACTGGACAATCCAGTTCCAGAACTGGATTACTCCAGGTGATGTCTCACAAGAGCAGAGGGGGAGTATCACTTCCCTTGACATGCTGGCCATAATTCTTTTGGTGCAGCCCAGGACATGATTGTCTTTCTGCAAGCACACATTGCCAGCTTATGTTGAGCTTCCCATCAACAAACCTCACCAGGTCCTTCTCCTCAGCACTGTTATCAATTTATTCTCTACCCAGACTGTATTTGTGCTTGGGATTTCCCTTGCCCAGGTGCAGGACCTTTTATTTCATGAGGTTTTCATGGGCCCACATCTCAAGTCTGTCAAGATTCCTCTGGATGGCCTCCATTTCTCCAGCATGTCAACCTCACCACACACTTGGATGCTGTCACCAAACTTGCTGCGGGTGCACTCAGTTCCACTGTCTGTGTCTCTGACAAAGGTGTTAAACAGTCCCAGTCCCAGTACTGACCCTTGAGGAACATCACTTGTCACTGGTCTTGATTCGACATCAAGCCATTGACCACTACTCCTCGAGTGCGACCATACAGCCAATTCCCTATACAGCAAATGGTCCACCAGTTGAATCCATCTCTATACAATTTAGAGACCCAGATGTCACACAGGACAGTGCCAAATGCTTTGCACAAGTCCAGGTAGATGACATCACTTGCTCTCCTCTCACTATGCTTGAGGACTCCTGGAACAATTAGTGGCATATGTTTTAGAGGCAGTGAGAGTGCAGAAGAATGGTTTGAGTCTTCCATCTCATGCTTCAATGCACATCCCACTAACAAGAACAGGCCATCAAATGTCAACCATCCAGCTCGGACCTTCTGGATTTTAATTCTTTTTATAAGCATCCATGCCATTCCCACTAGCAGTATAAAAGATTTCAGTTAGTTAACATAAACAGAAAATATATAGTAATTCCATTCTCCCACCATCTCCTGGTATGCAAAATAAAACATATACAGGATATATAGGACATATATATCATATAGAGGATACAGTGCAGATCATATTTAACATGGGATGCACAGCTGTATTTTTTTCATGCCAGGCTAGTGCTTTCTAGAGGGTTGGTATCTTTCTATAGTGATAAGAAAAGCTTATTTTCCTCACCCGTTAATAAGATGGGGGTATCTTTGTATTATGCATGTTATTTTTCTCATTTTACAGTCTTCTTCACTTATATCGAAATTCCAATTGTACTCAGTAAAATTGAGTATAGCTAAAGAGGTGAGGATCAAGAAGAAAGGGCTTTACTGTGCCTTCAGTACAAAAATGATATTGAAATGCAGTGCAGACTCTGATGTGAAACTGTAAAAGGTCAGTCTTTAAATAACCAGGTCTTTTAGGATCTGACCTATCCAGGAACATTTCAGCTTTCACTGGACTTTCTTTTTAAATTCAGCTCTCTGGAAATAGAGCTGTGCCCAAGAGTACATCAGCAGGGCAGGACTATTCTTAGAATAACAAGTCAAAATCTTCTTGTCTCAGTACTCCACACATTGTCACCAAAGCTGAGGAGTGCAGCTGTGGACGCTGCTCCTGCTGCCGAGTGCTGCAGCACAGCTGGCGTTCCGCTCCCTACGCCCTATGATTTACTCTAACCACATTCAAGACAGGAGGAAGTAGTACCATTTCCAGAGCCCTCCCACTCTCCAAACACATGAATTGTATCCTTCCTGCATCAAACACTTGAAACACTAAAGGAGGTAGCTGACCATCTATTTTCCTATTGCCCACAGAAATAGTTTTCTTGTTAATCCTGCCTTGGATCCTGTCATGTCCTAACAAAATCTGGAAATGGAATGAAGCTACATCCAACACATTTGTGCAGGATGTGAGAGGGCAGAGGTGGCAGAGGAATGGCAGAAAGATCTATCAGAGTT
Source organism: Heliangelus exortis (assembly GCF_036169615.1). Classification (NCBI taxonomy): domain Eukaryota; kingdom Metazoa; phylum Chordata; class Aves; order Apodiformes; family Trochilidae; genus Heliangelus; species Heliangelus exortis. The sequence goes on along the minus strand of NC_092422.1, from coordinate 18,317,786 downwards.
CTCAAGCCTCTGAAAGAAATGGACGTAGCAAACAAGCAGCTCTGGAGATCCCAGGTCACCCATGAAGGAGAGCAGGGAACAGCATGGTTTTCTAAGGGCATAAGGGCAGCAAGATGTGGGGAGGCTGAGGGCTTGTAGTGTTTTGTTCCAGGAAAGGGGAATGGAGATTAATCTCCAGCCTCTGTTTCCTTTCACAACATCACAGGTATGCCTGAAGAGCAGTGCTGACAAGGTAAGCACAACAGAGAACAGATGAGCTACGATTATTCCTGGGCAGATTGTAGATCTAGTTGCCCAGAAAATGATACAAAAACTCTCTGTATGGTTCACATCTTAAAGTCTAATGCTGAATGGCCCTTTTGTAGCTTCAACCTGAATGTCCTTCATGAAGCCAGCTAATCACCTTCAAGATGAGGAAGCTCTGACTGTCACATTTGTACCCTTTTCCACTCCACAACCTCTGGAGCCCTGGACAGAAGGTAACAAAAATCCTGTATCGTTACAGAGGACAAGGCTTTAGGTCAGCTTTGAAATTTCCCCAGTGTTATCCCAGTGAGATCTTCCAAGGATCTGAGCTTCCAATCTTGCCACCATGGTCCAGCCAGAGAGCATATGAAGATAACCCCAGATTTGCTATTTTTATTGTTGCCACATTAAGAAAAAAAATTAAAAAAACCCAAACACACCAGAAATATACTGTGCAAAATTGTAGGTCTAGCACACATAGAAAGATTTTAGAGCAATGAGTGCTTTCTTGCCTTTCATTCAAGGCCAAGACTTACTCAACAGTTCTCATTGCTACTAACCAGCAAAACCTAAAGCTTTGCATCCTTTCAAAGGAAAAAATGTAGAAGCTTAATATTTTTAAAGTAAAAAAAAAAAGTCACAATTGACATCATGACTCCCTTGGGTCTGTAAGGAGAATGAAAAGATAACTGTCATATTAATTACAGCAGAAAATAAGGAACAAGGAAGGAGATAACTTAAGGCTGTGGGCAAAGGTGAGAACTATCCCTACACTCCCTGACTCCCAGCTTAATGTGTCAACCACTGAACCTCACTTTTTCACAAAGCTATAGCCTTACATTCTCTGTATGCTTTATAAGCACAGAAAACCTCTATAAAATCATAATGAGTAAGGAAAATGTCAAGGTTTCAAGAAATGTACCTCAAAGCATTTTTATTATCTCAGCAGGGAAGCAGTCTTGATGTCAAACAAGTGAGCTTTCTGTTGCCAGTGAATTTATATTTGACCATATCTGAAATAGAAGGGTTTTGCTGTGGTTACAAACCCCAAAGTATTTCAGTGGCTTGCAGTAAACTGCAACTGGTCCCCGAGTTCTCTATCCTAACACTGCAGTAAGACATTGACAAATGTTAAACCAAAGTAGGCATTAAATGCTGTGATCTATAAACCAGCTCTCAAACCACCTCGTAGTGGCATTTCAATAATAAAAACAGCATAATCCAACACAGGGGTCAATGCATTGGAGGGTCATCACAGAGAGCTTGATGCTTTCCCATGGTACCAGCATGAAATTCCCTGTTCCTCCCATCCATTCAAGATTTCTCAGCCACAGCCACAAGCCACTCACTTAGCTGTGTGCCAGGACTGTGCAGCTGCAAAAGCAAGAGGAGAGCTCAGTCAAGTAGCTCTTCACAGGGCATTTAGACATATAATATTTTAGACTCCTGAGTGTGGTCTTTTAGACCAGACAAAACAAACAGGGGGCCTTTGCATACTGTGGCCAGCAGCACACTCTGAAGGTTTCCTGGTATAGGATATGATGAAAATTAAAGCACTGGAAATGTCATCAGTGCATCAGGACTCCTTTCTGATCATGATTTTTGATTTGTTAATGTTATATATGAAGCATAACTGAGGCCTGAAAAAGATCAGAGCTGCTTTATGACTTGTTATTCAGACAGACACACACAAACAAAAGAAGAAAGTGGAAAAATTCTGCATGTTTTTTGCTATGGCTGTAAGAGTCAGACTGGGAAAGATCCTATTTCAGTTACATTCAAGGGAAGCAGTTTTATGGTGGAATTTCCAGAGTTTATGAGTGGGACTGTATGATGTGTTTGCTCGCTGTACCGAGTAAGGTGGAAGAACCTTTTTTGGTCTTGTATTTCCTTTGTCCAAACAAGCCCAGCATAGGCACAGACCCCGTTCTTCTGTACTTTCAGATGATGTCTTGTTTCTTTAGGAACTCTATGTATCCCCTACTACTTCTGCTTCCTAAAACTCACTTTTCCACATATTTTAAGCACCAAGGACAGATTTATTTGAGGCAGTTATGCTTCTACAGAGGAAATCAACTCTCAAAGAACAATCTTTGATGGTGGTTTACTGATATAGGACCAAAGAGTCATATACCATAATATGGAAGGTAGAAGCATATGTCTCCTTATGATGTACCATCTTAATACATGTTTACTGTCCCAGCTTTGTTTTGAGTATAGAAGACCAAGCTGGGATGAAAGAGGAGATGATGAAGATTTCTGGCCATTTTTAGACCTAATAAGGATGTTCACTAATCCCAAATTGTTGTTCCAGTGTTTTTGAAGCATAACTGAGTGTGAGAACTTTAACAAACTCTATCTTCATTTCTATAATCACCTTGAACCAGAAGATTTAGCCACAGAGGTGGACTGAGACCAGTATCCCCAAATAAAGCTTTCTGTTAAGTTCCCTAAATCCTATTCTAAGCAGTTTAATAAATTAGCTTTTTCTAGAGGTGCCAATTCCTAAATATTCAAAGATAATAAACAATCAGCTGTATTATTTTTTGAGAGAGAGAGAATTTTATACTCCATGTCTAAGTTGAGTTTATTGTCCCTCATTTGTTATCATCCAAACAACTTTTTTCATAGAAACACTGCTGAATCATTGACTTCAAAGAACATTTCATTCTTCTGGCAAGAACCTGACATGCTTCCCTATAATTATTTGGTTAAAAAAAGCCAAGTGATAATAGATACCACAAAATTTCTTATTCCTCTTATGATTCATGGTCCCCATCTTTTTCAATTTTTCCCATTAAGAAGCCAAAGCTAGAGAAAGCCAAGATATTATTTCAATTATATAAGTGAATCTATCAGATCAGCAGCCAGAATGTGCTGCAATGGATGCACTGCCTGTTGCTGACACTGACAATAAGTGTGTTGACCTGTGTTTCAAGTATAAGATTTATTGAAAACCTGTCAGGAAGTTTTATTAAGGTCTGAGCATGTCATATGGTCAGGGTACTGAACTCCTCACATCTGTCACAGTTCAGTGTGACAGTGAGTGACAAAATTGAAGCTGTGGGATATGTATTTTGAGACTTTTCCCAGAAAGGCTCACAAGCATATTTTAAAATGGACAGGTGACATCATTTAAACTTCAGCTCAGCAAACTTTTTTCTCTTTCTTTTGGCTTCTACAACAAGTAGCCAATGTCTTTCTTGTCTTCAGATTCAGGGTATGGATAATAATTTGGAAAAGTGTGGAAAAGTTCCTGCTACTAGACATAAATCTGATGCTTAATACATAAATACGATGTTTATGAGCACATTAGTAGAATGCCATCTTCACCTCCATTTTTCAACCTTTTAATCTTAATTTATTCAGGTAAAGATTATTGCTAAATTCTGTGAGACTGTGATTATTCAAGGCCTTTCTGAAGTCCTCAATAGTCTGTACAATGTATTTCTTGCATCTTGTGAGAGAGGAAGAAATATTGAAATAATTCACCTTTAAAAAACTACAAAAACAGACACACTTCTTTATGCTTAAGATTTTATATGGTAATATCTATTTTTCATGTGATTTTATAAATTATGCATATATTCATCCATACACACACACTAGTGTGTGGCCATAAAAAATATTTATATAAAATCAGGTAACTCAAGATTCCATCCAGACTGAAGAGCCTTAAATATAACTCTGTTTTTACCAGAAACATCTCAATTTGATCTTTGTCCTGCCTTGCTTGTAGCATATACATATGTATGTGTATTAAGATATGAATGAATTAATCTTAAACATTACACATGCTTTTTAAATCCTCAACATGTGATACATGCAGCTTTTTGTTTGCCTGAGCAGATGCTTCATTACAAGCCATGTTAAACTTTGTCCTTTCCTCTAGAAGAGTTCAGGGAAGCCATGTAAACAAAGCATGGCACTAACACAACCTGTTAACATAATGTCACACTTCACTGGTGTAACCATCCATCTACTTCTGTGTTTAATCTGTCAGCTCTCCAGGATGGCGTGTGGCTGGATGTCCTGTGCCAAGTCCTCTGCACAGTCTCTGCACCATCCCGGTGCTGGCAGGGAGCAATGACTTCATTTTCTGCCAAGGGCCTACATGGGAGACATGGGATGGCATTCACTCCTGTTCCTATTGCGCTCTAGATAAAGATTAAGTGTCACATTCCAGTTTTATTTTCCTAGGATAGGTTGCTGTAAAACATCTCTCAGAGGCAGGAGATTAACTTGCATCATCATTAGGTCACTTCTCAGCCACTGACTCATTGCGTTTGGTGAATCCCATTTACTATCCTTGTACCTTGCTCCAGGTAGCCCAAGTCCTGCTAACCATGCTGGCAGAAGGTTACAGGAAGTTTTTTGGGGTTTTTTGTGACATAGATAATGGATTTTACCCAAAAGAGAGGGCAATTTTCTTGAACCAGAACCTCATGACTGCTCTGACCACACCATCACTAGTGCACAATCTAAGGCCAGTGCAAGTTTTCTTGAGTGGATTAGTGGGAACATCTCCTTCTGATCCTTGCCATTTTACTGGGTAACTCTCAGATCTTCTGATTGTTTTCCCTATAACACTGTCAATAACCTGTTCAAACACTGAATGCTATAAACAAATGTGTTGCCCTGCCTCAAGCCATTTAATCCATGTAATAGTTGATGAAAATATTTCTTCTGCCTTTTACTATGTTATACAAGTTTTGCTGGGTTTTTTTAATGTGTTCCTTCATTCAAGAGAACAGATATTAGAGCTGGGACTGTAAAGCTTTTTTAATGTTATTTCCTCCAAATTCTTTATATAAAATACTATGTAGAATAAATATTTGTGCCTCCTTGCTTAAAAGCAGGCTAACACTATGCTCATATATGCACATATGACAGCCATGGCCACCAAGGTCAGCTTCAATTCATTGCAGGATTTCAAGTATTTCTTGTTAGACTTAAATAGCTTGGGGAACCACACACCAGGACTTCCATTGCTGTACTGGCAATCGCCTATGGACAAAAATATTTTTCCAGTGATGGGTGAGTATCAACTGTTCTCCTGAAAGAAAGTTGTAGCTGGTGGCACAAATGAAAGAAAATACTAAGAGGGAAGGGAAGGGAAACTTTCTTATATGCCTCAGCTGAGGATTATAGCTGTCTCAGGGCTTCACTCTGGGATGTGAAGAGTTCCAGCCATGTGTGCACAGCAGGAGCCCATCTTGCACCACTGCTGACACCTGGTACCCTGAGTGGGGGCAGCAGAACTTGTGCTGCAGTGACCCAGCCATGACTCTGATCTTCCCTCTTTCAAGGAAGAAGACTCCCACAGAAGTCAGTCTGGGATTTCTAGACTGTTTTTCACACAACAGCAGTGTTTGATAAACCAGAACATACAGTATAATTAGGCCTCAAAGAGCATATACTAATTGCAAACAGAGTTATGCACATTTGTAATGAGGAAGCTGGGGAGGGGGACAGGCAGAGGAACTCCAGCAAGCACAGATGATATTCAGGAGATGCAGCCACAGAGGAGCTGTCCCTGAAGATGTGATGCTACAGGAGAAAGGATACTGAGGAGAAATAGGACAACCAAGCTGGTTTTAAAAAAAATTTACAGTCTTTAGGCATTGCTGTCATAAGGAACAGGTAAGAGAAAAGGTTAAGCAGAATATCAGGCATCACAGGATTCAACTCTTAACAGCCTCACAACTTCATGTGAAGATGTCAAAAGGGCTTGTATGCCAGAACAACACAAGGCAGATGCACTCAGGGTAGCTCATACCCACCAGTCTGGGTACTGGCCAGAGCACAGTGGTCTTTTGCTGTGGCTTTACAGTACTGTGGAATAGTAATGCATACAGTACAATACATACTCAAAACCAGCCCAGGATATCAACTGTAGAACAAAAAGGGTGACAATCGAAAAAACTGAGCCTGAACACAAAGTTTTCTTCTCCAGCTTCCCTGTGAATAGTGTTGCTCCACACTGATCAAGTTGCTCAGAGGAACTTACCTGCTTTCAGGAAATCCTGAAGGTCTCAAGAACGACTATCCAGCACTGCAATCCCCTTCCCATGCCTGTTCCTTGTATTGGAGGCAGAGCTTACCACCAAAAGACCTTTTTCCCCTACCCTTTACCACTTTCATATCCAGAAGTAAAACTGGTATTTCAGCTGTTGCTCAGCCTTCCTCTCTTCCTCTGCCTTACCCATTAACCTGCTTTCCTGAGGGTCCATTTGCAACCCATCCTGAGGCCAGTCAGGTGCATGTCTTGCTGTAGCAGGAGCATAAATCCTATACGTGACTGTGTGGGTGCTGTGACTTCCTGTTTTGACCCTCAGAAGTGGGTTTACCACACAATGTGAGGAAACAAGCACAGAAGAACCCACAGAGAAGACAGAGATCAAAGTTAGTGGTAATATTACCAGATTATATAATTACTGTCTCTAGTTCTGGAAAGTACAGGGAAATTAATAACCTGTATGCTTAATGCAGGACACAGCATTTGAGACAATAATACAGGAAATCCCACATTACATAGCATGTCTGGCAACCATAACGCTATTCTAGGAAAAGCAAATTTTATGCTTGAGCGTGTCACAGAATACTTCTGTGATGCTGAGTAAGTCTCACTGAGCAGATTTTCCCTCATCCTGTGTTCCTCGATTTTGCATCCTTCCCATTCCCCTCAGGTGGCCTCCCTCTCTTCATTGCTAGGGCAGCAGAAGGAAAAACAGCAGGAGCAGAGGATATTAGACCTTGCTATTAGATGCTGTGCCATAGTTGTGCATGGCAACAGGAGGAGAAATTACAGGGAAAGTCATGTTCTTCTCCTGTCGCCTTGGGACAGAGGATGCCCAGTGCAGATGGCATCTTCGGAAACCTAGAGTGCCAGTTACTGCTAGGTGACTGCTGAGCAAATAAGATTTTAAGAAGCACATAACAGCCAAATCTGGGCTCCTCTTTATAGATAGGAAGAAAAATGCACACTGTTTTTGATGAAATTTCCAGCAGACCTCAGGCTGAGGTCCCTACCCCACATGGAAAATGTGTGATTGGGCCAGTTGACGTAAGCAGCTGAAAAAATGGAGTCTTGTAAAGGGAAAACCTTAAACAAAAGAGGCTATTACTTGCCTTACCCATAATAATTATATTAAAATAAATGCCTTATATGGTACTTTTTATTTGTTCTTATATATTTGTACTTATAATTTACTGTGTTCAATTTTTAGGCACCATTAGACTGACTTTAGAGAGGGAAAAAAGCTTTTGTATGAAGTAGTGAAGTAATTTACACAAGATCTCATGTGAGGTTGATAGCAAAACCAGACACAGAAATGATAAGTGCAACCCTGCACTTCAGAAAGTAAAAGGAAATTTTGCTACTGATTTCAATAGGATCAGCCTTTCTATTCATGGTCACCCGTTTACAATCCAGATTCATTTTTCCCATCCACAAAAGGCAGCTGACTCTCACATGAAATGCAAAGGCTTTTTTAAGCAGTATTCATCAGTTTAGGACAGGTGGGGAAAAGTAATGCTTTTGTTTCACTAAAATGTCAAAAGATATTCCATTTAAGCATGCATAATTATCCAAACTGGAATTTGGCCAGGTCACTGCAGTTAGTGTCTCTCTCTGTCATTACTCAAAGAAATTTCTCCCTATTTAATGCTGGGCCTGAAAACTCCAAATAAAAGGAACAAATTAAATTATTAAGGAAACATAAACCAAAACATTAAAAAGGATATTTTCTTGACCTTCCCTTTATAAAAAGGAGCTTGCCATGTTTTCAATATGTTCAAATGTTTTTCTTGCATTTAAAGGGATAATATACTTTTTTTTTTAATGGAATTTGTATGAGGTTCTAAAAGAAATGCCCTATGCCTAGGAAGTCCATACAGTATGATTACTTCAGCATGGAACCAGAAGGTCTTCTGGTTTGATCTTTAACCTCTCCTGAGCCTATTAAATAGCTGTTAAATTCCTACATAGGGTCAGAAGCTATTTCTCACAATAAGAAAAAAAAAAGTCTAACAATAACTCATGATGGACTTCTTTTTTCCACTCTTGGAAATTTCAGGTACCTCCAAAATACTTGACAAATTCCAGGTAACCAAATGTGTCTAATAGCTCAGTGTTCACTCATGTATCTGATATATATGCAAAGCAAAGCATAAGAAGATATAGGCAAGACTGCTGCATGACAACTATTATGAATGCATATTCTCATCAAATTAAAAAAAATTAAGACACCCACTCTAGACCACACAGACCTTTTTGACCTCTCCTACTGCTGCCACAGAGCCAGAAATCTGAGTCTGGCCCCTGCCTGTGTGGGAAGGCAGAGGGTTCAGTGTAGAGCTCTGGGAAGTACCATGATGAAACACAGGGTTATCTGCAATCTCCTCCCAGTGCCAAGGACATGCCTAGGAAGAGGGGGTGGCTGGCATGAGGCTGTGCTCTGGCAACATCACTCCAGTGTAATAGCTGCAGAGAGGATTTGCTAGCCAGGAATCATTAGGGTGGCCCCAAGGGCAGGGATGTCCTGAGCCACCTCCCATCCAAACTCACAGTCCCCCAGCCACTCTCAGTCTGTCAGAGCAGCAGCATCCTATGGCCTTAATAACCCAGGAAATCCTGTAGGCATTATGAACAACTTCTGAGGAGCAATATTAGCACATTAAAGAGAGGAAGACAGAATGAATTCAACACTAACTCTCATGAGTTTAAGTAAACTCATAACTGCTTAAATAAACTTGCAGAATACTCTACTTTAAAGACAGTACAGTGAAATTAGATGAAATTTCTAGATTTGAAAATCTTGATGTATGCTTTTACATGTATTTCTCAAACAAGAACTGAATATTTCTTTGATGTTATGTGCAAGTAACATGAGTGGTCTAGATTAGTAATATGAGGGTTAAAGAAGACAGTGTGGAAAAAAGAATATTAGAAATGGTAAATTTACAGAAGTCTAATGTCTATGTCTCTCATATTTCTTGATATTACTCCAGATTATATGTAAAAATATAATAATCCTTGTGCAATATCAAGGCTCAGCTGATGTATACTCAAACTTGCAAATTATATAATCAAGGGAAAACTTTCTCTTTTCTAGCTCCAGGTCACCCTAAAGCAAAAGAAGCCATGTTCAGAAGAAAAGATTTCTAAGGAAAATGGCTTCTTTGAGATGAGTGTGTCTGACATTATCAGTAAGTAATTCCTATTGCTGCTTGGCAGAAAGTTTTCTTCTCCATCCTTGCTGAAAACCCGGATTTGAATTGTCATGGCCCCAAATACAAATCCTTTTCAGCTTGTACTGTTCCAAGGAAATCTACCCTCTCATCTCACACTATTAGGATGACTTGTGTTCTCTCCAGACTAAAGCCCTTTGTGAGTCCATGGAGAAAATCTCCTTGAGTGATTCTGCTGTATTCATGACAAGCAGAATGTTCATTCAGGAAACACATAACTGGCACACAATGATTAAACATTATAAAGCTGTTTGCAGTAAAAAAACCTCCATATAGAAACTATGGGAAGATGATGTAAATAATTTATTTAAAGATGAGTCAGCTAATGTTATGGCTAAGACCAATGACTCTAAAGAAGCAAGATCACTAGAGTCAAGAGGGAAACAGCATATTGTTTTTCATATGTATAAAATGAACAGCAAAGTTTAGGCATAATTGAGCTAATCATGATAATAATAAAGAAGATTTGGCAAATATCTTGGCACGGTTTGTAATGCTAAAGAGGCCATACGCATTGTTTTTTATAGTCCAAAGAATATCATAGACTTGTTCAAGAAGGAGACTTCAGATCTCTGGTCCAACCTTCCTCTCAAAGGACAAGACTGAATTCAGACCATATTGCTCAGGGGTTTGTCAGCCCTCTGTATACCCCTGAAGATGAGGTTTCTCTTGAGGCAGCCTCTTCCAATGAGTGACTGTCCTCATGGTGCATCTTTCCCCACCCCTTATATACAGACACAGAACCCTTTCAGTTCCATTTCAACTCAACAAATTTCTTCTTTCTCCTCTGTACACAACTGGGAAAATCTCATCTTTGTCCCCTCAATGACATTTCCACAGGTACTGAGTTCTGCTGCTGGGTATCTCTAAAACTTTCTCTCCTCTGTGGTGAACAAGCCCAGCTCCGTCAGGCTCTCCCCAGAGGGTGGGTGCTCCAAGATCCAAACACGTAACAAGAACAGCAACAGCAACCCAGGTGCAACCCTAAGCACCTTTTCTTCTTTCCCTGGGCTTTCAGGATCCAGGACTAGTTTTGTATGGAAAAGATGGTTTACATACCTCTGTATATATATATTTAATTTTCCTATAAAATAATAAAATATTTTAAATTTCTAAATCACATTCTCCCTACCAAAAATAATTGGATACCTACTTTGCCTGTCTTCCTACCTTCATAACCACTCTGATCATCACTGTGTCAGTGCTACACTGGATATCAGAGCCCAAAAGATCCATGAGGTTGCTCTTAACTACTTTCAGCTATATATATATGTGCTGAATATATGTAGATTAATGTTAATTTTAATGTTGGAAAGCAAGCTTTCTGTGTAACACAGATACTCTTCAGTCAAACTGCCTCCTGCAGACAGTGAGACATGCAGCTATCAATCATATTCAAAACATGAGTAAATTAATTAATCCATAGAAAACTTCTTGTTACTGCAGCAAAAGACCATGGGAGTATTTGCTGCATCACTTTAGTCCCTTTATATACAAATAATAATGGTCAGTCTATTTCCACTTTCACCTCCAGCAATCACTTCAGTGTCATTACATGCAAGGTTCAGGCAGAATTCTAAGCAAGAAGAAATTAGTGGGACTCACCTTCTCTTTACATATCAAACAGTAATTAAAATTTTTCCATTCAATCTTCCTGATCAGAGAAAAGCTTTCCTAGTGTCCAGAAGTTTCCAACTGTATGGAAGGGTCCTCTCCACAGAAATTCAACATGTTTCTCAGAAATACTGCTCAGTTTCTCACACATTATCAAAATTAATAGATAAGCTAACATCCCCACTGGATTTCTCTTAACAAAAAAGTCAGCAATCCCTACTACAACTGCCAAATTTTGTTGAAACATTCAGTAATAGGTATCACCAGCTTTTTCTGTGTACATTAAAATCTGTCTAATATTTCTTTTCTAATATTCTAATATTCTTTGTTTTATTATAAAATATCTTTTTAAAGAGAATAAAAAATATCTCTTCAGAATTATTTTTCTTCTCCAGTCAATTTGGCTTTTTGCAAAGGCTGAGTCCACAAAGACCAACATTATGTCATCATTATGTCTAATGGCCAAGTCTGCACTCTATATAAGGTGTTTTGGATGCAGATTTTCTTCTCATCCTCACTTTAAGTGAAATCTCATTATAATTTATGATCTGTGATTTACAAGTTGGAACTGAGTTAAGATCAAACTCAGCATATCATTCCTGATCCAGTCTAGGTACTGTGGCTCTTGCAAGTCTCCACTGACTACAGGCCAAAGAATGCAATTGCTCATTACCTGTGCCATCACCCTCTTGATGGACTAATATGAAAGAAATTGGCTCCCAGGATCCTAAGAAAACTCCTCTGTGTCAGGGCAACTTGGGGACAGGGACACCCTGGGGGTTGAGAGCAATGAGGGCTCCCTGGGGTGTCAGAGCCTGGCAGCCAGAGCCTGTCCCAGCATTCCAGGCAGGAGAAGGGCAGACAGGGAGCAGCCCAAGGGGGCTGAGATGGAGTCCTGGGCTGTGGGCAGGGAGGGGGAACTCTGAGGTGGAACCGGGCAGGGCACTTAGAGCTGATGGTGCCCTCTGGGCTCTGACAGTCTGACACCATTAGAGAAGCTTCTCTACAGGTTAGTTGCTGGTTTTTGTCTTTTAATTGCACTGCCCAAAGCTGCATTGTAATGATAAAAGGTGATGGTGTCTGACACTGGAGCTGTACACAGTTTTCAGATGCCTGACACTGATCTCTTGGACTTTAACTACCCTTTTTTTTTTTTGGGTTGCTTCAATTCCTGAACTACATCTGCCCTGGCTGGTACTGGACTTCCTTTACTGACTTCTGAAAGAAAAGCCCCTTGCATAGATCTTACTTGGTTATTTCCTTCTCTTTGTAATACCTCTAAGGATATATAATTTGTTTCTGTCCTACTTTTTGCACATTCCGCAGAAGGAGCCCAGCTCTTGGCATGAGGCATTGGTGGACACCTGAGCTGCTCCTTACAGGTGTACCAGAAGCACAATGTAGGTTCCAGAAACACCATCAGGATGGACTTCTCTTCAGTTTTTGAGTAAAAGATACATGCAGAAAAAAAAAAAAAAAAAAATTGTAAATACAAATTTTTTACCCTCCAGAGAACTGGATTGCAGAGACTCTCCTGCACTGAAGATGCCCATGCCTTGGAGCTGATAGAGCAGACCTAACAGCTCCTCAGCCATCCCTGCTCTTCAGGGAACGTGGCAGAAGACTGCAGAAGTGCTACCAGGCTGCTTCTGCTTTCACCATCACATGGACCTCCTGGAAAAGTATCAACATATATTGACAGATCAATGTCCATTCTCTCCTTGTTTAGCCAATCCCAGAAGGTAACCTTTCCTCCTCTAGATTGGAAAGCAGTCCTAAAGGCTGAGTCTCACCACCTGTGCTCTTATCCTTCAGCACACAGGCTGAATCCAGATAGCTGTGAATGGTGTCTTTTGTCCAGTTAACTATATCTATTAGAAGCAAACTCAGAAGGGGGGAAGAGGAATAATTTTCATTTAGCTATTCAGCCAAAAGTTAAAAGACGAATAGATTCACCAAGTTATTTTTGCATAAACCATAGCTGTGTACTTAAAGTTAAGCTCCCTTTTAAGATGTTAAAATTGCAGATAGAACTAAATTAATATAAGCAGAATGTGAGGAAGTAAAAGTCCAAACAATATTTAATTCCACTGCCCATAATGATTGGACACATGCTTCTGAGGGACCATAAGATGCAATCATTAATCATTGGAGACAACATAAGAATATGTCTTAACATCAAAATAAAGGAAGCAGAACCAAATGTTCTGTGGAAGAATGCAGTAAAAATGACTCAAAATATCAGAATAACAAAATACTGGGCCTACTCACATACACTGATAGGAAGAAGGATCAAGTCTGTCAGGACAGTGGTAATTATTAACAGGCTTCTACAGACAGGTTTTGAGTGAATAGAGCTGGGTTGTTTTTAAGTACACAGAGTTTGCCTACACTTCATCATTAAAAACATAGGCTAATGGAATTGGCAATTGCTGGTAGTATATCAGACAGAGGTGAGCAGGAAGAGAACAGAGTTTGAACTTTACAAAATATTCCTTTAAAATTTTTGATGAGAAGTGGTAATTTTCATCTGGCGAGTTCCTCAGCTGAGTGATATTTAGGCAAAACCACAGATGGTTTTATCGATGTCCTAGTTTACCCAAATCCTTAATTTTAAGGGAGTATGATATGTATGACTTTTTCTTTTGGCTTTATTTTTATGTAATCTGTAGTACTCTAACCCATAATATATATATATGCAATGGTTCTGACAGAGTGACCTTTCAAATTAAAGACATCTTAGGTCTCCATGTGTCTACACTCCAGAATTCCATCACAGTGCTCTCACTGAAGTTCAGGTTCCCACGGAAGGTTCCCTCTGCTATTCAAGTCACTCAGCTTTTAGATCAAAAATCCTACTTCCCCAGGTGTACAAACCCATCAGATCTTGCAGAATTTCAGGGCACAGGAATTAAATATTATTCCACAGAAAGCTCCCTTTTGTACTTCCTTCCACAGAAACTTATCTTCCTCTCAGCATCACTGGGGTGAGATACTGTAACAGAAGAGACTTGCTTGGATTAGGTCAGGATTCTAGTCTAACCATAGCATCCCTGAGTGTGCTGCTGTCTATCTAACCTGCTTTCATGTAATAAAGTATCCGAGCAAGATGACTACTAGATCCTTGAGACATTGTACATTTCTTCTAGTTTTCAACCTGTTACCCCTTTATAGCGTTTAATATCTTGACTAATACTTGTCTTTCAGAGAAGCAGACAATTTAAAACCTACTTAGGCTGGATTTTTTTTCAGATCTCCACTTCCAGCTGAGGGGCCTTGTTTTTCTCTCCCTCAGTAAGAAGACAGTGTAATCAGGGTGTCTCACAACATCTATTTTGGCAAATGCTTTGGCTCCCAGTTTCTCACCAGCAGGCCCATTTTCCTGTTGCTCTTTGCTCCAGTCTCTGCAGTCTCACTCTTTTGAATGTCAAAAAGTTGCATGTGCCAAGAGGGTACACACTATACAATTAGCAGTAGCTAAGCAGCTAACATGCAGAGAAGAAAATCCTGTTCCCTTTCCTGCTTGGTCATCAATCCACTACTCATCCAGGGAAAACTCACACCATAACAAGCTAGAGCTCATTTCCAACTATTTCACCACTCTGTTCCAGAAATCTTTGCCAGGATTGCAGATCACCAGGATATAGTCTTCTTCCAGTAGGTAGTACCTGTCCTCCTTATTCCCCTGCTCTTGACCATATGAAGACACTTCTTTGGAGTGAGTTTACCAGTGGATTCCAGTCCCTCCACATGAGGGAATCTGCAGTGATTAGGACTCCCACATCTTTGTGTCATTTGTAAAATTCAGCAGGATTTCAGAGTCCTGACTAATGTCCATTGTGTTACTGAAAGATGACAGATTTTAATACAACATGATGACCATTAAAATAACTTAGTGGACTGTTACACTGATTAAAGACACAGAGCATGAAATCTCATGTAATGATGGCCTGATTGGACTACAAATTTCTTCCTAGAAATATAATCCCAATTTAAAGCTTTCACTGATGGAGCACCTGCCATATCCTTTGTTGGAATGTTCCGGTGTTTTCTTAGGTTCATGCTGTCTGGTTCCTATTTTGTTAGACTCATGCTAAAAATATGTGTCTAACCACCATTTTTAATTTGTCTACTTTCTTCTCTGAGCTGTTTGACATTATAATTCTATGTTCACTGTGCATCCTTACATTTCATTTTAGAAATACCATATAATTTTTCATCATATTAAGGGCCATAAATGAACACAAAATAGGGAGGGTATAGTGGACTGTAATATGTCTACTGTTGACAGAAACATTGCTGAAGGAAAAACAGTTTTCATATATATACTTAGCATTATACAAAACCATAAGGTTAGCAAAAGCCATTTTTTGTATCACATTTAGACCAAAGCTCTGTAGTTCAATTTGAAGAAAACAGGATGTTTGTTTGTAACAGTAAGGTAAAAATCTTCCCTTTTTTTTTCTTTTTTTAAGCTTCAAAGAATGGTACTTTCTTTTAAGGGTATTTTTAAATTTTAGAGGTACAATATTTGGAAATATAAGCACGTGTTTCTTAATTTAGTGCTTCAGTGACAAGTCAAAAGAGCTTTCAGTATATCATGGAAAAATTCCTGAACATTAGAAGAAAATGGTAGTTTTTTTCTTTGATTTACATGCATGCAGAATCAGACTCTTTTGTGAAATTAAGATAGCCGTTTCTCTCCCAGACCAACCAGGAAAAGAAAGATCTGAAAACAGAGGTTGGAAACCTAACCATTCTGGCACTTGACATCAGTACATCAATTAGAAAGAAATATTATACCAGTTTATTGAAAAAAAATATCAGCTAAAGCCCCGATACAAGATGCATGAATCTTAGTTCTAAGCACAAGCTCAGTTTGAAACATAGACCAGAAGCACTGTGTGCTCTGGTAGGATTTAAGAAGATACTTAAGAGTCTCTCAAAACCTGGTTTGGAATAACATTCTAACTCAGAACAAAAATTTTAAAGAAGAGTCAATGCTCCAAAAATAGCTTGAGAACTGCCCTGTCTTGACCATGAGAACCAGAAAGATAAGAGGATACTTCAAATTATTACTCTTAAAGATAGAAACGTTTATTTAAAGCAAAAGCTACAATAAATTCGGACTAAAACATGTGACAGATGTCATAAAAAGAGAGCTTTTAAAAGATTTCACAGGCATGTCCCCCACCAGACTCAACACAGTTTTCCTCTTTGGCTGCACTTATCTTGTGAGTCTCCCTACATAATATAAATGCACCCACCTCCCAGTGAGAACCTTGGAAAGACAGACTATGGAATATTTTTAGGTTTTGGTTTCTTGCTGCATTGTTGACAAGATAGGAACTATTTACAAATGGTTTTAACTCATGGAAGAGGGAGCTGCAGAGCTTTAAGTGCGTGCAGGCTACAGAGTGTATGGGCACAGCCTGTGGAATTTTTTCATTCAGGCCTGAGGTAACTGAAGGAACTGCCTTGAGAGGCAGGAGCAGGGAGCAGAGCTGTGGAGAAAATTACAGAAGTTTTAAAGTCAACCAATGTCAAATCACTTAAGTATATTTGTATGTTATTAGTGTACCATCCATGGAGTCTTTTTCCTGTCCTATTCTTAAAGTAGGTTTTAGATACATATCCTTTACCTTTTGTGAAACTTCCCATTTAAGAACAAAGATGATGTTGAACCTCTTATTAGAATCAAAGTTGTAATTCAGTGCCCCTGAATTTCCTCTGGAACATTTCAGATAGTTTCAAAGTAGGGGAATAATTTGATCTTGGGATTGGAAGAGACCATAATTTCAGGGGAACAAAGAAAAAAAGGTGTTGGAAATTCAGGAGTCATCTCTATAATCTTTACATCTTTGTTTTGTGCTGGGGTAATAAATAAAAGATAATCATTGAATAGAAATATGTACACTTTGAATAATATTTTCTTACTATCATCCATTAAAATAGTAATTTTGTTTAACAAGTTTTATTGATACCAAATATTTTATGGTACAGCTTTCAATTACCAAGTCGTGTATTTAATTTTAAAATAATACAAAGATTCGTCTGTGCAAATGCAGTGCATTTTCCCCTATTGCCTTGCATTTCTAAATCCTCAGCTTCTACTATTATGATTAAACTAGTGTTATATGTATTGTTTTAATTGCTCTGAAGGTACTCCTCATTCCCTTGTTCCAGGCCTTCCCAAAAAATCATGTGCAATCCACTCTCTAGCTAAGCCAGTATCACTGAGTCCCTGCTACATTCTGGTCTCACATGGGCTCTCACACTGCCTTGCACCTGCTTGATTTTTTTGTTTGACTGCTTGGCTTTTCATTTTCTCCAGTGCATGTTATTTGAGGTGGGATTCCTGTCACCCAAATTCAGGCTAACAACAGAGATGTCTACATCAGCTATAGTAAGCCAAAGTTCTTTTAGTGTTCTGTAGAAAAAAATGCACAAACCATTCTCTTTTAAGTACCTATTCATCACTTGCACAAATTTTATTTTAGATTTCATTCATTTATTCCCTCCATTGACTAAAGGACTAATCAGTTCACTTGTAAACACCTACAGATATCTTTAGTGTCTGGGACTCCACACTTCTGTCCACACAGAGCAGTCAAGGTTAGAAAATATACACAGTGCAGGAACAAAGATGTGATTTGCCATAGTCCCTGATGACAAGAATGATAATTTTCACAGGACCAAGAAAGTTCTTGAGAGGAAGGTTTCCCTCTCCTGCCTGGAAAAGATTTTGTGCTATAAATGTATTTCTCACCGTGCCCCAGGAATTAAGTTTTTGTTACAGTCTTTGCCCTACAGCAGCTGATTTTTGGATGAGCTGGGCTAAGCTCACTGATCCTCTCCTGAAGGCCCTCAGACAAACCTGCTGTTCCCTGGAAATCATATGGCCAGGGCAGGAAAAGTTTCCGTGTGCCCCCCAAAGCTCCTGGTGAAGAAACCTGCTCCTGTGATTCAGTTTTTCCTGTGGGCTGATGGATTTGTAAGAAGATTGTTAGTTTAAGTTTTGATTTTGTATAGTTAGTAATTTGTATTATTTGTAGCTACCTTAGTTTGACCAGCTGGGAATCAATACATCACTGGTTACTTTGCTGTCTCTAGAGTGTGCTTTTTTCTATTCTACTGCAGCTTAAGTTGATAGAAATGTTCTGTAAAGATTGCAGATCCAAAATCTTCTCTCTCCTTCTGCTTTTGGACTGCTTGTGAGTGGATTGCTGTTACATCAGCTTATTGCCATCATCAAGGAATTCCTCCAGCATGCATGAGATGCTCTGAATGTCAGATCTATTTAAGTAGAAAAAAATAAGAGGAAGGATAAAAGAAAGAATGGAAACAAAATTTGGCAGTATTAAATGGGCCATGGAAGCTGCTTTTAAATGTGGATAAAAGAACTTTCTTCTCTGCTTGCTGTCACAGGAGTCAAACCAGGGTAAATGCTGCATTTTACATCACTGATATTCAGCAATCTCCAGGAAAGATTTCTTTGTTTCTAAATAAAGTAACACATTAGGTGACATATGGCATTTTTGGAAAATACCTCTGACATGGAAAGTACAGAGTAGCAATTTAACAGGCTTGAATTAATGCTTTCAGAACTAGCACAATTTTCTGCCCTCTTGTTCTGGACAAAAGGATAAAAAAAGACAGAGTTGTTGGTAGTCAATAACCAACAGTCACTACCCAGAATACCATGTCTGACAGTCTATCAGCTGCTAACATAAGCTGCACCCAAAAGCAAAGATGAACAGTTTCATTTATGGTCATTCAAAAACCACAATAAATAGCTCCAAATTTCTCCTTGCCCTGCAGAAGGTTGTACTCTCTGTGCTTTTCAGCTTGTCCTGGCAACACAGCAAACTAGTGTGCAACCCAGCCTGGCCTCAGATGGAAATTTTATGAGAACCAGCTTGTTTCCTCCTGATGATACCACTGTAGGGTCAGAAAAATAGAAGGTATGGTCTTTCCTATGGTGTTTTGGCACTACTGCTTTGTAGTCTCAGCTGCAAGTCACAAGTACACAAGCCAATTCAGAAATTTAAAAACAAAACCAAAAAACATGCACAGTTATAGAATCTTTCCCAAGCATCAAGAAAGGATTTGATTAAAGTGGGATAGTTGCTTTTGGTATTTTTTTTACTGTGTCTATTCCCTCCTCTGTGGTTGTTATATCTTTGTGTACAAAAGGCCCACGGCTGTGGCTGGAAAGTCCTGCTTGCCAAACCCAACTGCTCTTCTGAGACTGACAGGCTTTATGGAAAAGTAACCATGTTTACTTCTGAGGGGAGGTTTCTAAGGATGAAGGGAATGAGAGAGAGAGGAGATAGAAATTTGATCTTTTTTTGATCCAACAATGTATTTTTCCATTCAAAAACATTCTGGAAAAAAATGGTCAGGAGGTTTTGTTTTCATTCCAATATAGAAAAGAAATCAATTCTGCAACCTTCGAAGTTATCATGAAGTGGAACTGCTGTTCTCTAGCCAGCTCTAAATGCACCATTAATGGACTTGGTTTTGATCTCACTGCACAGGTGCTAAATTGGCAAGAGTCCACTGTGATTAGTGAGTTACCCCAGGCTAACACCTGGCTGAGATGAGATTAAGGCCCGCTGCCATTAGACTTTCTCCAATGTACTGCATGTGTTAAAGCACACAGTGCCTCTCCCTTGTTTGCAAAGCAGAAATTGAGCATATGATGTGTACGTCACCTCCTGACCTGTACCTTAAGTTTAGGTGTGTATAAGTAACTTGTCCCTGAAAGAAGTGCCAAATTTCCTATATAGTCGGTGGAGATAAGTAGGTGTTTGTGAATTCTTCCAGAGGGCAATTGTGTCTGTCTCTGCCTGGAAATTTTGGAGGCTTTTGGACTCTTTCCATTGACCCATGAGATAACTCAGGCAGTAAATTTTAGGATGACTGGTTCACTGGGTGGCTAAGGTTTAGTCAGAATCACATCTTGTGTTCGACAGATTGACCCACATCTATGAATTTGAGGGGAGCAGTACCTTTGCGTAATATGTCCATTCTTAACACAACTATTAAAATTATCACTGAAGTAAACAGCATAAAATCAGTATAAAAGGATACAATTCCAAAGCCTACTTAACTGCAGAAGGTTTTTTTTTAAGCACTGGATCTGTTTCAAAGCTTCTGTAACTCATACTATCATGCCAATGTCCATACCTCTGCCTAGGGTAAATTTGTGTAATTATGTAAGAGCACATTAAGTTTAGCATAACACTAAAATATCCCTGTGGCTTGCAAAGGGATGTCCTTGATGATGGCTGAGTTTTATCTTTCACGTGAAGTTTCTAAAGGTAGAGAAGCATCAGTTCTATGTTCTTTGTGTTTTTATTGATATCAGGATGCTCCAGTCTGAGGACAAGTAGGTAAAATAATTGATAGCCAACTGCTGAGGTATGTTGTTTGTTTCTTGATGATCGTAAAACTTTCAGGATTGTTTACATAGTTTAAAAAAAAATCTAGAAAAGGGGTGTTTTAATATTGAAAACTATGAAAAATCCTTTTGTTTCATGTTTGCCTGCAAGCCAAGTTCACCTGGTGCACAGTGGCTCTGTGTTACTTTCTATCTTCGAGGAGCCTGACAAGTAATGACCACAAGAGCATCACCTGAGAGGTGATACTTCAAAGAGATATCCTGAATCAGTCAACAGTGGTGATTCCTCTATCACTGTCTCTGACCACCATTCAACATAAAAATTTCCTCTTTTCTCAATACCATTTAAATGTATTCATCCTCTTCCAGCAGAACCACCTTATTCTGTAAGTAAAAATATGCATACTTTGTGTAGGTTTTTAATATCATTTGTCAGTTTTCTTTTTTTTCTCATCATCATCTTGGGTTTGGTCAGAAACATTAAACCTGACATAAAACTTAATATTTTAAAAGAATGGTAATTTTATAAAGTTGAGTGGAATGCCTGTGTTGCATAAGCACCAACTGTGTGGTAAATATGGCATGTTGAAACATACTGAATTATAAAGACAAGCAGTAATATTACCTAAGTATTTGCTCCTTATGATCATCTCCCCTTAAGACAGACTCCTACTGGAAAATCAAGCTGTTATAATCTTTTGTAAAGTACACACAGAAAGGGGATAAATTAAATTTCCATCAGTAGTCCTCATTTTTGTGATTTGTGAGTTCTGGTTGTTTAACGTTGCAACCTTCACAGATCTCTTTGGAGTGTATATATAATTATGTTGGTTTGGTTTTTTTTTTACTGTATAATAACCAGTCTAGCTACGCAACCCTTCCCATTTTTAAACACATTCAGGGATCCTCAGCAGCCTGAGACTACAGCTCCACAAGCCCTTTGACCCTGATGCTGAGCTGACACCAGCAGCTTCAAGAAGCTGCTCTCTTCTGTGGCAGGATGTAGGTTTACTGAATCATATGCACTAAGATGAGTTAAAAATGTGCTGAGGTTCCCAAGCAGCCTTTCTGCCTCTCACAGATTGTCTCTGCTCCCTAGTCTGGCATCCTCCCTTTGCTTGCCCTCCATTCCCAGCCTCTTCTCTTCCTGGGCAGGTTTCACTACACACAGATCATGGTTGCAGCAGGCAGGTGGATTCCTGGGCCAGGATTTCTGCCTCCTGTTCTCTATTTTTAATATTCTTGTTGCTACTTAACACAGGAGCATGTAAATACACAAGGTCACACACCCATCAAGGATGTGTAAAAGAAATTTTGCTGCTCAATATTAGTCTGTGAAGGAATTTCAAGTGTGGTCCTCCCAGGTTCTGTAATGTTTAGTCTATGTGATATTTTTGTTAATGATTTGGTTAATGGAAAAGAGAGAAAATGTGTATAATTTGCAGATGATCTCAAGCTAGAGGGAGCTGAAAACTTTTAAGAGGTTAGGATAAGAATTCAAAATGACCTTGTTAAATTAGAGCCATTGTCTAAAATTAACCTAATGAAATTCAGTGTAGAAAAATGCGATGCCTAATGCTTGAGAAGGAAAAGTTAAATGCTAATACAACTAGGATTAAATGAGCAGGCAACAACATCAAGACAAAGGTCACAGTGCAGGACAACCAAATATGAATTCAAAATGTGATACTAATACACAAAAAAAAAGCTAATTTCATTCTGGGTCATATTGGAAGGAATGTTGTATGTGAAGCAGGAGGGGCAGTTATTCTGCTGTACTACTACTATGTCTAGTTTGGGGCACTGCACAGTAAAAAAAAAAAAAAAAATAGATGTAGATATACTGGAAAGCAGCCAGGGAGGGAGTAACAAGAACGATAAGAGGTTTGGAAAATTGGAACTATGAGGAAAGGTTGAAAGAATGGGATTTGTTTAGTCTAGAAAAGAGAAGACTGAGCAGGGACATGATAACAGTCTTCCAATACATTCCAAGGTTATTCTGAAGAGGACAGTGATCAGTTGTTCTTTATGTCCACTCACTCTTACAAGAAGAATTTAGCTTACTTTACAACTCGGAAGATTTTAGCTAGATATTACAAAAGCCTCTTTAACGAGAGTTAAGTATTGAGACAGGCTACTTTAGGAGGCTGCAGAATAGCAGCAGAGGGTTTTAACTGAAGGTTAGGCAAACATCTGTGACCTTATGATTTGCAGGAGCTCCAAACCAAGCCAAATTTGAACAAATTTTCTCAGGCATAGTATAAGGCACACCCCAGGCAGCAGTGCATGTTTCCTAGCCTCTGGTGCAAAGCTGGGAAATGCTAGAGATTGTCAGGGAAACCTATTCAACTGTTTTCATGCAAACTCTTTTCATGTAAACTTCTTCCACTAAACTTTTTCTGAGAAGAAGCTGAACACTACATATGAACTTTTACTCAGAAAAAGATTCCATCCCCAGCAAGCACCTGAGTAATTTCAGTCTAAATAGTTAATCTAGCAAATTATATGCAACCAAAAACAGGATCTTAAAATACAGAGAGTTAGGAAACCTTAATTATAGGTGGTGCTACCAAGCTCCACACGTAATTTTTATTACAGTATCAACCCAAAGATCTGGCCAGGGTCACCATCCTGAGAACTTAGTCAAGGACTGAGATGAAGGAGATTAGAATAGGTACATGTGCTACCTAATAACAGTCAATAAACCCACAGCAACTCTTTTTCCTAAGAAGCTTTGTAGATTGTTCTCTTGGTATGGTTAATCCTTAGTCTTCTTCTGTAAATGGGCTTGGTCCATAAGCTTAGTTAAAAAATACTTTCATTATTTTTACTTTGCCTATTGATCCTGCTGGGTCAAGCTGAAGTTACAAACATTTTTCTTTATAAATTTAGGAGCTAGAAATGCCCCTTTGAAAAAAAAATAAAAAGAGGAAAAAGGGGAAAGAAAGAAAGCTGAGACCTTCACCCAAGCACCTGCCCTGAGGAGTTAGAACTTCAAGAGAAATGCTGTGAGATTCATAATAATAGCGTGAGAGTTGACAATCTTACTTAAGGGTATAATTTCCATTTCTTCTAAACCTCCTGTTTACTAGCAAAGTGGTCACACTATAAAGAAGACCAGACCCCTAATATTAGGAGTAATACAATGCTTTTCCAGTGGAAAGTGAACTTGTCAGTAACTTAACCATTTTTCAAATGCAAAACCTGTGTGCCAGTGTCTCTGACACATGTAGGGTGACAGCTGAAATTCCCTTCTCAGGCTGAAGAATGATTGCAGTCACTGAAAACATTACACAGGAACTTTCTTAAGATATTGGGGTGGCTGTAATTAGTGGAAACATAACTCCATACACTATAGAAAGGAAGAAGGTGTAATTGTTTTACATGCTAAATTAAAAAGACTGAAACAAGCAGGGGGCTAATAGAAAGATGTTGATTAAAGAGTAGAAAGATTCTGGAGCATTTTGTATGTTTGAACTCTGACCATGAAAAGCCAGTTGGTGTCAGGGGCTTGTTAGAGCTTGTACCACAGCAAGACAGTAAATGCACATAAATGGTTTTCTCAATGGAGGGACTGGCACTGCTGCAGCAGGTGCACACCTGAGGAGGTCACTGAAGGCACAAGGTGCCACCTACCCCCTCTCCCCCCAGCACAGAGCTGGACATGGCAGCAAGACCTCTGCAAGGTACTGGAAACCTGTCACTGACTTCTGCAGGCCCTAGCAAAGCTGTTTGCTTATGTTGGGCTACTTTAAAAGGGAAGTGTTTTCAGATTAAATCTGTCCTTTCCTTTATATAGATATTTTGCCCAACAAAAAGGAACACTCTGACAGGCAGCATACAATGTATTTCACAGTAAGAGACTTCTGTTCAGACATAATGCCAAAATTTTGATATAAGCATTGCAGAAGTGATTTATCTGTAAGGCCACTCCCTTCCCCTCATGATATTTGTTTGCGATCAAGTCCTCTCCTGAATGAATGTGTGAAATGAACTGAAATTTGTTTTCTTGTCATGTTTGCAAAATATCTCTTGAAGATTTAGAGCATTTGTTTTGACTTAAAAATATGCTCAGTGTGCTTGGAGCTTCAATCCATTATCAGAACTCACACCCACCTGTCTCTGTAGTTACAGAGTAGGATGAGTTAAGGAAATCCAGCCTCCATCAGAGGGATATTTCTACAGACAACATTCTTGAACCAGGAGATAACCACCCTGCCAGCACAACTCATCCCAGGGGAACCAAAGAATGTGAAATCAAGTCATTT
Source organism: Heliangelus exortis (assembly GCF_036169615.1). Taxonomy (NCBI): domain Eukaryota; kingdom Metazoa; phylum Chordata; class Aves; order Apodiformes; family Trochilidae; genus Heliangelus; species Heliangelus exortis. The sequence continues at coordinate 18,293,000 of NC_092422.1, read as the reverse complement.
TGGAGTTTGATTCATCCTGGGCTCCAAAGCTCTTGGTGCAATATGCTCCTGGAACTCAAGTGTCTAATAAGGCAGTTCAGAAGAACCAGGCAACTATTTGATATTCTGATCTCAGTCTGAGTGAGAAAAGACAGTCAGCTCTCAACTACAAGTGAAGGACTTTACTTCAGCCAGAAAGCTTTGCCTCTCCTACAGAACAAGATTTTAGGGTGAAATGAAGCCCCTTAATTCCTAGCTATCCTCAAAAGAGCTGAAGTTCCTGGTGTTTCTGTGGAAGCATTTCACAGAGTAAGTTGGGACACAAGATGGGCCTGTAAGTGCACTCTAATGGGGCATTTAGAGAATTGTGCATTTGTCTGGTCTTATCTTGCTAGGTTCAGCCACACCTGGATGGAAAACACCAAATGACATGACTGTTACATAGGATGACTCCAAAAGCCAGAAGGAGCTATGTACTTGTTAACTAAATGTCTAAATACCTAATTCCAGATGTCTAACCAAATGTCTGCTAGGAATGAATGGTTTAAAATTAAAGCAAGCTTTAAACAAACATTTTAAGGAACCTGACATTTAAATGTTTCATCTTTTGGGGGATATTTTCAAGTTTTCTAGGCCAGGTATTACTTTTCTCAAAAAACAAGTTTTCTCAGTACCTTCTTTACCCCTGAAGGTTTTATTTTAAGTATTCTACATCTAAGTAGAGTGTTCCCGGTGGATAGAATAATGTATCTTCTAGATCTACAATCAAATTGAGACCCAGAAGTTTACAGCATTTCATACCACTCCTCTGGAATTTTCTCTCAACTTAGTTTTGTGCCTCAGCTCCATATGGATGCTGTGGGATTTGATCCATTTGCACGGGGAACTGTGTCTAATTCCTGACGGCACGCAGCTGTATTTTACTTTTAAAGCCATATGTGCATAGTTCTATATTAATGTTGTCTGAGATCTATCAGCTATTAGTATTATAACAAATTACTTTTTGATAGGAGATGAAACATATTTGGAAACACCTGTTCCTGCTATTGCAACACATCATGTTTTCATATTAGCAACAATACTTGCCTCATAACCTACCCTTGCACTTGCATGTCAGTTGTATAAGACTTTTAGTTTAGGACATATTGCATTGAGATTTCCATTCTGTATGTAACTCAGTGCAGCTCCCTAAGAATTTTGTAGCCATTAATTCTTCCTGATGTTAAATAGCACCATGTTGTACAAGCAAGTCTACACTGTAGAGGCAAACTATTCACAAACTACCCCACAGTGTTAGTAAAATCTGTTGCTGTCAGCTGGGATTCTTTAGTGCTTGCAGACCACATCCATCTTTTCTCTAAATGAGCCACTTTATTCATTAAATTTGTGTGTGTGAAGATGACCTTCAGTAATGCAGAAGAAAACTACTGTGAAATCATGGACACCTTTTAAGTGAAAAGAAACTTTTTGGATTCAGTCAGGAACTACTAAAAAGTAGAGTGCCTTTTTCACTCTCTGCTCTTTGAGCAAAATTTCCTTTCTCTTCCTCCAGCTCAACCACAGACACAAATCTTAATTATAAGAATCACTTTCCAGACTCCAATACAATACCTTTATAAAGTAAGAGAGTACTTTATCTTTGGGTAAGAAAAATAAAATCAAAAATTTTTATATATTAGTCATTCAGTTTCCTCAGAGGTAATAAATGTTTAACCTCCAGAAGCAAAAAATCAGAGTTTTGTCAAAAGTTCACTGATTGTTACAAATTGGTGTAGATTCACTGAAGAGAGCTAAAGTCCCCTCTAAACCATGGAAATCCTGTGCTAACTTCTGCCTCTTTCTACTTGCACACCCTAGACACAGTGGTATGTGCTGCAAGAATGGGAAACACCATTGTTAATTTGTGATTAGGTCCTTTTTAGCCTGGTTGAAGTACAGAAAGAATTTGGAACATGAAGAAGACTTCAAAGCATAAAATGGTGGAATATCACCCCTGAGCAGAACCCATGCAAACAGGAATATCCTTGCTCCCTGGTGACTCTTTCAGAAGCCCTTGGACAAAACAATCAGATGGGAGATCATCAGATGGGAGATCAGCAGATGGGAGGCACAAGTTGAAGGAAGAAGGGATGTGTAGTGCCTGCCTTAGAAAGAGACCAAGTAGTTTTCAGAGCACATGCTGGTTGAGCTGACACATCCAGGCCACACACTTTTGTTTATATTTACAATAATGGGCTTTCCATGACCTGGAACAGTCCAAGATCTGTAATACTCAGAGAGGATTACAGTACCTTCATAAGCCAAGCATATAACTGCTATGCAAGCCTTGGACCTGCAGCATAAGGACATCTTTGTTTTTCAGGACAAAGAGCTGCAATATGGTTCTCACAGAATAGGAGAACTGCACTCGTTTAGCTATTCAGCTGTGTACAAAATTAGTATGGAAGTGAGAAGTGTCTCTCACAAGCTCTTGCCTCAGAAGCTCTTTCACTTGTCATCTTAGAGTGCCAGCTCAGATAAAATCTCCAAGGCTGATTTCTCACTGACTGCCATCCAGGAAGGCTACCTGCAACACAGCATCTGGCCTCACCCTAGCTCTCTCTGAAATTAATAAGAGACTTACTTTCAATTACTTTGCATACTCTCCCTCTAGCTTCTTTCTAATGCTAGGACTTAAAATTATCTAATAGTGGGAAATAACAGCAATTGTCACAAAAAAGGCCTGATGCTGTACAAGTTCCAGTTACACGCCTGAGTCAGGTGATTCCTACCTCATCCCTATAGCATGGACCTACATCCATGTAGAAAGGATAGAGTGATGTGGTAGGCTTTTAAAATTCCCTTTCTCTCAGTATAACACACAGGGAAAACATTATATGGACTTACAGACACCTGCCAAAGATTAGACCACACCCTCCTCTACCAAGCTATTGAGAAATTTCTGTAGTAGGAAAAACAAACAAAACAAAACAAAGCAAAAACCAGAAATATTTCCCAGTGGCAGTACTCAGTTTCTAAGAAAATATAGAGTCTTCCTTCTGTCTCCTCAAGGACTGCCTCTCCCTGCTCTCTATTCTGCATTAATGAATGTGCCCTTCTGTTCCTCTCCCTGGTTGCAACCTTTCAACTCATCCGTCTGTCTCTTGGCAGTGGGTCTTCCCAGGGACATTTCATGTTTATTCAAGTGGTGCTGTGCTGTGAGACTCAAGAAGCCAATCTCTTGCTTCCAGCTAGATCTGTTTATTTCCCAAGACCACAGTGGCACATATTCCCATACCAAAGGCAGGAAGGCAGATACCAAAGTGAAAAAAAGCCAGGGGACAATTTTCCTTTCTCATATTTCCCTTAGTTGCACGAGGCCTTTCTATTCAGGTAGTACACAGTGAATTCAAACAGAACACTTGTTAAAACCACCTCTCTTTTTCTCCATGCCATTGTGATTCATCTACTTTTACCACAAGACTCTGCTGAGCTTAATGTACAGCAAGAAAGTGCTGTATGGGTGAGGCCAGCCCTTGGCCCAGGCAGGGTAGGAGGAGATGTATGTGGTACTGTGGGTACCATAGGCTTATCCTGGGGTAGAAAAGCTTTTTCTCCCATGACAAACATAGGTGATGGTTGCTGCTGTGTGATAAGAAGCAGGGCACAGGCTGTTTGTTCCTCATCCTGGTATTGTCCTATTTCCCTTAGGTTGAAATCAAGCCTGCTAAAAGAGCCCTCCTTGAAGTGAGGTGGTACTTGTTATGCTGACATACACAAGATAAATTGAGTCTTTAGGTACCTTAAGAAGTTGTTTTAGAGTCTTATTTTTCAGGAGGCTCTGCAAGGGATTGTACTCAACTCACCACATAGCTGCTGTCCTATGGGGTATGCAAAGCCTGCTTTTGGCTACACAGAGTAGACTCTCTTGAAACACATTTTTTATTCCACAGGTGCAGGAACACCTACTGAAGAACAGTTTATGTGCTGTGATATGCTGCATGCTGTAATGGCAGTTTCTGCTCTCTCTGAACCTACCAGAAAAAAAAATAATCTATTGTTCATGGTGGCAAATACAGAAAACTGAGATAGTGCTTGGCATTCAAAACAAGCTACAAGAATAGCAAAGGATTGTAGCCCTCTACACAGACACAGCCCTAGCATATATGGTATAGATGCAACAGGATAAGAGCATAAATACCAGCAAAAATTATAAAAACTACAATAAAAAATACAATCAAGCTTTAAAAAGGTGCATATGCCAAAAGGATGCCAGAAAGCATTTCATTAGCATTTAAAGAAAACCCACAAGTTAAACAGGTGAAATTCAAAGCTTGCAAGAGTGAGCTACTCTGCATTGTGTGAATACATGAATTAAAGATTTATGTAAATATATTCAAAAAGACAGACCAAAAGGAAAATTGCCAGAAGAGGGAATAGGCCTTGCTCCCTGCAGTGCACACTCAACAAGGTTACCAGCAAAGAAGACTGTGATCAACAGAGAATGAAAGGCTGAAGCAGCCCTTGGAATGGAGAGCTTCATCTGGCAGCAAGGACCAGCAACCTGCTAGGGCTGTCCTGCCAGCAGCCCAGTGGCAATGGGATGCACAGCTTCGAGAAACTGCAAGAGTTAAAGACTCTCTGGGCCTGAAGTATCAACAAAGTAGTCTCGAAGACTATTCCAGAGTAGAACTGGGTCTAAACCAGTAAAGTCTGCGGATCAGCTTTTAATGTTTCAGACCCATAAATTCTAAAGCCTGCACTCTCTTGTTAAACACTGTATTCATATCAAGAAATCAAAAGGTTGGATCAGTAGACAGAATGCCAGACAGCTGGGAATGGCTTATCACAGAAAGTTAGGGGTTGGAAGGGACCTCAAAAGATCATTGAGTCCAACAGCCCCCATCAGAGCAGGGTCACGTACAACAGGGCACACAGAAATGCATCCAAGTGGGTTTTGAATGTCTCTAGACAAGGAGACCCCACAACTTCACTGGGCAGCCTGTTCCAGTGTTCTGTCACCCTCAGAGTAAAAAAATTTCTCCTTGTGTTTATATGGAACCTCCTATGCTCACGCTTATATCCATTGCCCCTTGTCCTATCATTGGGCACAATTGAGAAGAGCCTGGCACCATCCTCCTGGCTCTCTCCCTTTATGTATGTATAAACATTCATGAGATCACCCCTCATTCTCTTCTTCTCAAAACTGGAGACCCAGCTCCCTCAGCTTTCCCTGATAAAGGAGATTTTCCACTCCCTTAATCATCTTGGTCACTCTGTGCTGGACTCTTTCAAGCAGCTCCCTGTCCTGGAACTGAGAGGCCCAGAACTGGACACAATTTTTCAGATGTGGCCTCATCAGGTCAGAGTAGAGAAGTAGAACCTCTCCCAACCTACTAGCCACCCCCTTTCTAATGCACCCCAGGATGCCATTGGCTTTCTTGTCTACAAGGGCACATTGCTGGCTCATGGTCATCCTTCCATTCACCAGCACCCCCAGTCCCTTTCCACTTCAGTGCTCTCCAACAGCTCAGTCCCCAACCTGTACTGGTACTTGGGGTTTTTCCTACACAGATGCAAGACTCTACACTTAAATTTGTTCCAATTCATTAAATTTCTACCTGCCCAACTCTCCAGCCTGTCTAGGTCCCTCTGAATGGCAGCACAGCCTTCTGAGGTGTCAGCCACTCCTTGTGTCATCAGCAAACTTGATGAGAAGACCCTGTCCCATCATCAAGCTCATTGATAGAGATGTTGAAGAGACTGGACCCAGCACTGATCCTTGGGGGACTCTACTAGTCACAGATCCCCAGATGGACTCTGTGCCATTGATCACCACTCTTTGGGCTCTATTACATAGCCAGTTCTTAATCCATCTCACTGCAGATTTTTCTATTCCACATTTCCTGAGCTTGCTCAGGAGAATGTTATGGGAGACTGTGTCAAAAGCCTTGCTAAGGTCAAGGTAGGCTACATCCACTGCTCTCCCTCCATCACAACATCACAGAAGGCTATCAGATTAGTCAAGCATGATTTCCCCTTGGTAAATCCATGCTGACTACTCCTGATAACCTTCTTCTCTTCCCTGAGCTTAGAGATGGGGCTTATCAGCTCCATCTAACAAAAGGGGCTAGATAAACATTGCCTTTTTCTGTGTCCTGCAAACATGAAAATCAGCTTTCAGCATACCAATGAAAAATAGGAATAAAAACCTGAAAGACCTACTGATTCAAGGCATGGTCACGCAAATTTGTGAAGCAAAGCTAAAAGTACATTGCAGACCTCCTCATCTGATTAAGAAAATCTTGTCTGCAAAGCAAACATGGACTGTGGTTGCTAGAACTACCACTGAGACCATGGTAAATTATCAGACAATTAGTACAGGGACAATCCACAAAGCACACTTCTTGCCCTGTTATCAGCTAAAGTAGAAGTTCTGAATATTAGATGTGATTTTGTGTGCAGGCTCCAGGACAGCAAAATCTTCACTGTAACAGGAAAGGTTATTAAACCCACCCCTCACCCTCTCACAGAAAATCAACTGGAATAATTCAAATATTAGAAGATAACCGAGGGTGTTTTATATTGCCCAAATGAATGGTGAAACAGGAAAATCAGCATGTTGCAAATGTCAAGTCAAGGAAAAAAGAAAAGCTTAGCAGCTGATTGAAGTACCATCCAACAAATAAAAACATATAAACAAATAAAAACATTAATAATATGATCAGCTATAGTAGCTGCATGTGAAGCGAGGAGGCACATAAAGTTAATTTTCAAAGCTAGCAATCAGTCTTGATGAACCAAGGTCTTTTCTGTGGCTTTCTTTTTGCATACAAGTATAGGCAATGTATTATCACATAACCTGAATGGCTGCAACTCAGTCAAAGTAATATTTCTTCTCACAGTTAGATGCAATAAAGGTGTTGCTTTTTCCCGTTGTTTTATTTCCCAGGATGGCTGTCATACCACATTAAAAGTCCACATCATATTGCACATCATATTCTTCATCTCTCCTGCTATCTGGAATCCACTCCAGGCTACTGAGGACTGCCTAGAATGGGATGTGAGAGCTGCTTTTTGTCATCTTTATTGGCAGGAAGAGAAAGATCAAACATGTAGCTACATTAAGTACAGATATACTGATTTCCATAACAGGTCAATCCAGCCTATCATTCAATTCCAGCCACTGATGCAGAGGGAAGAGTACAAGGCCAAGGCAAGTGAGGAGTGAGACTTTGTATTCTCTAGGCCTCAGACTCTTGAATCTGGGATTTCTTTGACTGGAAGCATATCTATCTGTTTAATAACTCAGGCAATGCTCAGTTTTGTCTGAACCCATATAAAATTTTAAAAGCCATGGCATTTCTCAGCAAGAAGTTCCTCAGTTTAACTGTGTTTCTCAATTAGGCCATCTTCTTTTGTTTGCTTTGAAACTGCCCTTACTCGTCTCAGTGAATGATTCCTTGTCCTTGTATTGTAAAAATAACAGCAAACACTTTCTACATACCTGTAGTATTTGTTTTGCTTTATCATATGCCCCATCATGTTTTTCATATTTTCAACAGCAATCAGCAGCTTAGTATCCTCGTTATTAAAAGATCCATAAGCAACTGAAGCAGAAAAACTTATTCCAGTGAGTGCAGAAAAGCCCGGTAAGACAATATTTAATATCAGGAGTAAATCTGATTCTACCCAGTTACCACATAACTGCAGGAGAAACAGTACATCTTACCCTCTCCTTAGTGAGCTCACCTCGCATTGAAATCAGCACCTTTCAAGACCAAGGTTCATGTTGAGAATGACTTCCACATCAGGTTCCACCAGGCTTGTGTCCTAGGTACAGCTCAGTCTAATCACAAGCACCAGATCCTAGATCCAGCAAACAGTAACAGTCAGGGCTTCTGATGTTCAGGGGAAAATGTTTTCCCATATTTTTTGCTGTATTTGTGGTCAGGAACCATAGCACAATAAAGATGTATCTATGGATGGCATAGTAGATACCTTCATGTGTCATCTGATTTGTAATGAAACTAAGTAAATTAAAGGAAAAATATTAAAGGCAAAATACTTCTGTTATCTGAAAATAATATTACACAAGTTTCTCTTTTTGGAAATTGTCCATTCATTTTCTTCATAAACATTTACTAAGGAGAAAAGTATTTCATGAACATATGGCACTTGTCTCTGTTTTGGATGTAAAAACGTCTGGTATTTTGCTGACTTCATTTCATTGTGAGTCACTGTGTAGCTTTGTATAAACACCAGGGTATTTTCATCAATTAGAAATAACTGAGATTTTCAAAATAACATTCCCATATTTACTTGTGGTTGAATAGTTCTGCTAATATCCTAAGCAAAACACATACATATACATATACTATACACACAAGATCCCTATTCCTAAATAATTCCAGGAACAGAACTAATACCTGAGGAGCCACGGCTCCCTTCTAAAACCCAAAACCCTACATCTTTCCCCCGTACCTGGGTGTTCTTCATCATCAGGATACAATGGTTATGGAAAAGAAATTGTCTTTTGAAAATCTCATTCCAATGAGAAAAAAAAATACTGTTATCAAATGAATGGTCTGTTTCCCAAGATAATTAGACTATATACAGAATCTCATCTGATTGTGTCAGCACACTCTTTCCTTATAATATGTTTATGTATGTTGGTGGTAACTAGATATTCAGAATGAGTAAATTAATTGCCCTGTCAGCACTTCAAGAACTAGACTGGTCCTGTCCCAGTTCTGAAGCACTGCAGGAGAAGATGGACACGAGAAATCCTGCCCAGCTCAGGAAACTTGTGAAAACACTCTCTTTGGTCATGATCCAGATCACTGGCACAATGCAGAACTGAGACAGCAATCCAAGTCACCACTAGTTATCTCCAGAAGTGGCAAAGATGTGATCACATGTGGCAGTATGAGCATTAGAAACAGGTCGGAAGCAGGAAGTCCTTATCCTGTTACTGAGGGCACTTTCCTGCGTTCAAATCCCTTTAGGAAAAAAGAGAGTGCATATCCCAAGGCTTCTGGATAATTGCTCCAGCCTTTGATCTAGCAGGTAAGAACAGAGATAAGACCTGTGTGAAGCTATCCTGTCCCATGGCTGAAATCACAGGTTCACACATCCTTTGCTGTTTGTCCCCCCACAAGGGGACACTAGATGGCAGCAACTGAAGTGGCAGCAAGAGCTACGGATCTCCAGGGCCCAGAAGGCACTCTGGCAAACCAGCAGTCTTGGAGTCAGTGGGAGACACCTGAGAGTCATTATTTCTACCTGCTGCCAGGAAGGGTGCCACAGTACTCAGGCAAGTCATGAGATGAGGTGCAGACATGAAAATGAAGTCACTTGTGCCCTAAGTTTCACAGTCTGTTATTATTTCATGCTTTATTATTATTTCATGCTTTTCTCTAGATTGACCCATATCTGAAGCCTCTTCACCTGCATTGAAGTGACAGCTTTTCCCAAACTAATATGATGGAAGTTATTTACCAGTCTATTATTCTGATTGCATCTTTGGAGCTGAATGGGTTAGGCTTTGCATGGCATTGTAGAAATACTTATAATAATGACCTCATTAGCAAAAATTCCAGAATCAACAAGCACAATAATCAGCTGATAATATCCCAATCACTATTCAGACAATTCATTGCATAGCCTTCTATTTCTGAAGAAACATGATGGAGTAAACATCTGAGACTCTCCAAAAAGTGAACAGCACCAATATAGGATATGTTCCTCTTGTTCTAATAAGACAAAACTTCACTGCCAGCAAAATCACAGGCTATTCAAAGTTTAACAAAGATGTATCAAGAGACAATAAGCAGCAACAGCATTAGTATTGCCTTTGGAATAGTCACATGCTTTATGTCCTCTGCATGACAGCTTTGTTCAGTATCTCTGCCATAGAATCATAGAATTAGCTGGGTTGGAAGGGACCTCAGAGATCATCAAGTCCAACCCATGGTTAAAGCTGTCTCACTGCTCCATTTTACCCACCTTTACCAGGACAGTTTATTGCCAAGTTCTGAAAATGTGTTTGGGACTTCAATCTAGAATTCAGGCTCATAGCTCAGGAAAAGGGCATTACACAGCAGTAAGCAGGGACATCCTCAACGAGATGAGGTTGTTCAGAGCCTCATCAAGCCTCAAATTTAATATCTCCAGGGATGAGTCTTCAACTACATCCCTGGCCAACTTGTTCTATTTTTCCACCACCTTTTTGGTAAAGAATTTTTTCCTAACATTCCATCTAAATCTGTGCTCTAATTTAAAGCCATTGCCTCTTGTTCTTTCACTACAGGCCCTTGCAAGGAGCCCCTCTCCAGCTCCCAGGAGCCTCCTTTTCTCCAGGCTGAACAACCCAAGATTCCTCAGCTTGTCTTCATAGGAGAGGTGTCCCAGCCCCCTGATCATTTCTGTAGCCCTCCTCTGGACCCACTCCATCAGATCAGAATTGTCACTCTGCAGAAGCAGTGGGAGCAGTGTACAGTGTCCCAGGAGGATTACAGACACTGTCTGATTATGAAGGAACAAGATTTTGGAAACTGAAGTTGAAGTTGAGTCTCA